>NW_012267254.1:11652685-11677992 GCF_000151885.1 Dipodomys ordii
TTAAAAAAAAGAAAGAAATTGTCCCCCCCAAAAGAAATGTACTCATTACCTTGCTCATGTAACTGTAACCCCTCTGTACAGTATTTTCACAATAAAAAACTTGTAAAAAAACCCAGAAGTTTTCAGAATTGCAATTCTAAATCAAACTTTAAGAATGTGACTCTTTTATTCATTGGGTTTTTGCCCAAGGTAATAAGTCTCAACCTCAAGGTCTAATTTTAATTGGAAATATTGAGGGGTAATGAGGGGTAAAAAGAGAATGAAAATTCATTCACTAATACTTCAAGATATTATGTCTCCACATTTTTCTCCCTAGTAAATCATAGCATCTCTTTCAAGTTATACAACACTCTGTGGAGTCTCTGCCTTTGGTTGCATCATGATTTAGAGAGATATTATGTCTGACTACATTCTGCGCATCTAAATAATAATTCTCATGTGTAAAAATTAATAATTCATAAAGTGAGTTATCAGAATGAACTGTAAGAATGATGGTAGAAAATTTTTGTTTCCTGAGGTAAAAATATCCTCTAGTTTACGTATAATTAAGAGAAAGTCAAGAAGAATACAAGATCAGTCTAAGCAGATTTTCTGTCTCCCTTACTCCCTATACCTCATCACAGGTAGAAAACACTCATAAAGATGTGAAATTACAATGAAAGACTGATAGATATAGTGCTCTGGAAACAGGAAAAATACATTTGTCATGCATTTGGTAGACTCATTTTTCTGTCTCTCTTTCCTATTCTGCTAAGTCTCAGGGATGGTAAAATGTGATGAAAATATCCACACAGTGACTGAGGTAATTAATGAAGGAAACACACATGTTTTAGAACCTAAATAGAGACTAATAAACTGGGGATTCTGTTGAATAATCTACTTTTCTCATGACATCTTGATAGCCAGCCAATCTTCAGACATGTGAGTGAGGTCCTTGACTGCCATCTGACTATAGACACATGCACAAATGAGTCAGCTGATTTTAACCCAAATTGCATATCCTCAGAGTTGTGACATACAATTCTGATAGTTTTTCAAAGAGAAAACTTTAATTGATGCACAATTTAAAGGAAGATTAGACAACGTGTTAGCTGAGCATCAGATGGGATTAATTGCAGCAGGAACAGTAAGAAGAAAGGGTCAACAAAAAATTCTGTTTCTTTTCACTGTCTTTCTACTCCTTATACATGTTCAGAACTGGTCATTGACTTGAGGGGGAAGGTGTGAAGCAAATGGGAAAAAACATGATTATGACTAAGAATTCAGGATAAATGGATTGAGAAACTCATAAGATTATTTGAATATTACTGGCTTAAATTTTTCTTTGTTAAACCAATGAGGATCTGAGAAATAGCACTTTTATTTCTATTTTTTTTGATAAAAATAGCATGTCTGAACCATGACCAGGGAAATATATGTTTACTTTACCTGAAGTTTTGGCATTAATGAAATAGAGTGCACTTGAATGATTACTCACAGAATCATGCACTGTACTCAAGAGCAAATATTTGAGTGGAAATCAGTTTCAAGAAACTTCCCTAAGTGCAGGAAAAGTGCTGTTGCTATGTCTTTGAAGTAAATGAGGAAATGTGGATAGGTGTAATTTGTTCTCATCCTTCCTTAGCTATGTTATAGTGGAGAAAAAAACAGAGGAAAAAAAGACAAAAAATTTCCATAGGCCAAACTTATTAATATTTAAATGCCTAACATTAGATTGAGTACTTATCACTGTGCTAAGCTCTTTGTATGGATTGTTTCATTTAATCCTCACAACAACATATGAAAATATATTATTTTCTCCATTTTACAGTTGAGGAAACTGAGATTAAATCACTTAAATTCATGCACTAAATAAAGTGGCTGAAATCCAGAAATGTCTGACTCCAAAGAATTTTATTTCATTTTGGCACAACATTGCCTCTTAAATGCATGGCACCCTCTTAAAATTTATTGCTAGCAGTGATTTTACTTGCAAGAGAAAACAAGTATTATTGAGAAGGACTCTGAAAACATAATCAAGTGCTGAATGACCAGTAACAATTTCATGTGGTGACCCACGGCACTGTGCAGAGCAAAGTTAAGACAGGCCACTTTGCTGCGTTTTGGAGAGATGTTCTTGCTTCAGGGACTTCACATAGCATAAAGATGATGGCAATGTTTCCTATTGAATTTGGCCTGCAGAAGAAAAAGGCAAGTTTTACTCTTTAAAGTAATAGTGCTTTACAATGAATTTTCCTGATAATAGCTTTCTTTGTAAAGAAAATAAAGAAAATATACAATTGGAAAAAGCACAATCAGTTTATAGGCCTTCCCTAAAATCTAGGTAAGTATTGATTCCCAGCATTTATGAACTGGTGTAGTTGATAAACTGTATCCTGAACATGGTTTTGTAATGTGGACCAACAATTCAGAAAACTATTTCAACTAATGAGGGTGCTTTTTTGATAAAATTTTCTAGCTTAACCAAAGGGCACATAATTTCACAAAATTATGGTGAATATTTAATTGGTAAAAGTTTAGAAATAAGCTTTTCATTATGTTTTTCCATGACCACCTCCTGATTCTTATAATCCTTAGGAAACAGAAGCCTCATATTGCATTACAAGGGAAACCATGGGACCTATATTTCTTTGGGTCTGGCTTATGTCACTTAATATGATTTTTTCCAAGTATTTCCGTCTCCTAACAAATGGGGTGGTATCATTCTTTCTGATGGAAGCTTAGAATTCCATAATATTATCAGATGAGCAGAAAAACTCAAAAGCCATCTACATATGACCATATAAGATGATGCTAAGTGAAATGAACCCTAAGATAGGGACACAAGGGGTTTTTCTTTGTTGTTGTTGTTTTTAATGTACTATGTGATTTTCTTTTGTTCCTTTTGTATGACCTTCCCCCTATGGTATATCCCCTACTGTCATTGTATTTGATTTTGGTGCCCTGCATCTTGTATATACAATTATCTAATTTGGGGAGGGGAAGGGGAATAACAAAATGCTGAAATAAGGATACAGGATGACCCATTGTGACAATGAGACTCACAAGACACTATGTTGGAAGTGAACTTTACAACTTGCAGGGGATGGAGGAGATGTGGGGGAGATGGGGGGGGAAGGGATAGTAGGAGAAAAACAAAGGAGGGGGTAACAATGCTCGACAAGAAATGTATTCACTACTTTGTAACTGTCATCCCCCCTCTGTACAGCATCTTTAACTGTCCCCCCCTGTACAGCATCTTTACAATACAATAACATTTAAAAAAGAAACAGATGGGGGGGTAGTTGTGGAGGTGGGAAGGAAGGGATGGTAGGGAAAAAACAAAAGAGGAGGCAACAATGCTCGATAGGAAACGTACTCATTACCTTGCTCATGTAACTGTTACCCTTGATATAGTATTTTTAACAATAAAAACCATACAAAAAAACAAAAACTTCTGCTTTGCCTTCACTATACCTAGTATCAGTTGTAATACTGAGCTTTGGTAGAGTGGTTATATTCAATGCCACTCCATTATGCTCTCTTAGTTTTCCTGTCTTTATCTCCCTCCCTCCATCCCTCTTTCCCTCCCTCCCTCCCTTACTCCCTTTTTCTTTCTTTCTTTTTTATTGTAAAGGTTATGTACAGAGGGTTTATAGTTACATAAGTCATGAACTGAGTATATTTCTTTTTGACAGTGTTACTCTCTCCCTTATTATTCTTCCAGGTTTTCCTCATGAACTACCCCCCCTCAAATGTCTAGTGAGTATCATTGCTGAATTCGTTCCCACTGTTTCTATAATTCTTCTCCCCTCCCCAAATCAGATAATCTTACATACAAAACAAAGGATACAGGAATTAAAAAAACAGCAACAAAAGGGGGAAAAACAGAAGAAAAAATTAAAAAGAAAGAACCACAAGTGGTACAATAAAAAACCCTCTGTTTCCCTTTCTTGGAGTGCATTTCAATAAGCATTTTACATGAACATATGACATAGCCATTGAGCCCTTTTCTAAGAATATCAACCTTTGGTCTCACTGTGTGAATGTTTAGAGTCCTGTTGAATCATGTCCAAGTAAAATTTTTTTGTCTTTTACTATCCATTGGGTTTGCTTGTAGATTTACAGGCACATTATAATTATTGCAAATGAGAGAAACCATGCAACCTATGTTTCTTTGGGTCTGACTTACTTCATGTAAAATAATTTTTTCCAAGTCTTTCTATTTCCTTATGAATGGGGCAAGGTCATTCTTTCTGATGGAAGCATAAAATTCCATCATAAATATATACCACATTTTCCTGATCCATTTGTCCATTGAGAGGCATGTGGGTTGATTCCATTTCTTAGCTATCTATGGTAAACAGTGCTGCAATAAACATGGTTGTGCTGGTGGCATTAGTATGGCCTTGATTGTGGTCATTTGGGTAAATGCCCAGGAGTGGGATTACTGAGTCATAGGGGAGCTCTTTTTTTTTTTTTTTTGGGTCCGGTCATGGGGCCTGAACACTGGACCCGGGCACTGTCCCTCAGCTCTTCAGCTCAAGGCTAGTGCTCTACCACTTGAGCCACAGCACCACTTCCGGCTTTTTTCTTTTTGCTTATGTGGTGCTGAGGAATTGAACCTAGGGCTTCATGCTTGCAAGGCAAGTGCTCTACCACTGAGCCACCTTCCCAGCCCTCTTTGTTAAATTTTTTGAGGAACCTCCATACTGCTTTTGAGAGTGGTTGAGCAAGTTTACATTCACAACAAGAGTGTAGTATTGTTCCCTTTTGGCCACATCCCTGCCAGCATGTTATTGTTATTTTTCTTGATAATGACCATTCTAGCTGGAGTGATGTGGAATCTCAATGTTTTGATTTGCATTTCTTTTATGACCAGAGATATTAAACATCTTTTCATGTGCCTATTGGCCATTCTTATTTCTTCTTCAGAGAAGTCTCTTTTTAAGCCATTAGCCCACTTCTTATTTGGATTGTTTTTCTTTGAGGATATGTTTCTGGGGTGTATAATTTTTTGAGATCTAAGTATATTTTAGATATGAGGCCCTTGTCTAATGCATAGCTAGTAAAGATCTTCCATTCTGTAGGTTTTCTATTTATCTTGGTAGGAATATTGTTTGCCATGGAGAAGCTCTTCAGTTTTATGTAATTGCATTGATCCAGACTTTCTTTGATTTGTTGTGATTCTGGATTTTTACTTAGGGAGTTTTGACCCATGCCAAAGATCCCTAGTGTTTCCCCTATCCTTTCCTATAATATTTTCAGGGCATCTGGTCTTACATTAAAGTCTTTGATCCATTTGGAATTGAATCTGGTGCAAGGTGATAAGTAAGGATGTAGCTTCAGTATAGCCAATTCTGCCAACACCATTTGTTAAAGAGGCTGTCTTTTTTTTTCCAACCTGTGTTTTTGGCTCCCTTATAAAATATTAGCTGGCAAAAGTCTGTGGATTCATTTCTGTATCTTCTATTCCATTGTTCCACAGGCCTATTCTTGTGCCAATACCAAGCTGTTTTTATTACTATGGCTTTGTAATGGAGTTTGAAGTCTCAATATAAGTAATTCAATTAATGTAATTCATCAAATCAGTAGGAGCAAGGACAAGAGCCATTCGATCATCTCAATAGATGTGGAGAAAGTATTTGACAAGATCCAGCATTCCTGTATGATAAAAGCTCTGGAGAGTTAGGAATCCATGGAACATTCCTCAATATAATAAAGCTTGTATATGACAAACCTACAGCTAGCATTACGCTTAATGTTGAAAAGTTAAAACCGTTTCCTCTAAGATCTGGAATGAAACAAGAATGTTCACTCTTACCACTCCTCTTCAATATAATACTGGAATTCCTAGCAAGAGTAATAAGGAAAGAGACAAACATTAAAGGGATCCAACTAAGAAAGAAGGAAATAAGGAAGAACTAAAACTCTCCCTCTTTGCAGACACAATCTTGTGTTTAAAGAACCCCATAGATTTATCTCCCAAGATACTTGAGCTTATTCAAAACTTTGGCAAAGTAGCAGGGTATTAAATTAACCCACAAAAATCAGTAGCTTTTTGTTTGCCAACAAGTAGAAGAACAATACTGAAATCAGGAAGACAACCCCTTTTGTAATAGCCTCAAAAATATCTAAAGATGTGAAGGACCTCTATGATGAAAATTTTAAAAACTTGAAAAAGGAAATTAAAGCAGATTTAAAGAAATAGAAATAGATTTCCATACTACTGGATTGGAAGGATTAACATCATAAAAATGGCAATGCTGCTCAAAGCTATCTACAAATTCAATGCAATACCCATCAATATCCTAACAATATCCTTCAATAATAAGAAGAAGCAATCCAAATATTCATATGGAATAATAAAAAAGACACCAAATAGTAAAAACAATCCTTAACAGGGAAAACAGTGCTAAAGGAATGTCAATACCAATCTTCAAAATCCCTCTTTTGTTAGTGTATATTAATTGTACAGTGTTTTCATTGTTTATAGTTACATGCATTTAATATACTGTTATCAAATTCACATATTCTATTTCCCCTTCTTTCCCTATTTATTGATTAATGGGGTTCATTGTTTATTTTTACATAAATATGAAGTACTTCAATTATATTCACATTCTTTTCTCTCCTTTCATTCTCCCCTCCCACTGATTCCCACCCTTAAACTGTTCCTTTCAATATTACTGTCGTCATTTTTATTTTCAGGTCTAGTTCCTTTGTTCGAAAAATCTGTTGAGATACACATGTTTTGCTTGGCAATACTGGGGTTTCATGTCAGTGCTAAGCAGGTGCTCTATCACTTGAACAAAGTCTTCAAACCCTATTTTGATGGATTGCAGCCTATGCTTGAGGTAAATGTAATTGTGTTTTCAGCATTGATCATTTTTCTCATTAAATTCCTGGAATTCCAACTGTCCCAACTGGATCCTTATTCATCCTTGCATGTCAATCAACAACTAATCTAATTTCTAAACTTTCAAAAAGTAAATGTTCTCTATAATTTGTAAAATCTCTGCTCCTTGGTTAGGCTAAACATTGTCAATGTTCACAAAAGTCACTAAAACATCTGTTTTCAAGTACTTTCCATTTCTTTTAATGCTAAGCGAAATATATGATTCTACAATAGATACTATATCCTTTTAGAGTATAGTTTCTGAAATTTGAGATTTTATTTAAACTCTAAACAACTAACTTGTTAGTTCTTTGTTGCTAAGGAAACCATTGTGTATAAATTACCACTATTATAATAGATGCTACTTAGACTCTTATTTGGTGGGGGCAAGTGTCTCTTTCCTTTGAGATTAGAAAATTATTACCTTTTGATGGGAAAGAAAAAGTCATGTGGGTTTTAAGCTATTGCTATAGAGAAACACACCTGCAAGACCCTTATCTTTTTTTGCCTTCTATTTTAGTAATAGATAAATAGATGGAATCTAGTCCCTTTTAGAAAGAACTGGTAACTAAGTGATACTGTCTTTCTCTTTCCATACATATGCCCTGCAGAGACAATTAGAGAGATCCCTTATAGTCATCTCTTAGATTGATCCTTTCATTGTTTTTGTTCTTACCACCTTGACCCAACTTTATTCTTTTTTAATAATGACATTTATATTGACCTCCAAATTGATTTTTCTGTATCCATATTTTTTCCTGTACTGTACATTTCATGCTATGTGTCAGATGAATTTCTGAGCCAGATTTCTTGTGCTCAAATCCTTGTTGTGCTACTTACAAGTTCTGTAGCCTTTGGGCAAATGACTTAATCTTTCCCTTAGTTTCTGGAGATAATAATATCTCATAAAGTTGTGATAAAGAAATGTCAGTCCATGTAAAGCACATATTACAATGTCTGACATATAAGTTTTTATTAAAATTAGTCTCATTGATTTCCTTAAAATATCACTTTTCATAGCAGAATTTAATCCTCCCAATTCGAAATTTTCAGAGATTACTTACCAAATTCCTTGGCATGCTATCTTGAGCCTCCAGCAATATGTAATCCCTCTCCAAACTTTTATACTCAGAGCTCACAGTAGTCCCAGGAGGTGAGAGGGTATAGTAGTAATTATTTTGATTTTGGAGTAATTCATACCTGGGTTGAATTTCTCCTCAGTTACTAAATTGTAATAAGCTACTTGATCTTCAATTACCTTCCTCTTCTATAAAGTACAGGAAATAAATGCCACTAATGGGGTTATTTTGAGAATTAAGGAAACTTTTGTAGAATCATGTACCATAGAACTTCCTATACAGGTATCTGACAAACATTAATTCCTTCGCTCTCTTGCTTTCTCCCTCTCTCTTTCAATCTCTTTCTCTACCTGTATATGTATTTCTTTCTCACTCTTCTACCAGTGTCTGTTATGTATGTGTATGTATATATGCACATATATCCTATTGTATCCTATTAGTTCAATCTTTCTGGCAAACCTTGTCTAATTCACTTTATTTTCCATACATTTATGAATCATCACCTTTTGTCTTGCTCAAATTTTCTTTGCACTTAGTAGCTTGAATGGTGGCACCAGACATGCTATATCCTGCTAAGAAGTATTACACGTTGCCCTTTTTGAGAACAATAGCTTATGCCAAATATTCTTACCATCCCAATTATAGTTGGTTGGGCCTTTTCCTTACTGAGAAATCCCTGTGGCTCAGAATAGAAGCTGTCCTAAAAGTGAAATTCTAAACTTAGTGTGACAAGGCATATCATTTAGATGCTCTATGCTGTGGCACATGTATGAAAAATACTTTAAAAATGTCACTACGTAACAGAGTGGGCAAGAACTGTAAAGCAAACATAATAATTAAAAGCCCCAAATAAGCAGAAACCTTAGGGCTGATAGATAGATAAATAGATAGATAGATAGACAGACAGACAGAGAGACAGATGGATGAAATGGGGGTAGAGATATTCTGGAGTTACTTTTAGGAGAGTTGTAACATAAAGTTACACATAGGACAAATCATTAAAGATTTTATGTAATTATTAGAGTTGAAAATAAAATATATCTACTTGTTTGATTACTTCTTAAATTCTTAGAGTTACTATTCAATTGCTAAATCTGCACATTTGTCTGACTGTGGAGCTGATGAGACAATTTCTTATGCTTCCTACTTCATCCAATACCCTTATATTGTGACACTACTTCTCTTGCCATGGAAATAACCCATGTCTTTATTCCTTGAACTTAAAAGGGCTAGCTAGTACAGTAAAAAAGAAAAAGAATGTCATCCTACCTCTTTGTCTTTCTAAGTCCTGCCCTTTCTAGTAGGTCAAGAATTACTATTCCCATGAAGCCTTTGGACTGCTTCAGGATTATAAAGTGTCCATAGTAATTACTGGCTTTGCTATGTATCTGACCCTTATCAGTAAATTGAAACTTTATTTACCCACTAAAGAACCTATGAAAGGAACTTTTTCTTGTAGACATATTTACCTGAGTCAATGGATATGTTTGAATATCTGAAACCCCTAGAGATTTACAAACATGGAAATTAGGGCTACCGATACAGTTCAATGATGTTACTCACTTAGAATATACAAGATTCCAGGTTTGGTCCCAGCACCAAAAATATTAATTAAAATAGAGAAAATATGGGATTTAGGTTCAAATTACTTCATAGTAGTTTTCTCCACATCATAGAAATTAATAGGACTGTGTCAGACTAATTTCATATTGTGGAATTCATTGATGTCTTGATAATAAAGCTTGATTTGACATCCATTCATCTATGTTTTAACAGCTGTGGAATGCAGAAGAAGTCTGATATCACATGAATTGTATGCAGGCACCAGATTTATGTGCAAATTAATGTTATAAAATCCAAAAGGTCAACATTATGTCCTGGAATGGGTCTTCTGTGTGTCTTTAATAGGTAATCATCACACAATCTTGCATATTTCCTTCACTAAGATAGATAGACTTCCTTTGTGATTCCATGAGGCCACACTGACAGTTGTGAGTCCCTGGCCAGTTAAATTAATAAAGGTAATGACCACAACCAGATTCTCAATTTTTGTTAGAAGACTACAAATCATTCTTCCATGAAGTAAATCCTGAAGAAACCATTTAATAGCTGTGGTAGTAATGACCTGATGAGCAAATCAGTTTTATGTGAAGATCTACTTCCCTCATTTCCTGTTTCTTAAATGTGTCAGTGTCCATGAGTTTTGGCAATTTTATTGGAAAATGTCTGCAGTTGATATTTTGAGGGTAAGGCCCATGTTCAAGAAATGGAAAAGCAAGTAAAAGAGATGTAGTCTTATCACTTTCAGGAAAGTCAGCCTAGGTATTTCCTAAGTGCTGACATAAAGATAAATTTATTCTAGGATGCCTTTATTCTAAGCTCTGGGTTATCACTTTACTAGCCCTACTATGACTATTCTCAGATGTTTATTTGTTTCACCAAAAGCCTCTAGAAAAGTTTCTCATAAATCAAGAGAGGTTGGGCTGGGAAGGTGGCTCAGTGGTAGAGCACTTGCCTTGCATGCATGAGGCCCTGGGTTCAATACCTCAGCACCACATAAGCAAAAAGAAAAAAGCTGGAAGTGGCGCTTTGGCTCAAGTGGCAGAGTGCTAGCCTTGAGCTGAAGAGCTGAGGGACAGCGCCCAGGCCGAGTTCAAACCCCATGACCAGACCCCCCCAAAAAAAAATCAAGAGAGGTTAAATTTCCACTAACTCTGCATTCATTGAGTGTATCAGAAGCCAACAGAATCATGTGGTAGAGCCATGTTGTAGGTTTGGTGAGTAGACTCTCATAGCAATTTTGGTGACAACATATTTGCCTTTTGACCTTTTGATCATAATCATTGATCAAAATAATGATAGACTCAAAACTAAAGGCCACAGGCAGTGAGTATGAATGTTGTTTTATTAAAGGGAGAAATAAAGGGAACAGATGCTGAATGTTGTGCTCAGTATTCTATGTTATCTACTATAAGACAAACCTCTGTGAAGTAAATATTACTTCTCAGAGTGAAGAAGCTAAAATATCAGAGGGGGGTTAAATATTTCATGTAAGCAATCAGAAACAATATTTGCTTTATTCTAGACTTACTATTTTGGGGCTGGGAAGGTGGCTCAGTGCTAGAGCGCTTGCCTTGCATGCCTGAGGCCCTGGGTTCGATTCCTCAGCACTACATAAACAAAAAGAAAAAAGCCAGAAGTGGCGCTGTGGCTCAAGTGGTAGAGTGCTAGCCTTGAGCTGAAGAGCTGAGGGACAGTGCCCAGGCCCAGAGTTCCCACGACCGGACCAAAAAAAAAAAAAGAAAAAGAAAAAAGAAAAAAAATAGACTTACTATTTTTTAGCCACAGAAACAAATCTTAATGTATTTGCATGTCACTATTAGGCCTTACTAACCCATATGATTCATAAATTTGGCTGTCATTCACCTTGCATGGTACTATTAACTCATTAATAGTACACAAAGCAGGGTTGTTTTGAAGGGTGGCTAAAAAAATCCAGAGCAAGGGTCTTAACCTGATCTCTTTATCATGTAGTGGGAAATCAGGACAATTTCAACAAGGAATTTTCACTAGAGTAACAAAAGTAATCTCAACATATCAATCTTTCCAGTTACCAGTAGATATTGGAATTGCATCTTGTCTGTCTCTAAGCTAGTAACAACTATCATTCCCTATTTATTCATAAAAATTTACTCTCCAGACAAAATCAGATTTATCAGACTGTTTATTGCTGATGAGGTTTTAACATGATGGAATATTAAGTAATTGTATAACTTTAGGTTCATATTTTAATTTTAGTTTTTATTTTACCATCTAAACAAAGGCAATGCTAAGACACCATGGAGATACATACATTTTGGCTAACACAAAAGACTAATATTTTTTTTGTGTGTATGTATAGACTTTGAGCCCTGAGGTCACTCCTTGAGGTCCCAAGACCTGTGGACTCAATAGAAGCTGCCTTCAGCTGTGGTATGACCATCACATTATTGGATACATTGATGTATTAATGTATATCTAGCATCAATACTTTGTCCAGTGGCTGTCATCACTAGTAGAGTAAGAATGTTTGTATCTCCTACCTAGTCTGCTGATTTATTACTTTTGTTAATAGATAACTATTTATTCTAGTTCAATAAGACTATAAAGAGCTCTTTCCCCTTTCCCTTGCTGGCCTCTTTTTTCCTTCTCTGTTTATCTTCCGTATTGCATATTAGAAAAATAAAATAAAACCTATTTGTATAACTATGAACATTAGAAAACAGAGAAGTCAGAAAGCTAATATCATGTTTTTACTCATATGAAGAAAATAGACCTAAAAAAATAATATAACATGATTGTAAAAGGAGGGTTTTGCTGAGGTAGTACAAGTGGGAGAAAAAGAAGAAGGTAAAAAGCAGTAAATATGATAAAAGATACATATATATAACCCACAAAAACTGTTAAAAAGGAGAGGAGAGTTAAAAAGTTCAGAGACAAGGTAAATTTCATCCAGATACATTATATATGTATATGTGTGTGTGTAAATATCACAAAAAACCCTTTATGTAATTAAATGATATGAATAAAATACTTAAAAAATTGGGGTTAATACCATCATTTTCAATAATAAAATCAGGTACTCGGGTAATTATTTGACAGTTAAAAATCCCTTAATTTGTAATTCAATGCTCATTCTATAAGATGCCTCAATTTTTTTATTGCGAAAATACCGTACAGATGAGTTACAATTACATGGGCAAGGTAATGAGTGCTTTTCTTATTAAGCATTGTTGCCTCCTCCTTTGTTTCCCCTTCCCATCCCTTTCCGCCTTCCCCTCCCTCCCCCCACCCCAGCACCAAAGTTGTAATATAAAGTTCATTTTCAACATAACATCTTGTAATCTCATTGTTGCAATGGGTCCACCTGTATCCCTATTTAAACAATTTGTTTTTTCCCTTCTCCTTCCCTAATTATACCAACATCAAATACAGTGAAAACAAGGGTTATACCATGGGGGAGGGACATACAAAGCAACAAAGAAATATCTTACAATAGCCTCAATTTTTTAAAATGTTTTTTATTTTTTTCCCTTCCCCTCCCCAAGTTAGAGAAGTGTATACAGAAGATGCAGGGCACTGACATCAAATACAGTGCAAGACCATATTAAAGCTACCAACACAACTATGTTTATTGTAGCATTATCTACCATAGCTAAGATATGGAACCAACCCAGATGCCCCTTAGTAGATGAATGGATCAAGAAAATGTGGTATATATATATATACAATGGAATTCTATGCCTCCATCAGAAAGAATGATATTGCCCCATTTTTTAGGAAATGGAAAGACGGAAAAAATTATATTAAGTGAAGTAAGCCAGGCCCAAAGAAACATAGGTCCTATGGTTTCCATTATTTGCAATAACTACTATATGTCTGGGACAAGTAGAAAAGGTCAAAAGCTATGTACATATGACCAGATAAAATGATGTTAAGCAAAAAGAACCCCAAGATAGGGACACAAGCAGTTTTTCCTCATTTTTTTTTTTGGTTGCTTGTAGGGCTTGAACTTTGGGCCTGGACTCTGTCCCTGAGCTCTTCAGCTCAAGGTGAGCACTCTACCACTTGAGCCATAGAGCCATTTCAGGGTTTCTGGTGGTTAATTGGAGATAAGAGTTTCATGGAATTTCCTGTCAGGGCTGGCTTTGAACCATAATCCTCAGATCTCAGCCTCCTGAGTAGCTAGGATTACAGGTGTGAGCCACTGGTGCCTGGCAATTCTTCAATTTTTGAGAAAGAAGTTTCATAAAAGTTACCTCGTTGCTATTATTATCATTATTAATTATTTTTAATACAAGATATCTTGAGCTTTGGAATAAATTGCTTTTCATCATTTGTGATCTCTATGTCCTAATGCATCTTCTCTAACTGTGGTGGAAATAGGAGGTTGGGGGACAAAGGAAGAGCTTAAATGTCAATTCAGCTCAACAGTTCATGAATTTTGAGTTCCTTAGGACTAAATTTCCTAAGTGGCAGCATAGGTGTTTGAAACACAAATCCCCTTTCAGGATCAACATCTTATGATGCATGAGGCTTAACTATTCTATGTATCTCCATCTTTCCATTTTTATTTCCTGAAATGGCTGTCAATGGTTTTCCAAAATTTCTTGGCTGAAATGTTCATACTTGGGCTATGTAGCTGAAGGATACATTTATAAGACAGAGGTCTCTCTGACATAAACAGAAGGCTTTGGACCCAGCTGGTGTTTTACAGTGGTGATATTTATCTTCCCCTAGCCTTTTGTTGGGGGACCTTCTTCCTTTACAAGAGCCCCCTTTTAGTATTCAGTAGTAGAATTCATTAACTCATTTAATCCAGAATATTGCTGATTACAAACATATCTTAAGAGAAATCAACTTACAGGAACATGTGAGATATCAAAATCAGGAACGAATATAGCTTATTTGGTAAAATGAGAAACAAGTCTGTCCTGAAAGTGGAAAGAAATCAATTACTCCTTTCAATGAGAATGTTACAAATTTAGCACAGATGGAAATAGGAGCTGAAACTAAGAAAACAAATTACTGTTTATTAAAAGCTACTTGGGATCAGGCTCACTGGTAGGTACTTTACACACTCTCTTTAATGAAATTATAATTTAGGGAAGTAGATACTACTGTTCAACTTTATATAAAAGAAAAATGAGTATACCAATTCTGGGATTGTTAGCCCTCACATGCATTCCTTCCTTGCTTGTCTTCTACAGGCTTTGTAGGATAAGGACTATTATGCCTGTGGGCTACATTTCTTAATCTTTCTATCAATAACTACCTTCTGGCTGTGTTCAGCCAAGGGGAGACACATAGGACATTGAAGGGCAGGAGGAGGAAAGAAGACTAGTATTTCTTACTGCCATTTCCACCCCAAGCCTAGGGTAGCACCTTCAATGTGCCTGCCTTTCATCTGTGTCCCATCAGACAGACCCACTGTGGTTCTACTTTCTGCTGGGTGGCTGTGGCTCAAGAGTTCCTAAACAGCTACTTCTCTTCTTCAGTGCTAGGTGTTAGTGGCCTTTTTTTTTTTTTTTTTTGCTAATATCCGGGTAACCTTCCTTTCCTTTGTTTGGCTTCTCAATGTCCTCATCAACTGTGTAAGGCATTTATTTTTTGTCTTGAATATCTTCTTTTAAGAACTGTAAATGTCTTGATTTCCTGGTTGAACCCTTGATTAATCCATGGAGGCTTTCCTCAAATGTAAAAGTGAATATACCTATGTTAGAGAGTTTGAAATATCAAAATTTATGATGACCTCTCTCTAAATTTGACAGTCTGTAGATGAAAAGTATATATTCATGCAAATAAAATCATATTTTCACCTTCTCAGTGTTTTGTCATGACTTACTATCATCTAAACTGACAGAAGTTGGTTGTTTTTGTAAGCATTATGCCCATCTTTGGTCCTCAGCTCCGCCCAGACCTAGGCTCCTCCCTGCCCCATACAGCTGGCCCCTTCCTCTCTCTGCCCAGTCCCACCTAAACTCCCATATATCTCACTTCCTACCCTCAGTCCCTGCTGCTACCTAGATAGTGGAGGTCGCCATGTGCTCTCTCTCAGGGGCAAATATGGCTCCTCTAATAAACCTTGTGAATCTTTCTCCTGTGCCTGCCTACCTCTGCGTGGTCCCCTGGGATGTATATAATGGATCCTTTCACTTTTGAAGTTACCCACTGATGATGCACAATGAGTTCTTCACCAAGCTTTTATTATGGATCTAAGCTCTTTACTAGTCTGATGGGAACACGTAAATCTTTAGGTTTCTTAGTTTCTGAGTGGTAGAAATTAAGTGGCCGAATGTCCTCCCTTTTCTATTTTTCTGATTATATATCTACTTATGTCAGAGTCAGAGCAGTAGACTATTTTGAAGCCTGCATCTCTGAAGAAGGAAAGTACCCAAGGACAGACTGTCAATCTAGATCTGAGATTCCTTCAAGTAAATAACAAAGTAGGAGAGAAGAGGGAGAGGGAGAAATGGTTGTGATAAAAGGCAGGAAGATGTAAGGAAGAAGAGAAAGAATCTTTGATTTTCAAAGCATAGTACAGATTCTTTGCAGAGAATTTTAGGGTAAATTGCAGAATATAGAAACTTGTAATGACTGAACATGAAGATAATGTGAAGATAATGTTAATTTTGAGTAGTTACTTGTCTCATTTTTTCCCTCAGAAAAGACAGTTTGGAAACAGAAATACTACCTTTCATAAATGATAGAATTTGCTTTAAAATGAACTTATTATTAAAAAAAGAAAACCAACAGAAATATACTTAAGTCTTCATCCTGCATTTAAGATTAGCTTGATTTGTTTAGTCTTTTTGTCTGAGTTTATGTAAATTAAGAGCTGCTTCCCTCACTTCCTATCCATAATTAGAAAATACTTTATTTTGGGGCTGATACTTGGGGAGGGTATAGTGATTTGCTCAAATTTTGTAAGATTCCTGGTTCAGCTGGAGTTTGCTAGTCTAATGTTGGAGGTCGTCATCCCCTCCAGCTGACACATGATGTGTCAGAAGCTTGGTTTAAAATATAGCACAAATCCTTTTCCAGTTGGTTTGGAAATTTATTACTGTCTTCTATGAACAGGCAGCAGATGACTCGACCAAAATAGCATTTTAGGTGATAATGTAGAAGAGGGATCCCTTGAGACTAAGGAGGGGGTTTTGAGGAGGTTTTTTTTTTTTAAAGTTTTTAATTGTGAAAATACTGTACAGAGGGATTAAAATCACATGAGCAAGGCAATGAGTACATTTCTTATCAAGCATTGTTGTCTCTTCCTTTGTTTTTCCTACCCTTTCCTACCATCTCCATAACTACATTTCCTCATCCTACCCCCTCCCACCTAAATTGTAAAGTTCGTTTTTTGACATAGCATCTTGTACATCTCATTGTTGCAATGGATCCATCTGTATCCCTATTTAAACAATTTGTTTTTTCCCTTCTGCTCCCCAAATTATACCAATATCAAATACAGTGAAAACAGGGGTCATACCGTGGGGGAGGGACATATAAAGCAATATGTTAGAAACAATAGCAAGAAAGAAAAAACCACTTGTGTCCTTATCTTGGGGTTCATTTTGCTTAACATCATCTTATCTGACCTTTTCTGCTTTTCCCAGACATATACTAGTTATTGCAAATAAGGGAAACCATGGGACCTATGTTTCTTTGGGCCTGGCTTACTTCACTTAATATAATTTTTCTTTTCTACCTCTGGGCAAGGGGGGGGAACCAAGAGAGCCTGCAAAAACCTTATTTATTTGTTTTTTTATATTTTCAAATACCTCTTAAATCCAGTCTGCCTTAGGCTTTGGAATGATGTAAAAGTCTCTTTCCAACTAATCCAATAGCTGAGAACCTTGACACTAGGGCCAAAACAGAAACCCTTCTCAGAACAATCATCATTTTTTCAACAAAATGCTTTTCTTGTCCTTTTCTTTACTGAAGCTTTGGAAGCCCCTCTAGCTAATAATCTGACATCAAAATGTGGGAGGTATTCTTATTAGTTAATTATTGTTTTTTCCCTATTTAAACTGTTTGTTTGAAATCCAGCTCTGAGACAGTCCATCTGCTTGTGTGTTTTTTCCCTACTAGTGAAACTGCTTTGGGCTAAAGTAGAAGAATTTACTAGGTAACTTACTAGTTGCGTACTGATTACTAATTCATTGACATTTGAAAGTGTGTCGCTGGCAAGGGGATTGGCCCCACCCAGCAGGTTTAATCCCATTAAACACTGAGCCTCTAGATATAGTCGGACTTCTAGGCACAGGACATCTGGGGAAGAGTGTGTTAGAAGACAACTTGTTAAACAAAAGGTAGTGTCTAGGGCTGAACTTGGAATCCTGGAGATAAGTCTCAACATTATTTAGACAGTTGTATTCAATTTGAGATGGAGACTGAAGTGAGACAAGTGCTTTGACTGTTTCTATTCATTGAATTAGACTTCTTTTTCTCTTTCAAATGGTTTGAAATTACTTTACCCATACTAAGTGTCTCATTCCAAATTCATCACCTTTTTCTAGGAAGAAGAAACCTCTTCAGGGATTATTTTTCTGAGAGCTAATATATCCTAATTGATTTCTGTAAAGGGAATGAGAATAGGTGGAAAGGAATAGTTTTAATATATTAACACTACTATTTAATCTGTGTCAAAGTCTGAAAGTTACTTAGATTGGTTTCCTGATCCATAGATTCTCCTTTTAATTCTCATTACTAGATCTATCTCTACAATGAGGGCACTTTTTTTTCTTTTAGACAGAAGGGAATGAAGGAGCCATTCAGAAAATAGATATCAGAGAGCTATAAATAATGATATTACAGCTTAATTCCTCAAAGTAATTTTGGTCTTGAGTTATAGCTCATACACTGGTAAATATATTCATAATTAATAGTATACAGCTGTAAGGCTATGAGCTGTCTAACATTGAGAATGAATGTTTCTGCTGTTTCTCTGATGAAGTTTCCTCTGAGTTCTTGCATTTCCTGTGCTTGCACTTGTTGCTTCCAATTGTGGTTCTGGGAGGAAAGGCCTTCTTTTATTTTGGAAGCCATGTGAGGTTTTCTACAATGTTGTGGCACTGTTGTTTGGACTGTAAAGAAACTTTGAATCACTGCCTTTTAAATATCATGTCCTGAGTCTGGCAGTATGGGACATGTTGAACTCTCACAAGTGGTGTTGCAATCTAACATTGCTCCTTATTCTGAACGTTTCTCATTTTAAGGGAATCTAATACATAAATGTACAAACATAATCAGGATGGAAATTATTCAGATAGCACAGGAGATTCTCAACTTTATGTAAGGTTTAATTTCATGGTTTACTTAAATAGCAAGTTCTTATAGTGGATTTAGTCATTTGATTTTTAAAAGAGAAATTTAAAGTTTTCAAAGACATTTATGGTCCTACTGTTAGCTTATGTTAACTGTATAAATGTTATAACTAATTGAGTTTGATATTTTATTCTCTTTAATTGATTATGCACCTCTGAACTTATAAAGTCCCCTGTTACATGGGAATGAAGCTTTTGTACCTCTGTAATTTTCTCAGTAGATTACTGCTAGTCAGCCATCCATAAAGACCCTGTGACAGTTGGTAAGCATTTGCATTCCTCCTTTCTGTGGAGGTTCCCTTTTTGTCTACCCTTTTATCAGCAGAGTATCAGTTCACTGTGACTCAGATTTATCCTTGCCAAAGGCTTTCAGCAGTTCCAGACCAATATTCCCTGATCATCCTCAGTTCCCCTTATTGCCAGGCTAGCCCTGACCTTTCCCTTCCACTCTGATAATTGGCCAGCTGTCTTATTCTGAGAGGCAGTCCATGCATTGTTTCTTGGCTCTGACTAATGTCTTATTCCCAGTGTTTGAAACCTAATTTTGGTAACCTGACCCACATCTTCATTCCCTAGGACTACCCTCCTGTTTTGACTTTGTTAGCATTACTGTCCCTCTCACCATAACATGGAAACTCCTTGAACTCCAGCCCAGTGTCTGGGTCTTGCTAGCTACTAACATTCCATATACCACAGTTTAATTTTTTTCTGCTTCCACTTAAGTAATCTGAAGGCAGGAACTATATCTCATTTATCTTGGTTTCCCAAGTGTTTACTTCAAAGCTTTGTATGTACTCAGTGAAATTCAATGGATGAATATGGAAAAATATGAATGAACAATTGAATTAATACATTAAAAGTCAAATATAAGACAGCAAATGCTTTTGTATTGAGTCTCTAACACTAAATGACTATCTGGATTTCAATCCATTACCTGTTGTTAAGGCATCCTTTAGATGCCTTATTTTCCTTTGATACTGGATCCAATGTCTACCATCACCACCAGGCATGTAAAACTGTGAAGTCTTTACTCAAAGTGGATATGTAGATTTATTGTCAAGATAGTTGTATTAACCTTACAAAATCTATTTCTTATCCTCAGGGAGTCTATATTCTATTAAATAATTCAAGACCAATGTAAATCAGCAGGGAACTATGACTGAATAGTGAAGGAGACTATGGTCAGAAGGATCATTTGTAAATATTTCTACAGCACTGATGTATATAGTTTTTTTTAGGTTCTCAGAAAAAGTAAGGAGCTATTTGTATTGGAATAATTCTACAAGTTTTTTTTTAAACAAATGGACTTACTTAAATGTGTGGGTGGGTGGGATATAAGGGCGAGTCAGGTATGAGGTGAGAGTAGTGGTGGAGCAGTTCCTACCCAAAGACAAGTCTCCCAAAAGAGAAGAAGGCAGTTATAGTAGAACCTGAAGGAGACAATAGAGTAGAAGAGAAGAGGCTGTGTTGAGTAGAACAGTAACCTCCTACTGGTGGACATAACTAGTCCAAGGTGACCCTGCAGGGCAAGAGCCAAGAGAATAAATAAAGTGACTTTGTTCTGTACTCTCTTAATTTAATACTGGAGCTCCTCTTTAGCTGCATCCTACTGGAAGTCAGAGGAAGGGACCCTTCTGTACTAGACAGCAGGGATGAGAAGCATAAAAAGTGGCTGTTGAAGGGTAAAAAGAAGTTATGTAATACAGTTTGTTATGTGGGTAACTTTGAGTTGAATATTGAGAGGCTACTAAGAGGTAATTGAGTGTACTTCAATATTGAAGAGCAGGAAAAACATCATTATGTGAACAAAAAGAGAAGAGCTGTAAATACTGTTCTCTAGAAAGTTCTAATTAATAGAAATGCCCAGCTTAGTATCCCTTTTTAGTAGTTAAGTTTCTTCTCACATTCAAATTCCTTCTCTGAATCTCCTCTGAAGACTAAAATGTGAATAAAGCTTTTGATTTACCCTCCCTGACTGACTTTCTGTAATTGTCAGGGATATATCCCAACCAGCAGTGGTTCCTACCTTGACATGGTCCCTTGAGAACCAGCAATGATAGATATCTATTTTGTCTGATATTGCATAACTTTTGAGATGATTTGGTTCATCCAGTCCTTTTTATTCTGCTTGCTATGTGTTCAGCTATAAGGGAAGTAATTAGCAATGAAGATCACCAGCAACGGGAACATTGGATCATTGGAAGGAAATCACTGAGATGTAGTTAGAAGGTTCTAAGATTGTTTCAATGTCTGAACAAAGGATTGAGTTCCTACAAGTACTGAAGTTAGAGTAAAACAATAACAAAGAAGCCAGCATGAGGCTGTGATAAAATGAAATGCCTACTTGTTTAATAGATAGCACAGTGTGAGAATTCAGCTAGCTCTGCAATAGGATATTGTGAGAACTTCAAACAGGAGAACCATTCAGTGTCAGAACATTCATGTACACAATTTTGAACAATGCTATGTGGGCCAAAATAACACATGCTTGAGGGAAATATCTGGTCTGCAGGTCTACATACATATATATATATATATATATATATGTGTGTGTGTGTGTGTGTGTGTGTGTGTGTGTGTGTGTGTGTGTATGTATATATAAAATCCTGTATTTGTTTGTTGTAGTATAAAGATAGAATCCAGACTCTTGTGCATACTAGGCAAGTGTTTTGCTATTGAGCTACAAAACCAATTATCATATTTTATAACTTCTGAATTTGTTCTGGCTAATAATTACTAGGGTGATTTATTGATTTAAATCAGAAAATGGTGACTACAAGATGGACAGCTAAAGATGAAGGAAGAAATCCTTAATCCTCATTTGAGGGTAGACCGGATTGGCATGTTGTCAGGGAATAGAATACCTCCTCCATGTATCACAAAGCCAAATCTAAACTTTTCCTGGCCAGAGATCACATGTCTTTTCATATCTCACTCACATTTCACTTTTTAAAGCATCCCTTTGATTCTCCCAGATCAAATGTCTGTAAAGTCTGAATTATCTTCATGTATCTTAGGACCAGTCTATGTCACTTTGTTTCCTGCTGTTTTTCAGGGGACAGTTATTTACTAATGATTGAAACATCTTTTACTTACTGACTCTCACACAATAAGAGATTTGAGGGAGAGAGGTGGTTGGACCAAGCAAGCAGAAGGTAGCTTAAGCCATTTATATGACAATCACTTTAATATTTCATATAAATGTGAGTTGATATTTGTGTTACTTTAAAGTTTAGTGAAATACTTATTCTTTTTTATTGTGAAAATACTGTACAGAGGGGTTACAATTACATGGGCAAGTGAAATGCTTATTCTTTTAACCTACTTTGATAATAGTAAATCATGGTAAGATTAATGTTAATCCAGTAGTAATATTTTGAGCCATGCAATTTTCTGGTTAAATCTTGTAGGTCAAATTCTCTACTTCCTTCTTTAATACAGTCTGTTTGATGGTCAAATGTAAATCTCCTAACCTACTCACATCCCCAGGATACACTAGTTAAATTATTTCTATTCTGAAACCCCTTATGAGTGCTTTGAAATTACAATAGTTTAAGGAATATGAATATTGAAGAAGTCAGGATAAGATTGTTAGAACTTGTAACTGGCTAGCCAGATGACATTCAAATGCTAAGGCACGGCAAAAAAGAATACTCTGATACATAACACAAATTTATTAGCAAATGGAATCAAGGCTAGAAAGGATAAATAAGGTAACAAGCATAGTCTACATACCATAGAATCTAACAATAGCAGTGGTGGTTGCCTGTGACCTGGAGGGTTGGTGATCACTAATCTTAACATGAAGTCTGATTCTGCTCTGCTATGTCAAAGTATTTGAAAATACACGTAGATTCTTATGGTAAAAATACCTATAAATTTAGCAGTGACTGAGTATGTAGCTCAGTGATGTATGACTTACTTTATATGCTCAAATTCCTGAGATCCATCTTTAACACACACAAGTGTGAGAGAGTTAAAGATGCTAGAAATATTAGGTAGCTCTCATATGTAGTAATCTTTTTTAAATGTATATATTTTAGATAATACCTTGGAAAATCAGTGAAAATATTACCCTAAAATAACCTAAACAAACCATAAGACAATTATTATTTTTATCAGTCATGGGGTTTGAACTCTAGTCCTGGGTGCTGTCCCTTAGCTCTTCAGCTTAAGGTTAGAGCTCTACCGCTTCAGCCACAGCACCACTTCCAGTTTGTTGTTGGTTTACTGGAGATAAGAGTCTATACAGACATTGCTGCCAGGACTGGCTTTGAAGTGCGATCCTCAGATCTCAGCCTCCTGAGTAGCTAGGATTATAGGTGTGAGCCACCAGCACCCCACTAAGACAATTATCAAAAATGGGTGTGGACTATATAAGAATTGATGCTAAGCAAAATGAACCCCCAGATAGGGACACAAGAGATTTTATCTTTGTTGTTGTTGTTTTTATTTTTTATAATGTTTTTTTTTAAATCGCCGAGGTTCTGAGTGCTCTATATAGTTTTTTTTTTTTTTTGTCGGTCGTGGGGCTTGAACTCTGGGCCTGGGCGTTGTCCCTCAGCTCTTCAACTCAAGGCGAGCGCTCGACCACTTGAGCTACAGCGCCACTTCCTGTTGTTGTTGTTTTTAATGTACTTATAATGTACTGTGTGATTTTTTTTTTGTTTCTTTTTATGTTCTTCCCCCATGGAATAACCCGTTTTCATTTTATTTGATTCTGGTGCCCTGCGTCTTGTATATACATTTTTCTAATTTGGGGAGGGAAAGGGAAATAACAAAATGCTGAAACAAGAATATAGGTTGACCCGGGGCTGGGAAGTTGGCTCAGTGGTAGAGCACTTGCCTTGCATGCATGAGGCCCTGGGTTCGATTCCTCAGCACCACATAAGCAAAAAAAAGAGGTGTACAAGACACTATGTTGAAAATGAAGTTTACAGCTTCTGGTGCAGGGTGGAGGGAGAAGTTGGAGAGGTGAGGAGGGAAGGGATGGTAGGGAAAAAACAAAGGAGGGATAACAGTGCTCCTTAGGAAATGTACTCATTACCTTACTCATGTAACTGTAACCCTTTTGTACAGTATCTTTGCAATAAAATATATATTATAAATGGGTCTGGAACAGCTTCGTTTATGAAGCTCTATCTATCTATCTATCTATCTATCTATCTATCCATCCATCGATGTAAATAAGCTAATGATGATGTTTTTCTCAGAAATGAAGTTTACCAAGTTCAGGTAGTGACCTTGACTGAGTCTCTTAAGACATTGCAGAAAATCACTTTTGGGAATTTTTCAGTTGTCATAGATTATTTGTATTTTGTTCTAAAGGTGTGGCAAGCATAGAATGCTCCTGTATTTTTAATAGTTTTCCAGGAGAGTAGAAAGAAACTTAAATATCAAGGATAAATATGACAAGCCTGGTTTTATTTTTCCATATAATTCGACTATTTTCTTTTTACTTCAATCACTTTATACCCGCATTCTTACCTTAGCAATCTAGTTGGATAAGAACTCTTTTTTCTTTGTAGCAGTACTGCAATTTGAATTCAGTGGCTTGTGCTTACTACAACAGGTAATTTACAACTTGAACCATGAGTATAGATAGCAATTTTTACTTTAGTTATTTTTCAAATAGTCTTGGACTTTGATCTTCCTATGTATACTTCTTGAACAGCTGAGATGATAGGGCCTATTATTGTGTTCAGCTTTTTAAGAATTAAAATGGAATCTTGCAAAAATTTGTCCTGGCTGGCCTCAAATTGTGATCCTCCCATTCCCTACCTTCTGAGTAGCTAGGATTACTGACATGGGCCACCATTCCCAGTATAATCTTATAGGAGCTGTTACCTGATTTGTTTTATTCTAACAATACTGTGGGGTGGATTTAGAGCCTTGTACTTATTAGATAGATAGTCTTCTACTTGAGCCACAACCATACCCCTAAGAATTCTTAATTTTAGAAATAAGGCATTTTAGGGTTCTGGGAAGATGGCGGAGGAGAAGCTGGAATCTGAACAAGCTCTCGCATAGAAAGCAGTTTTAGAGTTCCAGTGAACAGTCCTAAGCCAGAGAATCACACCAAGTGTGCCATCACAGGACAGAGAGACAAGAGGGGGAAAGCCAAGGCAAGAAGACAGGGTTGCGGCGGAGACCGCAGCCGGGGCCATACCTGAGCGCTCACACAGAGAGTCCAGGACAAAGAAGCCAGACGCAGCGGGCGAGTGGATTCTACTCAACACCAGCAAGAACCAACAAGGAGCAGACATCTTCATCCTGCAGTTTGCAGACCAGAGACGACCCAGGATCCAAGACTCGGCGTGAGTAGAAGCCCAACATCCTCACTCCATCTCAGGGAGCAGAGGAGGGAAGGCCACCCCTCCCCCCCCAGCACTGGTGATCTCCATCTTGGATACTGACAAAGCTTGGAGGAGCTGCCAGCTCCAACTCAGGCCTTGGAATAAAACGAGTCATTTAGCAGGTCACAAGAAC
>NW_012267254.1:11684127-11709981 GCF_000151885.1 Dipodomys ordii
TTCTAAAGCATTTATAAGATTATCTCTTTGTTGCTTTGTATGTCCCTCCCCCACAGTATAACCCCTGCTTTCACTATATTTGATGTCAGTATAACTTGTAGAGGAGATGGGGAAAAACCAGTTGTTTAAGGATACAGGTGGACCTGTTGCAACAATGAGAAGTACAAGTTGTCTTGTCCAAAACGAGCTTTACATCGTCGGTGCGGGAGGGGTGGAAGGGGGGAAGGAGAAGGATTGGGATTGGGGGGGAGGTGGGAGGCTGGGAAGTGATGTGAAGGGTAAACATAGGAAGAGGATGCAATGCTTGGTAAGAAATGTATTCATTATCCTGCCCATGTAATTGTAACCCCTCTGTACAGTATGTTCACAAATAAAATTAAATTAAATTAAAAAATAAAGAAATAAGGCATTTTAGAATGTAGTTCAAAAAGGCTGAGTATTTTGCCTAAAGTTACGCTGCAGAAACCAGAGCCATATTTGGAACTTAGGCATTTCTGTCTCCATAAGCTACATTCTTGATCAGATTTTGTTATATTTGGACATTTTGAATCCTACCTAATGACAACAGAAGTATAACATTTTGTAAAAGTGCATATGCATAAAGTATGCATAATGTTTTTTAAATTATTAGAATCAGAATACTTTGAAATATAGTAGTTAAACACTTATCCTAACATGTGCCTTCTTTTGTGTAGAACAGCAAAATAAAATCTTTGTATTTAGTGTGAGATTTCACTTCTTGGCTTCTAATTACTATGTTTTTTACCCAATGATCTTCTTATATTTTAACAATCATATGCTTTCAGTAACTAATAAGAGGAGTTTGTATCCATAATAAGCATTGCATTATGAATGAATTAATGGATGTGATGCTATCTTTTCCCCTAGGGAGATGTTAATGACATTTTTCTGAAACCCAATAAGGTGAGTGAGTGAGTTTTGAATTGTAAAATTTTAAATCTGTAATTTTAATCTGTAGACTGTGTATTTTATTTTACCCTGGTGAGAAACCCCAATATTGTTTTATTATTATTATTTGGTCATTCTTTTTGAATCCCATGATTCGTGTAATGCTTCAGAAAATATGAGAAGTTAAATGCCACATTTACAATTGTTTTTGAGAAGCCTAACCTTTATTAAAGCACTGGGTAAATACAATTCAAAAAGGTTTACTTCTCTTGTAAATTAAATGGTATGTTTGTAGACTGAAAGGTCAATTTCTCAGCAGAGTCTGTTTTTCAAAACCTATCACTTTTTTCCATGATAAATCAAGAAAACTAATTTGTTCTACATGTATGATATATAAGCCCAAATTCTGTTCATTTGATTCAAACTCAGCTACTTGTGCTACAAGCATATTTTCATGATGAATTGTGAATGTTGGTTTTTGAAGACAGATGTGAAAGAACTTTCAACTAAAATATTTGGTTTCCTACACTGAATTCATATTCTGAGACATAACAAAATCATGCACTACATGCCACTTTGGGTCTGTTGAATAATTTTACACCTTGGTAAGGGAAATACTATTTTTCTTCTTTTCACTAAACAGGAAAAAATCACCTTTTCCTTTTGATTATCTGAAAGATTCATTAAAAATCTTAAACCACTTTAGATCTGTTTCTATCTTTCTCACCTCTCATTTTTTCTCTCTCTCTCCCACATTTAAATGCACCCACATATACCCTCAAACAGAGTGAGATTCCTCCTGCTGCTTTTGGCTGCAGGTATTTGTTTTGGCTCTGAATTCTGTTTTGAAATCCTGTTACTTAACAAAGAAATGAATGAACAAGTGAAATCACAAGAACCTCCCGGGAGCAATTATATTTGAAAGGTGGAGTCTTAGGCCTGAGTTCATCATTCCTGGGCTTTAAGGGTATTTGGTGGTTTCACACAGATAAACAGGTAGCTATCTATAAAATGACAGTATCAAGTAATAATAGCAGATACTAAATGTTAAGTGCTAAATATCAAGAGTGGTAATCACTTGCTCCAACAAAGGTATGTGATCAGTTATTTCTCTTAAAATATTTCATTTTTGTTAGTGTAGGAGTTCAGTTTAGTTCAACATGTTAATTAAGCACTTTTGTGATAGGCTTTGTGTTCAGGACTGGAGATTTACAAAAAAAAAGGCACCAGCTGTCCCTTCTTTTTCCTTTCTTCTTAATTCAGTTTTCTTGGCTACAACCCTTTTTTTTTCCTCTCTTTTTTTGTGGGGGCAGCTAGTAAAATGTGTGAAAATGTCCATTTTAGAATATGAAGTTGAGGGGATTTTGGTATTTTTTCAATTGTTGATGCTCACAGACTTGCCTTAGGGATAGACAAGTAGGTGACAACTACTTATCCCAGCACTATTGATGGTTAAAAGCCAGAGGTGTGTCAAATCATTTTACCTCTCTGAGCTTATGTTTTTTTATATTTTTAAAACAATTCTTATCTTGCCTTATTGGCCCAAAATATTTGGCTCATCATTTAACCGTACAACATGTTTGTTACACCAGAATTGGAGTTAATTCAGCCAATATTGCCATTTTACAAAGGCACTCTGCTAGGCCCTGTGGGTGGTCCAATAAGGAGTAAGATCTAGTCCTGTCCTCCAGGCTCTGCTACTCTTGGCTAGGAAAATATAATTATGCGAATAATTATAATAAGGCCAAAATATAAGAACTATATAATAGCAAAGAGCAAAACATAATGTCAATTCAAAGGAGAATGAGGTTAAAAGTAAATGGGTAGATGGGAACAGGTTTCCTGGGGTTGTGGCATTGAAGCAAGCTTTGGAATATGGGTATGATTTCATAAGCAGAGATACACAAAAAGCTTATCTAAGCACAAAGAGTGAAAACAAAAACCAGGGATGGAAACACACAGGGAATGTTTGTCTGCAATGCAGGGTTCCTGTGGGGCTTGGTGGGAGATAAGGCTACAAATAGAATTTGGGATCCTATTGAGTAGGGCTTTGCAGGGCAAACTGAGGAATCTGTAATTAATTCTGTAGACAGTGTAGGGATAATATTAAAGGTTTTTTTTTTAAAACATCTAATTAATGTAGTATCATGATCAAATACTTTTTGCAGGGAAAGTCAGGTAACAGGTTGTATAAATAATAAAAATTTCTCCTCGATTGAAGTAGCTCATTGTAGAAGTACCAGAAAAAAATTTTAAAAAGCACAAATTAAAAATATACCTGTGTTGGGCTGGGAAGGTGGCTCAGTGGTAGAGCGCTTGCCTTGCATGCATGAGGCCCTGGGTTCAATTCCTCAGCACCACATAAGCAAAAAAAAAAAAAAAAACTGGAAGTGGCACTGTGGCTCAAGTGGTAGAGCTCTAGCCTTGAGCTGAAGAGCTGAGGGACAGCGTCCAGGCCCAGAGTTCAGGCCCCACGACCGGACCAAAAATATATATATATATATACACACACACACCTGTGGCTCCTCCTTTGTTTTCCCCCTACCATCCCTTCCCTCCTACATCCTCATTTCATCATTGAACCTTACACATTATTTACATTTTAATATATATTGTACTTAGGGTATTTTTTATGTTTGTATGATATTGCCCGTTATCTGTGTTCTACTTCTGGAAATGCAGAATGCTGTTTTAGAAAGGTAAATTGTGTTACTTTTGAGAAAGAACAACATGTTTGCAATGTAGTCTTATAGTGGTCCTGCTAAGCATGATTTAATAAATGTTTTCACTATTTCTTGGATATTCCTTCCTTTTACTAGTCACTAAATTTCCCTTTTCTTCTGGTCACTTTGCTTTTATTGTTGCTTCAATTATTTAGAGGGACCATTTTGTTATTGTAATGGGGTTTTAGAAAACCTTGACACAATGACACAAAATTTCCAAAACTGTGCTTATTTATCAAAATATGTAGCAACTAAGGCATCCCGGAGGATTTTGTTATAGAAATTGTTTTATTACAATGTTTTATCATTTAACTGAATGATTATTTTAAAAAATGTCATAATCTCTGTTTTTTATTAATCTCTTACATCCAGTTATCATTCCCTCTTCTTTTCAGGGCAAAGTAATGCTTTCATTGTATAAATTAGAGGCAAATCTCTCATGAACTTACAAGTAAATTGGTGTTTCTGTGCTGTGTTTTCAGTTTAGCTTGTACCCCCTCATCTGTTTAATAGTTCTGTATTTCATAACCAAAATGTGGATCCACCAGGCTCTTGTGGATGACACTATAAACTGTTGTAATGGCTCATAGGATTAGATAGAGGCTATTATACATCTAGACTGGAGCGCTAATGTCTAAGATTAGGCCTAGAATTTGTAAACTGTAATAAAATGGAAACAAATGACTTTCAGATATATTTTGGCCCTGTGCTATGCAATCACAACCATAATGTATTATGGAATCGTGTCCTTCTCCCTTTCATGATTGAATGCTACACTCTTCTTTAACTAGACTACTGAATTGTGTATGTAAATCTCAGTGTCCCTTAAGTATTATTAATGCCATAAAGCTGAGATGTTCTAATTACCAGTATTTCTCCCTTCTTGAATTATTTGCTCTTTCTGGGCAGTCCCTCTGACTTCAGTACATTAATGGCTGACCCAATCTCAGACCTACAGCCTTTACCCCATCATAGAGCATGTTTTTGCTTAAAGAGGTGGTAAAAATGCATTTAGAACATTTTCCTTAACTGACAGCATTGAGAAAATGAAGGCTTTTCTGATCAAAGGTCTAAAATAGAAGAGTCTATAATCATTATTCAGGAGGACCCTTTGTCCAGGATTAAAAAAAAACCTGTATGTCTGAACAGAGGGGTATATGAAGATAGAAAGCATACAAATTAGAGATCAATTTACTGTGTCTCAAGAGGAATTTTCATTTCATAAAGAGACTCAGTGTAAGATTCTTTTTTTTATTTAGAAAATACTTTTTATTAGTTTCTGTGATCAAACCCACATAGATAAAACCTTATATGTTTGATTCAATGTCAATGAAAGATTCTTAAAAGAAAGCACTTGTAGGTTTTATTGACAGATTATTGCTTGTTTGGTAATAACTAGACACAAGCTAACAAAAAGTGTAGGAATTTCTTTGTTTGTGATAGATCTACCAGAATGACTTACATTGCTTATAAAGTTAGAGGATAAGCTAAAAAGAAAAGTAAGTCATTAAATTTGTATTTGCTGAGCATTTTCTCTGTTTCAGATCCTTCATAACATTATTATATATAATTACTACAACAATTTTATGAATTGTAAACTTCCTTTACAGATGAAGAAACCGACGCCTGCTTAGAATTGTGCAGCAAAAAAGTGGTGATACTTATTCACCAATTTCTGTCTTGGATGGGGCTGGGAAGGTGGCTTAATGGTAGAGTGGGTGTCTTGAATGCATGAGGCCCTGGGTTTGATTCCTCAGCCCATATAAGTAGAAAAAGCCAGAAGTGGTCCTGTTGCTCAAGTGGTAGAGTGCTAGCCTGGAGTTCAGGCCCCACAACTGGCAAAACACACGCACACACACACACACACACACACACACACACACACACACACACACACAGACACACACAAAACCCCACAACAAGCAAACAAAAAAAAACATTTCTGTCTTGGAATGATTTAGAAAATATCTATATGCATTTTAAGGCTCAAAAACGAATATAAATAACAAAGGATACTTAAAGAGCCACATTTGGTTAAAAATCCTTCAGCTTCATTAACTAATAGACCAAAACCTTTCCACTGATTTTTTTCCATTTAAGAACTGTTTTTAACAGGAAAGTTAATCTTTTGGTACAGTGATATCCACAAACATTCTATAGCCAATCAGAGACTTCTGAATTTTCCTCTGCTTGAGATAGTCAATGTTAGAGTTCCTTTTACGGTGATTTATTGCTATTATGTATAAATTCAGGTGTTTTGGCTTCTTGACAAGTTCAGTTATAGTACATACATTGTGATAATGTGGTATGCTAAAAGGAATTGGGAATTAGAGTCAAACAAGACTAAGTTCTGGTTTCCATTTTTTTCAAATCATTGTAAAACCTTGATGAAATCACTTTATCCCTCTGGGCTTAAACTTTCTCATTTCAGTTTTTTCATTTCTTTAGATGTAATTGCTTCCCTTTCACCTTCAATCCCAGCCACGAGAGAATCTTAGTTAATCATATGCTTATTCACATCAATGAGTAGGGATACATAGTCAATGAGAGTTATTTTTAAACATCTGCAGAAAGATAATCAGGAAGAAGAGATTTTGGGAGAAAATTTTCTTTTGGATGCTTAGGTGAGGTAATGTGGTCATTTTATGATTGCAAACATTCAGAATGTCTCAGAATAAATCAGCTTCACAATATGAATGAAATAATAACACTATCTGAGTCCCTGCATCAAGTTGTTTAGATTAGCAGGTTTTTATTTATATAAATCAGTAAGTTCTCCATGCTCTTTAAAAATTCTTTTTTTTTTTTTTGGTTGGTCATGGGGCTTGAACTCTGGGCCTGGGCGCTGTCCCTCAGCTCTTCAGCTCAAGGCTAGCACTCTACCACTTGAGCCACAACACCACTTCCCATTTTCTGGTGGTTTATTGTAGGTAAGAGTCTCATGGACCTTCCTGCCTGGGCTGGCTTTGAACCATGATCCTCAGATATCAGCCTCCTGATAGCTAGGTTTACATGTGAGCCACAGGCACACAGCTTAAAATTCTTTTTTAAAAGGCTGACTTGAGAGCCGGGCACTGGAGGCTCATGCCTGTAATCCTAGCTACTCAGGAGGCTGAGATCTGAGGATCGCGGTTCAAAGCCAGCCCGGGCAGGAGAGACCGTGAGACTCCTATCTCCAATAAACCACCAGAAAACCGGAAGTGGCGCTGTAGCTCAAGTGGTAGAGCGCTCGCCTTGAGCTGAAGAGCTGAGGGACAGCGCCCAGGCCCAGAGTTCAAGCCCCACAACCGACAATAAATAAATAATAAATAAAAGGCTGACTTGAGGTTTCTATCCACTGAAGCCAAGGTAGTCCTCATTGCAATAAGGGCAGTATCTTTAATAATTAAGTTACATATTCTTTTTTATGTTTTTATTGTAAAAATAGTGTACAGAGGAGTTATAGTAACATGAGTAAGGTAATGAGTACATTTCTTATGGAGCATTGTTGCCTCCTCCTTTCTTTTTCCCCCTACCATCCCTTTTTTCCCTACCTACCCAACTACTCCCTCACCCCTCCCCAAGTTGTAAATTTCAGTCTCACCATAGTGTCTTATATATCTCATTGTTATAATGCACCAACCTGTATATTTATTTCAGCATTTTGTTATTTCCCTTCCCCTCCCCAAATTAGAAAAATGTATATGCAAGATGCAGGGCACCGACATCAAATACAGTGAAAACAGGGGTTATACTGTGGGGGAAGCACATACAAAAGAAACAAAAAAATCACATAGTACAATATATATATATATATATATATATATATATATTAAAAACAATAGCAAGCAAGAAAAAAATAGTTGAGTTCCTATCTTGGGGTTCATTTCACTTAACATCTTTTTTTTAAATTGTGAAAATACCATACAAAGGGGTTAAAATTACATGAGTAAGGTAATGAGTACATTTCTTATCAAGCATTGTTGCCTCCTCCTTTGTTTCCTCTTCCCATCCCTTCCCATCTCCCACTCCCCTACTCCTGCTCCCTCCCGCCCCTCCTGCACCCTGCCTCCGCCAAAGTTGTAAAGTTCATTATTCGACAAAAGGTCTTGTACATCTCATTTTTGCAATGGGTCCGCCTATTCATTTTACTTAACATCTTTTTTTAAACACATTTTTATTGTAAAAATACTGTACAGAGGTGTTACAGTTACATGAGCAAGGTAATGAGTGCATTTCCTATCAAGCATTGTAACCTACTCCTTTGCTTTTCCCCTACCCTCCCTACCCTCCCACCTCCATAACTATAATCCCCCTTCCTCCCCCCCCCATATTGTAAAGTTTGTTTTTCAACATAGTGTCTTGTACATCTCATTGTTACAATGGGTCAACTTGTATCCCTATTTAAACATTTTGTTTTTTTCCCTTTCCTCCCCAAGCTAGAAAAGTGTATACAAGATTCAGGGCACCAACATCAAATGCAGTGAAAACAGGGGTTATACCATGAGGGAGGAACATACAAAAACACACACACACAAAAATCACATGGTACATTGTAAATACATTAGAAACAATAGCAAGAAAGAAAAACCACTTGTTTCTCTATCTTGGGGTTGATTTTGCTTAACAGCATCTTACCTGTTCATATGTACATAGCTTTTGACCTTTTCTGCTTGTCCCAGCCATATACTAGTTATTGAGCATAAGGGAAGCCATGGGACTTACATTTCTTTGGGCCTGGCTTACTTCACTTAATATAATTTTTTCCAAGTCTTTCCATTTCCTAACAAATGGGGCAATGTCATTCTTTCTGATGGAGGCATAGAATTCCATTGTGTATATATACCACATTTTCTTGATCCATTCATCTACTGAGGGGCATCTGGGTTGGTTCCATATCTTAGCTATAGTAAATAGTGCTGCAATAAACATAGTCGTGCTGGTACCTTTAGTGTGGCCTTGTTTTTAAACATTTGGGTAAATGCCCAAGATTGCTGGGTCATAGGGGAGCTCTATGTGGAGTCTTTTGAGGAATCTCCATACTACTTTCCAAAATGGTTGAACAAGTTTACACTCCCACCAACAATGCAGTAAGATTCCCTTCTGTCCACATCCCCTCCAGCATCTGTTGTTTTTAGAGTTCTTGATTTTAGCCATTCTAACTGGAGTGAGGTGGTATCTCAATGTTGTTTTGATTTGCATTTCTTTTATGCCTAGGGAGGTTGAGCATATCTTCATGTGTCTATTGGCCATCCTTCATTCCTCTTTAGAGAAATTTCTAAGTCTTTAGCCCACTTATTTATTGGGCAGTTGTTTCTTTGAGGATTTGTTGTTGGAATATTTAATTTTTTGAGTTCCAGGTATATTTTAGATATGAGACCCTTGTCTGTTGTATGGTGAGTAAAGATCTTCTCCCATTCCGTGAAGCCCACTTATTTATTAGGCAGTTGTTTCTCTGAGGATTTGTTGTTGGGGGATTTAATTTTTTGAGTTCTAAGTATATTTTAGATATGAGACCCTTGTCCATTTTATGGCTAGTGAAAATCTTCTCCCAATCTGTGGGCTTTCTACTGATCTTACTAGCTATGTCCTTTGCCATGCAGAAACTCTGTAAATTCATGCAATCCCATTTGTCCAGCTTCTTTCCTTGATTTGTTTTTGTGTCTTTATTAAGAAAATTTTGGCCTATGCCAAGGAGCCCTTGAGTTTCTCCTATTCCTTCCTGCAATGTTTTTGGGGAGTCTGCTTTGACTTCATAGTCTTTGTTCCATTTGGAGTTATTTCTGGTGCAGGGTGATAAACATGGATCTAGCTTTAGTTTTCTCTGGTGATTAACCAATCTTGCCAGCACCATTTACTGAAAAGGCTGTCTTTCTTCCATCCTATTTTGTTTTAGCTCCCTTATCGAAGATTAGGCAGCTATAGGTCTGTGGGCTCATTTCTGGGTCTTCAGTTGTGTTCCTTTGGTCCTCAGGTCTGTTCTTATGCCAGTACCAAGCTGTTTTGATTACTATGGCTATGTAGTAGAGTTTGAAATTTGGTATTCATATTCTTCCAGCACTGTTCTTTCTGCTAAGGATTGTTTTTGCTATTTTGGGTCGTTTATTGTTTCATATGAATTTTTGGGTTGCTTATTGTATTTCATTGAAGAATGAGGTTGGGATATTGATAGATATCGCATTGCATTTGTAGATAGAATTTGTGGATCGAATTTGCCAGAATTGCCCAGGACCAGATGGATTTACAGCTGAATTCTTCAAGGCCTTCAAAGCAGAACTCACACGAATGCTCCTCCAATCCATCAGTGAATTTGAAAGTGAAAACTCACTACCAAAGTCTTTCTTTGAAGCCATCATAACCCTTATCTCAAAACCAGGCAAGGACTCATCAAAGAAAGCCAACTATAGACCCATTTCTTTGATGAACTTTGATGCAAAACTTCTCAACAAAATTTTGGCTAATCGACTTCAAAAACTCATCAAAAAACATCATACTCCATGACAAAACAGGATTCATTTCAGGGATGCAAAGCTGGTTCCCTATATACAAATCAGTTAATATGATTCATCACATCAACAAGAACAAGGAAAAGAACCACACAATCATCTCAATAGAGGCAGAAACAAATTGACAAGATCCAACACCCCTTTATGATAAAGGCTCTGGAAAATCTAGGAATCCATGGAACATTTCTCCATATAATAATGGCTGTGTATGACAAACCCACAGCCAGCATTATACTTAATGGTGAAAAGCTAAAGTCATTTCGTCTATACTCAGGAATGAGACAAGGATGTCACTCCCTCCACTTCTATTCAATTTAGTATTAGAATGCTTAGCTAGAGCAGTAAGACAAGATGCAAACATAAAGGGGATCCAAATAGGGAAAGATGAAGTAAAACTCTCCATCTTTGTAAATGACATGATCTTGGATTTAAAGAATCCCATGGACTCCACTACCAAATTACTTGACCTGAGTAGAAACTTGGGCAAAGTAGCAGGGTATAAAATTAACCCTCAAAAATCAATGGCTTTTTGAATGCCAACAATGAGAAGAGTGTGACTGAAATCAGGAAAGTAACTCCTTTTGTAATATTCCCACAAAAATAAAATACCTAGGAATTAACTTAAATAAAGAAGTCAAGGGCCTCTATGATGAAAATTTTAAAAAATGTAAAAAAGGAACTTGGGAAGGGAAAAAACCTCCCATTCTCTTGGGTTGGGAGAATTAACATTGTGAAAATGGCAATCTTGCCAAAAGCTATCTACAAATTCAATGAGATACCTATAAATATCCCTACCTCATTCTTCAATGAAATAGAAGAAGCAACCCAAAAATTTATATGGAACAGTAAAAACCCCAAATATCAAAAACAATCCTTAGCAGAAAGAACAGTTCTTGAGGAATATCAATACAGAATTTCAAACTCTACCATGAAGTTCAATATTCTTTAAAAAATGCCTGGTATAGAACCTGACATGCTAGAAACTATTAACGCTATAATGTCTGTTCTTTGTATAGTATATGTACAGTCTGGGCCCAAGAGAAGACTATTGTTTAATTCCAGTGATATGACTTGGTATTTCTTAGTAGACTTTTGAACTAGGGGTCCTTTAGCAATGATCAGAAATTAAGCTCTAACATGTTCACTGATCTTGACCCATAGGACATTGCTATCTCACATGACTTTTCATTTTCCAACTCTAAAGGGGACCTTTACTTGTTTCCATACAGAAGTTGTTTTCATAAATGGTTCACTTCATGTTCTTGTCACTGATGAGATAGATGGTTAATGGCAGATATATCTATATATAACTGCCATATATCTATATCTATATATTTACTAGGATCAGGAAAACATACCACTGCATTCCTGTTCACTACTGGGGACCTTCTGTAGTCATTCAGTTGAAGCTATTTTTAAATTGATTTCTAATATCCTGTGATTTTATATAATTTTTTAACTTTGAACACTTAGTTTTATTTGTGTGAGTTGTAGAAACAAATCATGTCATTTTTCTATTTAAAATTATTGAGTTCCCATTATCTTAAGAATCCAAACATTTCATCATATATACAAAGCTTCATAAACTGACATCTGTGTGCTTCTCAAATTACATGGATTGCTCGTCCTCAACTCAGTGCACCATCTGGGCCAAACCATTGATAATTCCTCGTGTATCTCTGGTTTGCACACAATTTTTGTTGCTTAGAATGATCTTTTACCATTTTCTAAAATCCCACTGACTCTCACCTAGTATTTAAAACCCAGCTTAAGCTACACTTTCTCTGTGGAAGTCAGTCTTAGTAATGTGTTCTGTCTGCCTGTCTGTCTGTCTCCATCTGATTTACAGCACTATTATGCCTGACTTCTCTGTTCCCTGCTGCAGAACAGGAAGTCCTTTTATGTCAAGGACCACATCTTGTTTCTTTGTGTTTCTAGTATCTAATACAACTCAGGGAAAAGAATAGGTACTCAATACATGCTTAAATTTTCAGTAAGTAGTAGAATTCTAATGATTGTTCTGGAAGCGCTTATAAATGAAAGTGTTTTGTGTTAATATAAAAGTGAATGAGTATTTAATAGTAAAGAAAATGCCACATTTTAGACTATATTTTAAACCTGAGTTGTGATCTTGCTTTGTGTAAAGAAGATATAGTAATTTGAAGACAGTGTTATCCATATAGGAATAGTCAAATTGATCCTTCAGAATAATAAAAAGCTTAAAAAGAAGTTTAAAATGTTATGAATTCAGTATTGCTAAAGTACACTTTAAGAATAGCAGATTCAAGGGAGTTCTTAAATAGTGTAATTCATTAGAAAGGCAAGATCGAACTTAAGTAAAATAAAATACCAGGAAGCAGGTACTTAAAAGGGGTGGGATAAGGGTCAAGAGGAAAAGGGTAGATGAATAAAGAGGAGAAGAGGGGGAGAATGAAGTCAAGAATCCACTGTATATACAACAAAATTAAGAATGAGAGAAAGGATGGGTTGGAGAAGGTGTGTAAGAATGATGAAAGGGGTGACATTGATCAAGATATATTGTATTCATAAACTATTTTGATAAATGTCAAATCCATTGTACAACTACTTAAAGATAATTGAAAAAGAACAAACAAACAAAGAACGGTTATAGTAGAAAATTATTTGGGGGCCATTGATTAACCATTTAGGAAGAAAGCTAAACAAAAACAAAGCTTTTATCACTAAGGATTTGTAGATGGATTAAATATCTTAATGTAAAAATTTAAAGGAATATTTGGAGAACAAAATGTTAAGACTTAGAAGGTCTGAATACTTGGCACTAAAAGATACTGGTTATATAACAGTAAGTAAGTCACCTTATCTTTTCATGTCTCTACACTCTTCTATAGAATGGGGATAATAAAAGATGCCTTGCATGGTTATTGTGAGGATTAGGTAAATTAATGCAAGTAAAACAATTAGAAGGGTGTCTGGAATATAATAAGCACTATGCTATAAATGTTGTGCTGTATTAGCTCTCTAGAAAAAATATAAGCAAACATATTTATAATGCTTGAAATGAGGAAATGTTTAAATGGATAATAAATAGCAAAGACAGGCTTAAAATGGATAGATTAATATCTTTTATTACATAGAAAATAACTTTCACTCACTCATTACTTGTGTTAGTCAGTTTAGGATGTCATATATAACCAAATGCCAAATAAATTGGATGACAACAATTTATTTCTCACAGTGACAAAGATTAAGCAGTCGCAGATCAACGGACTAACAGATTAAGTAGCTTGCTTTACCTGTTTTCTGGCTCATCAATAGTGTCCTCTTTTCAGATCCTCACATATTGGAGAGAAGAAATGTCTCTCTAGGGTTTGTTTATAGGGTACCAATCACATTCACGAGGACTGTGACCATCTCCCAAATACTGACCTTCCTACTAATACCATCAACTTGAGTATTAAAATTTCAACATAAAAATTTTTAGAGGACAAAAAACTCAAACTATGGTAGTTCTTACTTCAACTCAACACTTTTTATCATTTTTCCTTAGGCTAATATCCCCCTGAGGGCTATTTATCTGTGTATCTATATTCATCATCTATTTTACAGTATTAGTCTATGAACTCAGGGTCTTGATCCTCTAGACTTTGATATTCCAATTTAAATTACTATTATTGCCCTTAGAATCCTATTTTCCTCTTCAAGAGATGATAGATCAATGCTTAACCATAAATAGATCATTATGTATGTATTGTAATTGTGTTTATTTATATGGTCATTAGCTCCCTAGACTCTGATGGAGCAGATTCTAAATTCCATATGATAAGAAACCATACTTTAGAATTTATGGTCTTTAGCCAGTGTCACCCATGTGTTTGGCAAAGAATAAATGTTTATACATTTTGCTGAAGGAGTGAGTGTAATATGGTAGAATTTTGATTGATGGATGTATGGTCAGATTTAGTTTCTATAACAAAATATCTGACCAAAAAAACCCAGAATTTATTTTGAGTGATTGTTTCAGGGGTTTCCAACTAGAGTGAGCTAGTCCAAATGCTTTGGGCCTCAGGTAAGGCAGAATATCATAGTGGAGAGGGCATAATGGAGACAAACAATTTATCTCATGGGAGCTAAGAAGCAGACACAGGAAGGTACCAGAAACAGGTGTATCTTTGCAGTGCCTTACTTCTTTCAACTAGGTCCTTTCTTTTACTTTCCACTGCCTCTCAAAAATGCTTTTGTATTATGAATCCATAAAGGATTAATTCACTTATTAGGTCAGAGAACTTTCAATGTAATTTCCTTTTAATCATTGCGTTCATTAGTTGGAGACCAACACAGGAGATTTTTGAGAAGTAACTTTGTCTCCAAACCATAACAACAAATATGTTCAAGGTTGTGTACTGAAGGATCAATGGTCAATGATGTGCATTTCTAGAAAGGCAGTACTAAAGAATATCAATTCTAGTATCAAGTACTTTGAATTCAGATCTGGATTTCCCTCTTTACCAGATGTGTACCACTTAGGAAAGTTACTTCACCTTACACTTTTTTAGTTTTTTTTAATCTATAATTTGGGAGTAAAATTAATGATCTATGACCATGTATGAGGATGATAATAGAAGTAAGGGAAGGGAAGGAAAGTGTTTTAAGAGGTAGAGTTAATGCCTTTTGTTTCCCAAGATGAGTTGAAGATTATTTACCCGTTAAACTAAATTCTAGATTTTTGGCTTCTTCTGTTCTGAATGGTATTTCATTAATGATTTAAGTGAGAGCATATGAACAAATTAATGAATAAGGGAAAGTATTTTGATATCTAGTAGAGCATTCCATTAATCCCCTGAAAAAATTGGTTATTTTTGCATATTTATTATTCAGGTATATATTACAACCATTCTATCACAAGGTCCAAAAAGAATATTACTTAAAAATTTGTTTAAAATTTTGTTCATTTTGTAGACTTAATTTGGGAATGAATTGGCATGTCTTTACGCTTGAGTTTCCATTTGGGAAATTGGTTTACATCTTCACTGAATAAAATCTTTTAAATGCCTTAGTAATTTAAATGTTTTTAAGACATAAAACCTGTATATTTTATAATATTTGTTCTTATGGTTTACTCTATCTTTTTAGTAGCATCTAACTGATGTAGGCTTTTGCATAAGAAAGATAAACAATTTTGATCATTTTGTAAGTAATCATTTATTATTACTTCTAATAATTTTAAAGGAGATTCTCCAATTAAACAGCAACACATAAAACAAATAAAATTGTTTCTTCTTTTTAAACATTATGCTTTACCTTATTGCAAAACCTAAAATTTCTAATAAAAATATTAAATGATATTTTCTATGTGGCCTTAGCTCTAATTATAATGTAAGATTTCTAGATTTTTAGTTCACTATAATTTTGATTAAATTAAGATAATTATATATATACATATGTATTAACTAAAAATTGCTTTTGTTTAGGAATAGATGTTGACTTATCATCAAATTTTTCCCATTTGACAATGATAAGATAAAAAGATATTTTTCATATATAAGAAAAATAATGCATTATATAAAGCATATAGAGCTTAACCATTTGTGAATTCTTGGATAAGGAAAACAATAACAATTACCACTCTTTTCTGCAAAACTTTAAGGTTCTACTTAGTAGTTTTGTATTTGTAATTATCATTTAATTTGGACTACCAGTTTTCTTGTAATTTTATTTCAAAGGTATTTATTTAGTGTCTGTTAGATATCAAGTACTATGCTGGATATGGGAAACTCATTTTATTACTTTCAAGTCATAGACTTCTGACATTAAGCAGACATAAAAATAGCATTTAGTGTTGGAGTTATGATAAATTGAAAAAATGAGAATATATCATATCCTTTTCAATTATTTTCAAAAGATTAACTCATGTAAGAATTATCTATTATTTTAATGTGTGAAATAATATGCTTTTAAAATCACCCTGTGTTTCTTTTTAAAAGTTTTTTTCTTTCAAACACTTTCACCATTTTTATTGCAATCCATTTTGGAGATAATTTTTATATTAAATTTGTTATTTTGGAGACAGAGGAAGATGGCTGAGGAGCAGCTAGGAGCTTACCAAGCTCTTGAGTAGAAACCACGTTTGGTGTTCCAGTGAAAAATCTAAGGTACACCAAGTATGCCATCATAGTAAAGAGAGTTTGGCCAGAAAGGAAAAATTCAGACAGCTTGTTTAAGGAGAAAGATTCGACCACTCGTCAGCATCTGGGTGGAGGCGGTGACAACAGCTGCTCTCAATATATCGACAGAGCCTAGGACAAAGGCCCCAGACAGAGCAGCTTCTACTCACCACCAGCACAAACCCACAAGGAGAAGAAATCTTCATCTGGCTGACCACAGACCCACGAAGACTGCAGATAGCTGAAAAATCAAGGGTGGGGTGACTTTTTTCACTGGGTAAACACAGTTAGAGGTATCCATGCCCCTCTGTAAGACTGCAGCTCTCCCAATGGTAGGAGGGTAAAAGAAAACCAATTCATATACTGTAACCCCTCTGTACAGTATTTTTACAATAAATATAAGAAAACAAATTCAACACTGGAACACCATAAAACCTGTGAGTGGCTCCAGGCTGGGCTACAAGTATATCTCAGGAGCTACCACCTCAGGGAAAAGCTACTGTTTGCTGACAGGCCACAACCCTACCCACATTCAAGCTCCCTTGAGGGACTCCAAGCTAGAAGCCATTTCCCTCTTGTGAGACACTCAAAGCAGATCTCCCCCTCCCACTGAACTAGTCTGGGAGGAGGTTAACAAAGTACCCCTGTCTCCCATCAGTAACGCAGAGCTTCATTTGGCCTGCTCAAACAAACTGATTTAAGAAATGTACTTGGCTACAGGAAAATTAAACACCATAAGCAAATCAGAGAATCCACCAAGAGGCTGGATATGGACACAGGGGAGACACAAGATCCCCCAAATAAATCAAAGATTTTTTTCTACTTTAATTTTTTTTTCTATATTTATATTTTCTTTTTCCTTTTACCCTTTTGGTCCTTTTTTTTTTTTGGTCCTTTTTTTTTTTTTTTTTCATCTCCGAATACCTTATAACTTGGACCTTATCCTTCATTGTGTGCAAACTTAATTCAGACATTGATGACTTAATTCACAATTTCTCAACTTTACTTCCTTTAATTGTAATATTATTTCATTTTTCTTTTATAATTGTTTTAACTTTTTCATTTCTAATTTTTTAAAATTTTATTTTTTCCCTTTTCTTTTTGTTTCTTCTCCTTTCTTTCTCTCTTTTTCTCCCCCTCTGAATTTAGGTCTTACTTATCTTCCCTATTTTCCTTTTTCTCCCCACATTGGTCTACTCTTATTTTCTCCTCACAATTCTCCCCATAACTATTAATTTCTGGTCCCCTGATCCATTCTTTACTTTATTGATCCCTAGTTGTCTGTTGTTGAAGTAGATTGTATCTGTACTAATTTCACTGTGTCAAAAGATCTGTGAAACTACAGGGCTCTCGTGGTTGATGCATGTCTTGAAATAGTGTTCTAGCTAAGTATTGGTTTTGCTTTCATACCCAAATGAGCAGAACAAGCCGTAGAAACACAAGAAAAATCTTGTCAGGCAGCCTCATATCCTGCTCATGATAAACAGGCAACAGAGCAGTTAATGAATAATCCAGAGGAGAGGTCTCAAAATGCTCTACAAACACTATTACTAAACATGGTGAATGAAAAGATTGAAAGCCTGCAAAGGTCTCCCTGTGAGCATGATAGGGAAATGTGTGAGTGTGATTAAACTAAACAAAGATTAATAGAAGAATTGCATGAGCATGATGAGGCTAAGCAAAGATTACTAGAGGAATTGTGTGAATGTGATGAGAATAACCAAAGATTAAAAGAGGGATTCATGGAGTCCACAAACACAAAGCTGATGGAATCCATAGAGGCCACAAACAGAAAGTTAAATGAATTCCAACAGAAGGAAAGGGAGTCCAATGAAAATATAGCCACTCAACTAAGGGATTTGAGAAGGAACACTGAAAACCAAATCAAGAATTTAATGAAATCTATACAAGATCTAAAACAAAGCTCCAACAAGGAAATTGAAGCCATCAAATCTGACCAATTAAAAGGAAAGGAAATAAAAAAGTGGAAAGTCTTGACAGTAGGTTAGACCATGCAGAAGATCGAATCTTCTGGGATTGAAAACAGCCTAGACATTATAGAGAAAGAACAGACAAGTATTCAAGACAAATCCAAGAAATAGATCAATTCACAGATAGAAGACACCATCAGAAGGCCTAATTTAAGGCTAATGGGTATAGAAGAGGGCTTAGAGACAGAAGCTAAATGTCTAGGAAATTTATTTAACAGAATCATAGCTGAGAACTTCCAAAACATACCAAAAAATAGGCCCATTCAGATACAAGTAGCCTTTAGAACCTCAAATAGACCAGCCCAGAACAGGACATCCCACCATCACATCGTAATCTGCACAGGATCAATAGAGACCAACGGAAGGACCTTAAAGCTGTCAAGGAGAAAAGAACAATCACCTATAAAGGGAAAACAAGATTTCTCAGCAGAGAGCATGAAAGCAAGAAGAGCCTGGAATAATGTTTGCCAAGCCCTAAAAACAAACAACTATCAACCAAGAATACTGTACCCAGCTAAACTCTCCTTCATAACTGAAGGCCAAATAAAAACCTTCCACAGCATAGAAAAATTGAAAATATATTTCCACAAACCAGCACTACAAAAGATACTTAAAGATGTCCTACACACAGAAAATCTACAAGAACATGATGAAGGCAGAGAAACAAAGAATCAGATAAGCATAGTAAGAACCCAATAGGCACAGCTCCCAATAAGGTGGATAACATGGCAGGTACACCTCTCAATTCTAACTCTTAATATTAATCAACTTAACTCTATAATTAAGTGACATAGATTGTCTAGTTTGATCAAAAAGCAAGATCCTTCTATCTGCTGCCCACAAAAACAAACATAGTCTGAAAGTGAAAGAGTGGAACAAAATCTACCAAGCAAATGGCCCCCATAAACAGTCAGGAATTGCAATCCTAATACCAGATCAAATAGAATTCAAATTAAAATTAATGAGAAGAGATAAAGAAGGACATTACATACTAACAATGGGATCTCTCCTACAGGATGATATAACAATTCTAAACATCTATTCACCAAATACCAGACCACCCAAATTTATCCAAGAAACACTACTTTTCCCTAAAATCACACATATGTCCAGAGACAATAGTTGGGGACTTTAACACACCACTCTCCCTGCTGGATAGATCAACCTGGCAAAAACCCAACAGAGAAACCTCTGATCTAAACAATTGCATAGTCCAACTAGAGTTAAAAGACATGTATAGAATATTTCACCCAGCAGCATTAGAATACACGTTGTTCTCAGTAGCACATGGAACATTCTCTAAAATAGACCATATTTTAGGTAGCAAATCTGTCCAAATACAGAAGCATTGAATATATGCCCTACATTCTCAGACCACAAGGGAATAAAATTAAAATTCAACACCAAAAGCCACCAAAGAAAACCCTGTTGGGCTGGGAAGGTGGCTCAGTGGTAGAGCACTTGCCTTGCATGCATGAGTTCCTGGGTTCGATTCCTCAGAACCACATAAGCAGAAAAAAAAGCCAGAAATGGCGCTGTGGCTCAAGTGGTAGAGTGCTAGCCTTGAGCTGAAGGGCTGAGGGACAGTGCCCAGGCTCAGAGTTAAGGTCCCATGACCAGGACCCCCCCCAAAAAAGAAAACCTTGTAAGATATGAAGGCTGAACAACACACTGTTGAACCACCAGTGGGCCATGGAAGAGATTAGAAAGGAAATTCAAAGGAACATGATATTCAACAAAAATGAGCATACAAATACCAGCTCCTCTGGGACATAGAAAAAGCAGTACTCAGAGGAAAATTTATAACTCTGAGTTCCTATGTCAATAATTGAAGAGGTCTGAAACCAACAATTTAAAGAGGTGCTTGAAGCTCCTTGAATAAGAGCAACAAATTAAACCCAAATCCAGTAGATAGAAACAAATGATTAAAATTAAATCAGAATGAAATGAATTAAAGTCCAAAAAAGCCATAGAAAGAATCAACAAAACAAAGAGTTGGTTGTTTGAAAAAATTAACAAAATTGACAGACCCTTAGCAAATCCTACCAGAAAGAGATCACACCCAAATAAAGAAACTCAGAGATGAGAATGGAAACATTACCACAGAAACAATCAAGATTCAGAACATTATACGGGAATACTTCTCAAACCTTTATGCTAGTAAGTTTGAGATTCTGGAAGAAATGGAAGAATTTCTATTTTCTATTTATATGGACAAACTGAACCAAGATGATTTTTCCGACTTAACAGGTCCATATCAAGCATAAAAATAGAAACAGCAATAAGAGACCTTCTATGCAAGAAAAGCCCAGGACCAGATGGGTTAACAGCTGAATTCTACCAGCTATTCAAAGCAGAACTCACATCAATACTCTTCCAACTGTTCAATAAAATTGAAGTGAAAGTTGACTAACAAACTCTTTCTATGAAGCCATCATAACCCTCATCCCAAAACCAGGTAGGGACTCATCAAAGAAAGAGAACTAGAGACCCATTTCTTTGATGAACATTGATGCAAATTTCCTCAACAAAATTTTGGCAATCAACTTCAACAAGTCACCAAAAAAATCATACACTATGATCAAACAGGATTCATTTCAGGGATGCAAACCTGGTTCAATATATGCAAATCAATTAATGTAATTAATCACATCAACAAGAGCAAGGAAAATAATCACATTATTAACTCAATAGCTGCAGAAAAAACATTTGACAAGATCCAACAGCACTTTAGGATGAAAGCTCTGGAGAAACTAGTAACCAAGGGAACATTCCTGTATAGAATAAAGATTGTGTATGACAAACCTACAGCCAGCATTATACTTAATGGTGAAAAGCTTAAGCCATTTCCTCTTAACTCAGGAAGGAGACAAGGATGTCCACTTTCTCCACTTCTCTTCAATTTAGTTTTAGAATGCCTAGCTACAGCAATAAGATGCAAACATAAAGGGGTTCCAAATAGGGAAAGAAGAAGTTAAACTCTCCCTCTTCGCAGATGACATGATCATGTATTTAAAGAATCCCATGGACTCCACTCCCAATCTACTCCAGCTGATTCAAAACTTTGGCAAAGTAGCGGGATATAGAATTAAGCCTCAAAAATCAATGGCTTTTATGTATGCCAATAATGAGAAGAGCACAGCTGAAATCAGGAAAGCAACTCCTTCTGTAGTAGCTCCACAAAACATAAAATACCTAGGAATTAACTAAAGAAGTGAAGGACCTCTATGATGCAAACTTCAAAAACCTGAGAAGCCGGGAACTGTTGGCTTACTAAGCCTGTAATTCTAGCTACTTAGGAGGTTGAGATCTGAGGATCATGGTGCAGAGCCAGCCAGAGCAGGAAAGACCAGGAGACTCTTATCTCCAATAAACCACCAGAAAACTGGAAGTGCTGCTGTGGTTCAAGTGAGTAGAGACCTAGTCTTGAGCTGAAGAGCAGAGGGACAGTGCTCAGGTGCAGAGTTCAAGCCCCACGACCGAAAAACAAAAAACAAAGATGAAACAAAACAAAACCCTGAGAAAGGAAATTAAAGCAGAACTAAGGAAGTGGAAAAGCCTCCCATATCCTGGATTAGGAGGATTAATATCATGAAAATGGCAATACTGCCAAAGGCTATATACAAATTCAATGCAATACTCATCAATATCCCAACCTCATTTTTCAATGAAATAGAAGATACAATCCAAAAATTCATATGGAACAATAAAAGACCCTTATAGGCAAAAAAATAAAAATCCTTAGCAGAAAGAACAGTGCTGGAGCAATATCAATACCAGTCTTCAAACTCTACTACAAAGCCATAATAATCAAAACAGCTTGGTACTGGCACAAGAATAGACCTGAGGACCCATGGAATAGAAATGAAGACCCAGTAGATGAATGGATCAAGAAAATGTGATATATATATATATATATATATATATATATATATATATATATATATATATATATATATATGAATTCTATGCTTCCGTCAGAAAAATGATATCTCCCCACTTTTTAAGAAGTGGAAAGACTTGGAAAAATTCATATTAAGTGATGTAAGCCAGATCCAATGGTTTCCCTCATGTGTAATAATTAGTATACAACTAGGATAATCTTATCAGATGAGCATTAAAGTTCAAAAGCTATGTACATATGACAATATAAGATGATGCTAATTGAAATGAACTCCAAGATATGGACGCAAGAGGTCTTTCTTTGCTGTTGTTTTAATGTAATATGTGAATTTTTTGTTTCTTTTGTATGCTCTTCCCCCTATGGTATACTTGATTTTGGTACCCTGTATCTTTTTTTTAATATATTTTTTGTTGGTTGTCAGGCTTGAACTCTGGGCTTGGGTGCTTTCCCTCAGCTCTTCAGCTCAAGACAAGTGTTCTACCGCTTGAGCCACAGTGTCACTTCTGGTTTTCTAGTAGTTTATTGGAAATAAGAGTCTCATGGACTTTCCTGTCTGGGCTGATTTTGAACCCTGATCCTCCTATCTCAGCCTCCTGGGCAGCTGGGATTGCAGGCATAAGTCACCGGCACCGGAGAGTACCCTGAATCTTGTATATACATTTGTCTAATTTGGGGAGGGGAAGGGTAATAATAAAACATTGAAACAGGGACACAAGGTGACCTATTGCAACAATGATACCCACAAGACACTCTATTGGAAATGAACTTTACAATTTCGGATTGGGGGAGGATTGAGGGATGTGGGGGAGGGAGGGATAGTGGGAGAACAAGAAGAGAATAGGTAACAATGCTCGACAAGTAATGTACTCCTTGCTTTACTCATGTAACTGTGACCCCCTTCTGTAGAGTATCTTTAGAATAAAATCAAATTAAAAATTGTTATTTTACATGTACATGGAGGTTATTATGATAATGTAGGTCCCTTCCTATAGAAATGTACATTAAGAGTGGGAAAGAACAGGTCTGTCCCCAATAATAGGAGTCACATACTTCTTCCCTCTTTTTAAGATTTTGTTTATATTTATATATTTCCTATATAAACTTTTACAGTAAGGAAAAAATTTAAAGCTGAAATGTTAAATTGTGATACAAACTGGTCGAGGTGAAATAATTTGTTCATTTAAATAGATTACAAATTTTGATGATACTGGCAATTAAGGAAAGTTTTAAAGATAGCAAAAATTCAATTTATCACAGAGACAAAAATGAACAAAGAAAATTCTGTGAAGTTTATGCCATGCAATCATACTTGATAAATAGAAGCCTTGAACACTTGACATATGTTATTATTTTTTCAAGGGAAACTAGACCAAATAAAAAGCTTTTAACCATCATAACAGAAGATAAAACATGTCATTTTCAGACTGACCTAGAAAGCATGTCACAGAAAACCAGTGTCTTTAAGAACCATGAAGGTCAACAAGGCTAAACAATAGGTGAGTCCAGGGCTGGTATGTTTGTTACATATTGTCATCACATTTAGTCAAGTGTTCAGTTTGGATAATTACATATCCAATGAATGAACAAAGGGAGAGAATTAAAGGACTTGGGGAATTGTATTGTGCACACATTTTTTATTTTTATTTTAAACCCTGTGCCCACAATAGCTTTATGATGAAAGTGCTACTATGATTATTGTCTTAAAATGAAATAAAAGGATCTCAAATAGGTTAAGTAATTTGCTCAAGACAATATAACTAGTAATTGGCAGAGCTGAATCTTGAATCTTGCCTGTATGACCCCAGCATCTGAGTACATTAATCCCCAGACCTCCATTGGTATGGACATTGCTCAGGGTATAAGGGTTGAATTCAGTAATGTGGTAGACCTGTCCAGCATGTTTTCCATCCATACTTGTGCAGTACCAAATTAGTGTGTGCATAAGGAATACTTACTTCCATCTCTCACAGGTTTGATCTTTCCAATAACTTATTTTCTTTCTCCCCATTGGTGACTGCCACAGTGACAGAATGTAGGAAGTATAAAAGTTCTACTAGAAGAGTCCAAAAGGGACTATATTTGGAAGATGAATTAGGAGAAAGTATCAGAAAACATGAATTGATATTTTCCAAAGTTTCTACCCATAGTGTTCAGCGCATTCTCTGTAAGCCATTGCCCCTTGAGCCCCCTGTTCTAAGATTTAGGAGACTTACCAAGGGGACCCATATGAATCTACATCAGCTTGCCAATTCTAATCAATTTAGGAATTGCTGTATAAGTTAAGAACAGAAAATTTAAAAATTCACTAGACATGTGGACACAATCCACAATTTGATAGAGAGTGATTAAGCTGAACTATCATCATGTTTAACCTCACTAAAACAGAGTTAATGTAGGAACTAGGAAATAATTTGGAGAAAATTACAGTTAAGTTTCTTAGTGACATTTGAAAGGTTATTATATCTATAAAATAAGAGCAAGCTGCCATGACAAAGAGAAATAGAGGAATAAAAGTCATCTTCTCTGGCCCTCTTAACAACCTTCGTTGAAACTTTCTCTCAGTAACCTTATTTGAATTATTTTTTTTTATTGTGAGAATACCATACAGAGGAGTTACAATTATATGGGCAAGATAAGGAGTACATTTCTTATCAAGCATTGTTGCCTCCTCTTTGTTTCCCCTTGCTATCCCTTCCCATACTTTCCCCTCCCCCACCTGATCCTCCCCCCGCCCCCCCACCAAAGTTGTAAAGTTCGTTTTTCGACATAACGACTTGTACATCTCATTGTTGCGATGGGTCCACCTGTATCCCTACTTAAACGATTTGTTTTTTCCCTTCCCCTCCACAAATTATACCAACATCAAATACAGTGAAAGCATGGGTTATACTGTGGGGGAGGGAATACAAAGCAACATAGAAATCAACTTATAAATATGTTAGAAACAATTGCATGAAAGGAAAAAGAAAACAAAAAAAACATTTGAATACTTATCTTGGGGTTCATTCCCCTAACATCAACTTATCTGACCTTTTCTGCTTGACTCAGATATATACTAATTATTGCAAAAAAGGGAAAGCATGGGACATATGTTTCTTTGGGCCTGGCTTACTTTACCTAATATAATTGTTTCCAAGTCTTTCCATTTCCTAACAAATGGGACAATGTCATTCTTTCTGATGGAGGCATAGAATTCCATTGTGTATATATACCACATTTTCTTGATCCATTCATCTACTGAGGGGCATCTGGGTTGGTTCTATAAGATCCAACTCTCCTTTATGATGAAGGTTCTGGAAAAATTAGGAATCCATGGAACCTTCCTCAATACAATAAAGGCTGTATATGACACACCTACAGCCAGTATTATACTCAATGATGAAAAACCAAAGCCATTTCCTCTAAACTCAGGAACAAGACAAGGATGTCCACTCTCCCCACTGCTCTTCAATGTAGTATTAGAATACCTAACTACAACAATAAGACATGATGCAAACATAAAGGGGATCCAAATAGGGAAAGAAGAAGTTAAACTCTCCCTCTTTGCAGATGACATGATCTTGTATTTAAAGAATCCCATGGACTCCACTTCCAAATTACTCACGGTGATTCAAAACTTTGGCAAAGTAGCAGGGTATAAAATTAACCCCCCAAAATCAATGGCTTTTCTGTATGCCAACAATGAGAAAGGTGTGGCTG
>NW_012267254.1:11710031-11713118 GCF_000151885.1 Dipodomys ordii
TGGCATGTCAATATTTGCTAGGAAAAGGTCCATTTCTGTCAAGTTCTCAAACTTATTAGCATAAAGTTTTGAGAAGTATTCCCTTATAATGTTTTGAATCTTTGATGTTTCTGTGTTGATGTTTCCATTCTCATCTCTGAGTTTATTTATTCGGGTGTGTTCTCTTCTTTTTCTGATAAGATTTGCTAAGGGTCTGTCAATTTTGTTAAGTTTTTCGAAGAACCAACTCTTTGTTTTGTTGATTCTTTGTATAGTTTTTTTTGATTTAATTCATTTAATTCTGATTTAATTATTTCTTTCAGTCTACTGGATTGGGGTTTATCTTGCTGCTCTTTTTCAAGGAGGTTTAGATGTGTCATTAAATTGATAGTTTCAGATCTCTCCAATTTGTTGATGTAGGTGCTCAGAGCTATAAACTTGCCTCTGAGTATTGCTTTTGCTGTGTCCCAGAGGAGCTGGTAATTTGTGTGCTCATTTTTGTTGAATAGCATGAACATTTTAATTTCCTTTCTAATCTCTTCCATGACCCACTCGTGATTCAGCAGTGTGTTGTTCAGCCTCCATGTGATACCAGACTTTCTTTGGTGGCTTTTGGTGTTGAGTTCTAATTTTATTTCCTTGTTGTCAGAGAGAATGCAAGGTATAACTTCGATGTTTCTGAATTTAGACAAGTTTGCTTTGTGGCCTAAAATGTGGTCTATTTTAGAAAATGTTCCAGGTGCTGCTGAGAAAAACGTGTATTCTGATGCTGCTGGGTGAAATGTTCGGTAGATATCTGTTAAATCTAGTTGATCTATGCAGCTGTTTAGATCTGTAGTTTGTCTGTTGAGTTTTTGCTGAGTTGATCTATCTAGTGGGGAGAGTGGTGTGTTAAAATCCCCAACAATGAATGTCTTTGGAGTTATATGGGATTCGAGGGAAAGTAGTGTTTCTTGGATAAATTTGGGTTCTCCATTGTTTTGCGAGTAGATATTTAGAATTGTAATATCGTCCTGAAAGAGAAATCCCTTAATTAGTATGTAGCGACCTTCTTTATCTCTTCTCACGAGTTTTAATTTGAAGTCTATTTTATCTGATATTAGGATTGCAACTCCCGCCTGTTTATGGGGTCGTTTGCTTGGTAGATTTTGTTCCAACCTTTAACATTGAATATGTGTTTGTTTTTATGGGCAAGATGTGACTCCTGAAGGCAGCAGATAGAAGGGTCTTGTTTTTTAATCCAACTAGACAGTTGATGTCGCTTAATTGGAGAGTTCAGTCCGTTAACATTAAGAGAAAGGACTGAGAGGTATTTGGGAGTTCCTGCCATGTTATCCACCTTTTTGGGGGTGCGAAAACTGGGTTTTTCCTATGGTTCTTGGATTCTCAGTTTGGGTGCAGTTTCTTGACCTTTATTGTGGTCTTGTTGGTTTTCTATGTGTAGAATGTCTTTAAGAATCTTTTGTAGGGCTGGCTTGTTGGAGATGTATTGTTTCAATTTTTCTTTGCTATGGAAGGATTTTATTTGGCCTTCAGTTATGAAGGAGAGTTTAGCTGGGTACAGTATTCTTGGTTGATAGTTGTTTGTTTTTAGGGCATGGCATACATCAATCCAGGCTCTTCTTGCTTTGATTGTCTCTGCTGAGAAATCTGAGGTGATTCTAATTGGTTTTCCTTTATAGGTGATTACCGTTTTCTCCTTGATAGCTTTAAGGATCTTTTCCTTGGTCTGAGTTGATCCTGTGTGTTTTATAATGTGATGGTGGGATGTCCTTTAATGTTCTGGTCTGTTTGGAGTTCTAAAAGCTTCTTGTACCTGAATAGGCCTATCTTTTTGCATGTTTGGGAAGTTCTCTGCTAGGATCCTGTTAAACAAATTTCCTAGGCCATTGACTTCTGTTTCTAGGTGCTCCTCTACACCCATTATCCTTAGATTAGGCCTTGTGATGGTGTCTTCCAAGTGTTGGATAGATCTATCATATTTCTTGGACTTGTCTTGGATGTTTGTATGGTCTTTCTCTATAATATCTAGGCTGTCTTCAATCCCTGAGATTCGATCTTCTGCATGGTCTACCCTGCTGTCAAGACTTTCTACTTTATTTTTTTTATCTTTTTTCCTTCTAATTGGTCAGCTTTGATGGCTTCAAGTTCTTTGTTGAAGCTTTGTTTTAGATCTTGTATGAACTTCTTTACTTCCTTAATTTGATGTTCAGTGTTTATTCTCAGATCACTTAATTGATTGGTTATGGTTTCCTTGGACTCCCATTCCTTCTGTTGGGTTCCATTCAGCATTCCCTTTGTGGTCTCCCTGACTTCCTTCAGCTCTTTGTTAATGGATTTTATGAATGCCTTTAGTGATCTTTGTGTATTCTCTTCCTGCTCTCTCAATTCCTGTATTACTCTTTGATAAGCTTCCTACTGTTCGTGGGATTCCTGTAGTTCTCTTTGAGTGTTTTCAGCCTGTTCACACCATTCCTGTCTTTCTCTTTGAGTATTCTTAAGCTGCTCATGCAAATCCTGTATCAGCTTTTGAGTAGCTTCCTTATGCTTATGATATTCCTGTATATGCTTTTGGAATGCCTCCTCTCTCTCCCTATCACTCATACAGAGACCTTTGTATGCTTTCAATCTTTTGATTTATCATGTTTGCCAGCAGTGTTTGTAGAGCTATTTGGGAATTCTCCTCTGGATTGTTCATTATCTGTTCTGTCCCCTGATTATCAAGGTTGAGAATTGAGTTACCCGGATTTGCCATTTTTCTTGTGTTTTTCCGGCTTACTCTGCCCATTTGAGATGAAAATAGCACCAGTTTTGTGCTAGAACACTATCTTAAGGCAAGCATCAACCCAAGTCTGAATTTGCACAGTCAATAGTCTATAGATACAATCTAGTTCAACAGATACATGTATTCAACATCAAACAACTATACGTTAATGGGCTGCGAACCGCAAAGAAGAATTTGGAAGACCAGAAAATTATTAGGGTTAGGGAGAGATGTGGGTAGAAAAATAGGAATAGATTGATGTGGGGAGGTTCTGGGGGAGTTAACTAAATCTTAATCTCAAAGCAGGAAATAGGTTGGGTAGGATGAAAGTAGAGAGAGAGAGA
>NW_012267254.1:11713168-11718250 GCF_000151885.1 Dipodomys ordii
AGCCTCTTCAGTACATAGTGCTGGCAAAATTGGTTAACTACTTGTAGAAAACTAAAGCTAGATCCTTATATATCACCCTGCACCAGAATCAACTTCAAATGGATCAAAGACCTTATTTGAATTCTTAATAGCGCTTTCTTTTGAAGGCATTTTATTTTTATTTTTTACCATTACTAGATCTTCTTATATTCTATTAAAATACACCATGAAAACAGTGTTAAAACAAATTAAGCTTTAAAAAATGCCCACCTTGATCGTATATTGCATAGTGCTTGATGTGAGGTAAGTAATAAGTGATCATTTGCATGATGAATTAGAATATAAAATCCCATTATTCATTTAATTTCCTTTTCCCAATTACTTACAAGAAGTAGCAAATAGAAGAAAAAACACTGCAGAAATCTACACAATAACTTGCCTCAGAGTTTGGGTAAGGCTAAAGTAGAACAGAAAACAAATTATTAGAAATTATGTGTTTTTATCTCTTCTTCTGAGACGTCTCTCTTTAGTTCCTTTGCCTATTTAGTAACTGTTGTGTTGGGTTTGGGAGGGATTAGTTTCTTGAGTTCCATGTATATACTGGATATTAACCCCTTGTCTGATATATTGCTGGTAAATATTTTTCCCCTGTTAGTTGGCTGTCTTTCTAGTTTGGTGGCTATGATTTTAGCTGTGCAGAAGGTTTTTAAGGTAGTGCCATTTGTCTAGTCTTTCTCCAATTTGTTGTGACTCTGGAACTCTATTCAGGAAGTTCCTGCCTGTGCTTATAAGTTCAAGTGTCTCTCCTACTCTGTTCCTCAGTAGTTTCAGAGATTCAGGTTTGATGTTAAGGTGTTAAGGTGTTTAATCCATTTTGAGTTGATGTTAGTGTATGGTGACAGGCTGGGGTCCACTTTTAGTTTTCTGCATGTGGCCATCTAGTTTTCCCAGCACTATTAGTTGAAGAGACTGTGCTTCTTCCACTGTATGTCTTTGGCTCCTTTGTCAAATATCAGCTGACTATAGGCATGTGGTTTTATTTCTGGATCTTCTATTCCATTGGTCTTCAGGCAAAGAAACACATGAGGAAATGTTCACCATCCCTGGTTGTAAAGGAAATGCAAATAAAGACAATCCTAAGATACCTCCTCACCAAAGTCAGAATGGCCCACATCCTAGTCAGCCAACCACAAATGCTGGAGGGGATGCGGAGAAAGAGAACTGCTGGTGGGAATGTACACTTATATACAACCACAGTCTGGAGGGTCCTCAGAAAGCTAAGTATTGACCTCCCCTATGACCCAGCCAAAGCACTCCTAGGAATCTATCCTGAACAATAGGAACCAGGATACAAGGACACATGCACCGCCATGTTTATTGCAGTACTATTCGCAATAGCCGGGATATGGAAACAACCCAGATACCCCACTACAGATGAATGGATCAAAAATTGTGGTATCTATATTCAATGGAATATTATGCAGCCATTAGAAAGGACAAAATAATGGTGTTCAAGGGGAAATAGATGGAACTAGAAGAAATGTTGAGTGAGGTAAGCCAAGAGCAAAGAGACAAACAGCACATGGTCTCCCTGATAAGTGGATGTTAAATCCAAAATGTAAGGTGATACAGCAAAGTAAATAAGACTCGATAAACAAAGGACCTTCACTCATCTGGTCATATCATTACTAAATGACACCATGCTGATGATCACATATATGGTATATATGTACACATCGGAGGGAATCTAGGAGGAGGATACAGAACTAGAGGGAAACGGGAAAATGTACAACAGTGGGACCCATCAGCTGCACTGGACATTGATCAAAATGAACTAAAGAACTCAATGGCAGTGATGGGAGGGAGGGAATGAGTGGGAAGGACGGGATAGCTGATACTATGCAAAAGGAAAGGAATGTACATATCACCCATTGTGGAAGAAATAACGCTATTGTCAAAGCTCAGAGAACTCATAAACTTTTTAGACTACAATAGACAATTTGCCCCATGAAGGTTAGAATGTGTTTGTGACCTTAAGCATCACTATTCCACAATACTGTGAAATTTGTGAAATTATATAACCACTTAATCACAATAACAAATTTGCAAAAACTCCAAACTCATGAGTTTGTGGGGAGATAGTAGGTAATGTTTAATTTCTGATAGTTTGATTATTTTTACTGAGTCAACTTTCATTTATTTATTTTTACAATTTTTATCAGCATCTAATAGTTTTATAAGATGGGATTTCATTGTGACTTTCCTGACATACATATGTTATATCCTGATCAAATGCACTCTTTGTATCACTGTCCTTTGTTCTTCTCCTCTATTCTAAAAGAATTTTAATAGATTTCATTGTTCTATTTTCATATATACAAATGAACTACTTCAACCATATTCATCTCCATTCATCTTTTCTGTTCACCCACCCCATCCCACTGGTACCCATTTCCCTTCCCCACAAACCTATTTTACTTTCCATAATTCATTTTATGACTGTGTATTACTTGTACCAATGTATTTCATCATTGCATATAATATGTGTATGTTACGTTTAAACAAAATAACACTCTTTCCTACCCTTTACCCCCTACTGATAACAGCTTTCAGTGTGTGTGTGTGTGTGTGTGTGTGTTTGAGTGTGTGTGTGTGTGAGTGTGCATGTGCTGGTCCTGAGGCTTTAACTCGGGCCTGGGCACTGTCCCTGAGGTTTTGTTCTCAAAGCTGCAATTGACACTTTAGCCATATCTCCACTAACAAGTTTTTGGTGGTTAATTGGAGAGAAGAGTGTCATGGACTTTCCTGCTTGGGTTGCATTTCAAACTTAATCCTTACAACTCAGCCTCTTGAATAGCTAAGATTAAAGGCATATGCCACCTGTGCCCATCGTGAAATCCCATACTTATATGTAGTTTCAATGTGTTTGGAAATTATCCACTTTTCTTTCATCTCTCCCTCCTCTTTCTTATGACCTTAAACAATCTCATAACTAGAATCATCTATCTATCTATCTATCTATCTATCTACCTTTGCAAATATGTACAATCTATCTATTTCCATACATAGGTACATGTCTACAAGTATGAGTAATCCTTTAAGTCTAGCCTATAGAAGTAAATGAAAATGTGATATTAATACTTTTTAGTAGATAGTGATTTTACTTGGGATATCTAAGGAAGGGGGGACTTCTAACAGTATTGATAGATTGATTGATACTATGTATATATCTAAATGGAGAGAAGGCATGATCTACACATTGTATAAAATAAAAAATAAAAATTAATTTACGCTTGAAAAGATGAGGTCATTTTCTTTTAAAGTGTGAACATGAAGACTTCTCAACATTATTCATTGATTTAAAATACACTAATGATGGTAAATACAAAGAGCATAGCATTTCCAAAGAACCACAGACAGTTTACCATAATTGCTTACATGTAATAATTGTTTCTCTTTCATCATTGGAGGACTTAACCCTATTTAAAAGACAATCACTTTGGCTGTTTCCAGGCACAACAATTTGTGAAAATCAAGCCAGCCTTTTAATGGGTCTGCTGTGTTGAGAAATTCAAGCCAAATTAACTTTAGGGTTTGGCACACAAAAGCACAAGAAATGAAATCTGACATAGAAGTCATGTTGATTTTCTAAAAAATATAGAATCCTTTTAAACCCAAATATTTGCATTTTTTGAGCTTGCCTCAAAAATCTGATCTTCAGTTCCATACATTTTCTTTCAAATGACATGATTTCCTTTTGCTTTATTATTGTGTAATATTCCATGGTATATATCCCTAATACCATATTTTCCTTATCTATTCATCTGTTGTTGGGCACCTTGTCTGTTTCCACCATTAGGCTTGTGCAAACAATGCTACAGTAGATGATTATACAGGTATTTTTTATATTAGTTTATACTCTTTGTATATATGTCCAAGAGCGATATGGGTCATAATGTGAAAGTATTTTTATATGTATATACTTTATATATTTATATATATACATATATATTAAAAATGTTGTACAGAGGGGTCACAGTTTCATGAGTAGGGTAATGAGTACATTTCATAGCGAGCATTGTTACCTCCTCCTTTGTTTTCTCCATACCATCACTTCCCTCCCCACCTCCCCAATTCCTCCCACCCCACCATCCTGACATTGTAAAGTTCGTTTTCAATATAACATCCTGTACATCTCGTCATCACAATGGGTAAGCCTGAATTCCTCATTTAAGCGTTCTGCTATATCCCTTCCCCTCCCCAAATTAAAAAAAAAATGAATACACAAAATATAGGACACCAGCAACAAATCCAGTGAAAACAGGGATTATCCCATGGGGGAAGAACATACAAAAGACAGAAAAGAATCATATAGTACATTATAAGTACATTTAAAACACTAGCAAGAAAGAAAAAACCACTTGTGCCCCTGTCTTGGGGTATATTTTGCTAAACATTATTTCATGTGGTCATATGTAGATAGCCTTAACCTCAGCTTGACCTAGACACATACTAGTCATTGCAAACAAGGGAAACCATGGGACCTATGGTTCTTTGGGTCTGGCTGACTTCACTTAACATAACTTTTTTCCAAGTCTTTCCATTTCCTAACAAAAAAGGCAATGTCATTCTTTGTGACGGAGGCATAGAATTTTCTTGATCCATTCATCTACTGAGGATCATAGGGGTTGGTTCCATATCCTAGCTGCAATAAACATGGATGTGCTGGTAGATTTAGTATGGTCTTGTTTGTGATCATTAGGTAAATGCCCAAAAGTGGGATTGCTGGGTCATAAGGGAACTCTATGTGGAGTCTTTTGAGGAACCTCCATACTGCTTTCCAAAGTGGTTCAACAAGTTTACACTCCCACCAACAATGCAGTAGGGTTCCCTTCTGTCCACATCCCCTCCAACATCTGTTGTTACTATATTTCTTCGTTTATGGCATTCTAACTGGAGTGAAGTGGAATCTCAACGTTGTCTTGATTTACATTTCTTTTTTTAATTTAATTTATTTTATTTTATTTGTGAACATACTGTACAGAGGGGTTACAATTACATGGGCAGGATAATGCGTACATTTCTTACCAAGCATTGCAGCCT
>NW_012267254.1:11724290-11828948 GCF_000151885.1 Dipodomys ordii
CAAAAAAAATAAAAAATTAAATTAAATTAAATAAAAATGCTTAAAATATTATATAGGTATAAAGAGGTAGTACTGCTGTTAAGGAATCTAAGTCTTAGAGGTTTTGACTTGAGTAATGAATTTGTGGATTAAGTGTGTACACAATGGGGGATAGGGTCTAATAGTCAACTACAGGTTTATCTGAGGGTGTGCGGGACAAGAATTAAGTCACATAAAGAAAAACAAAAGAGAGGAGAAGGTGAAAAGGATAAGAAAGGAAGAAAAAAAAGATGAGAAGTGCAGTAGAGCTAAACAAAAAACAAAAAGATAATTTAAAAAGAGAGAAAAAAAAAGAGAAAGAAGACCAAAAAAGAAAGCAAAAACGCACACTCCCGAATCCCCCAAATAGAAAGTATAAGAGGAAAAGAAACTTTCTGGAAAAGATTTTTTTTTATCAAAAAAGGCAAAGATTAAAGATTGAAAAAAGTTTTAGAAAAGAAAAAAAAATTTTATATAAGGTACCAAAAAAAAAAACTAAAAAAAAAAAAAAAAGAAGAAGACGACGAAGAGTAAAAAGAAAAAAAACAAAAAAACAAAAAAAATTTTTGATTTTTTTTTTTGGGGGGGGAGGAGTGGGAAAAATCCTGTATCTCCCTGTGTCCATAACCAGCCTCTTGTTGGAGTCTCTGGTCTGCTTGTGGTCCTGTGGCTTGGTTGATTTCTTAAGTCAGTTTGTTTGAACTGGCAGTAAAATGCTCTGCTTTACCCAGGATTTGGCGATCCTCCTCCCAGGCTATTTCATTGTGAGACAGATCTGCTTTGAGTATCACAAAAGAGGGGGATGCAGTGATGAGGCTAGGTTCTGGTAGCTTTTCTGGGGCTGGTTTGTGAAAACCTCACAGAGCCCAGCCTGGAGCCATTCTCAGGGTTTCTGTTTACTGCTTTTCAATTGCTTGTAGAGGCTGCTAGAGGGAGGGGCAGCCTCTGGCTCTGCTTACCCAGTGAAGAAACCCACTCCTCGGGCTGGCACCTGAGCTGGGTGAGTTTTCCCTGGGTGGAGCTGAGTCTGGCAGGTCACACCACTGTTAAGTTCTTGTGACCTGCTAAATGACTCGTTTTATTCCAAGGCCTGAGCTGGAGCTAGCAGTTTCTCCGAGCTGTGTCGGTATCCAAGATGGAGATCACCAGTGCTGGGGGGGGAGGGGTGGCCTTCCCTCCTCTGCTCCCTGAGAAGGAGTGAGGATGTCAGGCTTCTACTCATGCCGAGTCATAGTTCCTGGGTCATCTCTGGTCTGCGAACTGCAGGATGAAGATGTCTGCTCCTTGTCGGTTCTTGCTGGTGTTGAGTAGAATCGTCTCGCCTGCTGTGTCTGGCTCCTTAGTCCCGGACTCTCTGTTGCTCAGGTATGGCTCCTGCACTCACCTGCCACCGCCACAGCTGCTGCCGCCGCGGCAGCTGCTGGCAAGGGCTCAGAAGTGTCTCCTTGCCTGGGTTTCCTTCTCTGGCCAAACTCTCTGTCCCGTGATGACTCATTTGGTGTAATTCTCTGACTTAGGACTGTTCACTGGAACTCTAAAACTGCTTTCTATGCGAGATCTTACTTAGACTCCAGCTTCTCCTCCGCCATCTTCCCAGTTTTTTCGTGAAAGTATTTTTAAAAATTTTTGAGGAATATTCACAAAGATTTCCATGGTAGGTAAGAGATATGTGTTAAAATGAGTTTCTTGACATTAAGGAGAAATTGAGAAATCAGGCACAAGATGGAAATTTGACCACATTAAAATCAAAACTTGTACATGACTAAATTCTTATACTGAGTAAAAACAAAAATCGAAAAGTGCAAAATTTTATTTACAACATAGAAAACACCACATAGGTCTACTTAATTAACAAAAGTCCTTAGGAACTATCAAGAAAGTAATGAACAATCCAATACAAAAAAAGAGTAAAAATAGAATCAGGAAGTTTAATAAAAGAGAAATAAAAATGACTAGAAAATGTAAATGTAATACTTTAAATTTTTTAATAGTCATGAAAACATAAAAAATGAGATTTCAGTATTTACTAGGCAATTAAAAGGTATTCAATGACATTTAGTACTGTTGAAGATATTAGCACAGAAACTATTTGTACATGGATGATTGGCCTGCAAAATTAAGGAAATTTTCTGAAAAATAATTTATAATATCCATGGAAATTGAAATTGTTTATAAGTTTTGACTCAAAAACTTAATAGCTATAGTTTACCTGAAGTAATATTCTCATGAATGTTAGCCTATGTATTTTTACAGTGTGTTCTTGAGTATATTTGTGTCAAACATGGTAACAAACTTGAAAATATCAATAGTATCTATCAAGGGACTGGTTAAAACTTGATAAATTTATATCATAAAATATTACGTATTGTTGAATTAGACTGCTTTGAATAGAAACATATGGAAGCACTCATGTAATATATGTTAATATAAGAATTTTATTGGAGAACAAGAAATTTTAGTTAGTAGTTACAGGACTGTGTGAAGAAGATGTTCAACTTTCATTTTGTACTTTTCAATAGTTTTATTTTATTTATTTTTTGGTGGTCGTGGGCCTTGAATTCTGGGCCTGGGCACTGTCACTCAGCTCTTCAACTCAAGGCTAGTACTCTACCACTTGAGCCACAGCATCACTTCAGTTTTCTGTGTGGTTTATTATCATGGCTTTTCCTGCTTGGGCTGGCTTTGAACTCAGCTTACTGAGTAGCTAGGATTACAGGCCTGAGCCACCATGCCCTGCCTTTCAATAGTATTAAAACAATATGTATTAGATTTGTTTTTAAAGTATATGGTTTTTGAGGTGGGTGAATTCTGAGATTGCTTTTTATTTTTCTTTTGCCTTTATCTCTTTCTCTGAATTGTTAAGTAAGATTTCAATATTTACCAGGCCACCCAGAAGGATTCAATGAGAACTTATTAAAAAGTAAAAATAATTTATTAGAAGATTGTAGCTATTATAGTTATAAATAAATAGTGAACTATCAAAAACACTTATTAAATCAGTAAATTCAAGAATGTTTAACAGTACAATTATAAATTGGGTGCCTATGGCTTACTCATGTAATCCCAGCTACTCAGAAGGCTGAGATCATAGGATTGCATTTCAGAGTCAGCATAGGTAAAAATACTGGAAGATAATATGCATAGGCAAATACTTCCTCAATAAAACTCTAATAGCTCATTAAAGAAGAGCAAGAATTGGCAATGGGATCACATCAAATTTAAAAGCTTCTGCATATCAAAGGAAACAATGATCACAATCTAGAAACTACCCACAGAAGATTTCCACTATTCCACAAGCAAAATATGTAAAAAGCTAAAAAACATAGAGAATAAGTAATCCTAATAATAAGTAGGCAAATGAACTGAATAGAAAGATCTCAAAAGTACAAATGGCCAACATATACATAAATAAATTTTCAACATCTTAGGTAGAAACAAACTGCAAATCAAAATGACATTAAAATTCTGTCTCCCCCGCCCCCCCCCCCAGTTAGAATGGCCATCATGAACACAGTAAATGCTGCTACAATAAATGTTTTGAAACATGAATAACACACACATTTGCATTCACTTTTTAAATAAAAATATGGCATAATATGTTGCAAGAGAAACAAATCAACAAAACTATTTGCACTATTTATAACCAACAACAGGTAATAGTCTTCATATGTTAAAGAATTATGGTAGGCAGAGCTCCTTCACTTACAAATGATAGAAATCAACTAGAATATTAAAAATGAAAAGAATTATGATGGAACAATAATTGTTTCTAACATATTTATAAGGTGATTTCTTTGTTGCTTTGTATGTCCCTCCCCCACGGTATAACCCCTGTTTTCACTGTATTTGATGTTGGTATAATTTGTGGAGGGGAAGGAAAAAAACAAATTGTTTAAATAGGGGGTGGACCCATTGCAACAATGAGATGTACAAATTGTTATGTCGAAAAATGAACTTTACAACTTTGGCTGGAGGGGGTGGGGGTGGGGAGGGAGGAGGGGACAGGGATAGCGGAGGGAGGGATGGGAAGGGAAAACAAAGGAGGAGGCAACAGTGCTTGATAAGAAATGTATTCATTATCTTGACCATGTAATTGTAACCCTTCTGTATGGTATTTTCACAATAAAAAAAAAAAAGAAATTTCGTGTCAGAGGTTTTCACTGATGAGAGGTACTTATGAAGCCCAGAATATTACTAATAAATTTAATACTGCTATAAAAAGAACCAAAAGGAAATAAGAAAAGCTAATAATAATAGGAAATGATATTCAGTAAAAAGTATTAAGATTTTTAGATTTTAATGTAGAATTGTTTCTGTGCTATATTATTAATAAGAAAAAGCAGGTTATGATGGTATTAATAGAATGCATTTCTGTGAAGCAGTATATTAAAATATTTATATATACATGCAAAAATATAAAAGCATATTTTGTTAACCTGCTCTGTCTAATATGGTAGCCAATAGCGTATGTGAGTATTGAGTAATTTGAGATATACTACATACATACATATATACATACATACATACATGTATGCATGCATAAGTATATACATATGTATACTAGACTTTGAAGACAGTAAAATATCTGAAATGCTTCATTATTAATTTTGATATTGATTAAATCTGGAATTCCTGATTGTATCCCCTAGGAAATTTTTTTTCAGTCTCTGTTTTTTTATTTTTTAATTTTGTTATTGTAAAGATATTGTAAAGATATTGTAAAGATACAAAGGGGTTACAGTTACATGAGTAAGGCAATGAGTACATTTCCTGTCAAGCATTCTTACCCCTCCTTTATCTTTCCTTTACCATCCCTTCTTTCCCCACCTCCCCAACTTCTCCCTCCCCCGACCCACTGACACTATAAAGTTCATTTTCAACATAGTGTCTTGTACATCTCATTGTTACAATGGGTCAACCTGTACCCTTATTTAAGTATTTTGTTATTTCCCTTCCCCCCAATTTAGGAAAGTGTATATACATGATGCAGGGCACTGGAATCAAATACAGTGAAAACAGGTTATACGTTGGGGCAAGAGTATACAAAAGAAACAAAAAAATCACATAATACATTATAAGTAGATTAAAAACAACAACAAGAAAGATAAAACCTCTGTGTACCTATCTTGGGGTTCATTTTGCTTAACATCATCTTATATGGTCATATTTACATAGCTTTTGACCTTTTCTGCTTGTCCTAGACTTATACTAGTTATTACAAATACGGGGAAACCATGCGGCCTATGTTTTTTTGGGCCTGCTTAATATGATTTTTTCCAAGTCTTTCCATTTTCCCTGAGAAATTTAAAATTACTTATGTTCTCTTTTTATATTTCTTTTGGAGGATGTTTGTAAACACTTAATAATGGTTATATCTGAGATGGTAGAATTATGAATAGGAACTTCAAATTTTGATTTCATGCTTTTATTACATTATCTATCACATGTTGAGCACCTATTACTTGCAGCTTGATCAGTACACATTATATCGAGTAAGCTATGCATGTGCTTATTTTGGAAGGAAAATTAAGCAATGGCTTAGCTTCTTTGCTTTGTAGTGATCAAGTTTATGTTGTCTTTCCTTGTAAATAGATATTGACCAGGAAATGAATTTTCCAGCTTTTTCATTAGGCTTTTCTTCAAATTTCTTTTCGTTTCCTCCTCAATAAAATACAAATTCCAAGAATGGTGAGTGGATGAGATTTTCCAAGTCAACTATGATATAGCTCCAAAGATAATTCTCAAAGGGAAATTCCAAATGTGTTTTGAGCCATGATATATAGCCATGATAGATAGGGCATCTTAATGTGGGTAAACAGATGGCTTTCTGGGGATACTAACCAAATAAAGGCTAAGATATGTTCCAAAACAGAGCTATTTTTAAAACCTGGGTGTGATGTGGCTTTCTAGTTTTGATTTGAGCATAACATCTGCTGGAGAGGGGAAATACTGGTGTCACATTGGGAATTGGGAGATGCTAATGTTCAGCTTGACAGAAGAGGGCCATTAGGCACACTTGGAAATATCATAAAAGGGCACAGATGAGTAGGCAAGTGCAAACTATTGAGGGAGGTGAATCAAAGAAGGCATCCAAAAAGCATTCAGAAGACTGAAAATAATAGCTATTGGAATAAGTGTTAGAGAAAGGATCTGGTCATCAGTGAATCAGGTATACTGGAAACAGGTTAACAAGTATCATGAGGTGCAAATGAGCTTCTAGATCTACATAAAAAGCATGGAGAGCAGTAAACCACTTGAATGTACCCTTCCCAGGAATAGTCTTGAAACTCAGAGCCTAAGTCTACATTAGCCTTCCTGTGAGGGTATATTCAGGATTAAGGAAACAGGAGAAAGAAGTTAGGGATTTTAAGAATTGGGTTGAAGTGAAATTTGCCATGTCACTATGTACAGGCATTTATAAATGGAATGTATGGTTAGGGCCAAGGCTCAGCATGTCACATAGCTTTGCATCCCATCCACTTACCTAGGTAAGAATCTGAAGAGATAGAATTAAGAGCAAAAATGAGTCACTATCATGATGAATGAGGACAATTACCAATGTCAGATTCTTGTTGAGATTTCCTTCAGTGCAGGGATTATGGAGTTAGTCAGGAAATACCTGGGGCCTCTCCAAGAAGGTTTGGGTAAATCCGTGGTGAAGAAGTACTTGGAGAATGCACTTCAAATACAGTCAGCTCTTAAAACTCACAAGCATTATAAACTTAGCTTCTATTTCTGTTTTGCCAATATGATCTCATTCAAAGATACATGTATTTATTGAGGAGTGAATTTTGTTGTGTCTTCAAGTTAGCCAAATTAAAAACATGTATTCTAACAGGCTTCATATTTAAGCATATGAATCTAAGGCAGATGCTACACTTCAGTTTCCAGACTGCACTAAAAATATAAATGCAATAAATTACAGCATATAAAAATAGAATATTGTTTAGTCCTTAACATGATGTTTTCATTTTCTTCACTTGTCTCTTGTTTTCCAAATTCTCCTTTGATGAGCAAGCATTATTTTTGTTTCTTGAAAAAGTTTCATAAATGCTATAACACTTTTTGTAGCATGTGGAATGTCTTGGCTATCAGGTGACCCAAGTTCTGCTCCCAGTTCCATCAGTGAATTGCTGTTGACCTGGAACAACTCAGACTTCCTGCTGTTAGCCTCAGTTTCTTATCTAGGAATTAAAATGGATCCGTAGTTTTCCAGGAATGTTTTGGGAAGCCCTGGAATTCCATGACAATGCCTCATAGGCTGCCAACAGAAGAAGGGTAAACTGAATGATTGGAGATGAACTCTTTCATATTACTCCAGTAAGAGTGTCTACCTTACTTACAAAGTAAGGTAAATCAGACCCAGAGAGACAAAGGATGCATGTTATCCCTTATATGTAGAAGCTAGATACAGCTTAAATGTGTAAGTAAATACATTTGGTCATATGCCAAGTATATTCAAATATATTAACTGAAATATAGTAGATTCAAGGGAGAACTGAAATAGTGTAATTCCTTAGGCAAAGTTTAGCAGGAAGCTGGTACTTAAAAGGGGTGAGGGGGTAGTTGAGGGGCAAGAGATAGATAAATGAAGAGGAGAATGAAGGAGAATGCAATCAAGAATCCAATGTAGGGCTGGGAAGGTGGCTCAGTGATAGAGTGCTTGCCTCTCATGTATGAGGTCCTGGGTTTGATTCCTTAGCGCCACATAAACAGAAAAAGCTGGAAGTAGTGCTGTGGCTCAAGTGGTAGAATGCTAATCTTGAGCTGAAGAGCTGAGGGACAGCATCCTGGCCTAGAGTTCAAGCCCCATGAACACCCCTATCCCCCCAAAAAAAGAATCCAATGTATATTCTACAAAATTAACAAGAGTGAAGAAGGGATAGGTGAGGAAGATATGGTTAAGAATGGTGAAAGGGGTGACATTATTCAAGATATATTTTATTCATAAACTGCTTTTTAAATGACAACTTCTTTGTACAACTACTTAAAAATTAAAAAAAATTAAAGTTCACTTTATATAAATTTTTGATACCATCTTTTCAGCAAAGGGTTTTGATCTCTCTCTCTCTCTCTCTTTCTCTCTCTCTCTCTCTGAATGTCTATGTGTATGTATGGCAAGAAATAGGGAGATATGAGGGGAAGGGAAGGAAGGAAGGAGAGTCTCAGAGAAGGAAGGAAGGTGGGAGGGAGAGAGATCTTAAAGAATAATTGGGATGAATGATAGCCAAAGCTCCTGCTAGCACTGACTGATACTCTTATTTAGCCTTCTAACAAATTCCTTGAAGCTTTTTCTTGCACTGGTCCAAATCTGTGGAGTTTTATACTGAGGCTTGGACAATACTCTTGCTGTAAAAAAAAAAAAGAAACAAAAAACAAAAACCAGTCTCTTCTTACTTGTGAGCCTGTTTACCAAGCTGTGTGCAGAGCTGCAGAAATAGAGCTGTGAAATTAGTAAGTGGATTTATATTTGGAATTAGAAAACTAATCTTCATGGGGAAATTTTATTGGTGGTCAATATTAGGAAAATAGAGGGAAAAGGTACAGGCTGGACCTGATCTTCCACAAGTGAAGACTGTTTATTTAGGAAAAACAACAAGGGGCAACAAACGTTCCTGCAGGTATGGAGGTTGTATGAGTGGGTAGATTTGCAGTTGGGCTTATATGGGTCTTAACAAAGAAGCTGAAAATAAAAAATAGGCATGCAGACCAAAGAAATATAGGTCCCATGGTTTCCCTCATTTGCAATAATTATTATACATCTAGGATAATTTTATCAGATGAGCAGGAGAGGTCAAAAGCTGTATACATATGACCATCTAAGAGGATGCGCACACCAGAGGGAAACCAGTAGGACAACACAGAACTAGAGGGAATCAGGGAAAAACATACAACAGCAAGACCCATGAGCTGCACTGGACATTGACCAAAATGAACTAAGCAACTCAATGGCAGCGATGGGAGGGAGGGAACAAGTGGAAAAGAGGGAACAGCTGATGCTATGCAAAACAAAAGAAATGTACATATCCCCCAATGTAGAAGAAATAACTGTATTGCAAAGCTCATAGAACTCATAAATGTTATAGACCATGATAGACAATTTGTCCTATGAAAGTTAGAATGTGTGAAATTTGGGAAATTATATAACCACTTAATCACAATAAAAAATTTGAAAAAAAAGATGATGCTAATTGAAATGAACCCCAAGATATGGACATAAGAGGTCTGTCTTTGTTGCTGTTGCTTTTAATGAACTATGTAATTTCTTTGTTTCTTTTTATGTTCTTACTCTATGGTATATCCCCTGTTGTTACTGTACTTGATTTTGTTACCCTGCATTTTATATATACATTTGTCTAATTTGGGGAGGGGAAGGGGAGTAACAAAATGCTGAAACAAGGACATTGAAATAATGATACCCACAAGAAACTATACTGGAAATGAACTTTACAACTTTGGGGTGGGGAGGAGTGTGGGAGGTGAGTAAGGGAAGGGATAGTGGAGGAACAACAAAGGAGGGGGTGTAACAATGCTTGAGAAGAAATGTACTCATTGCCTTACTCATGTAACCCCTCTGTACAGCACCTTTACAATAAAATAAAATTTAAAAAATAGGCTATGGTCTCTTGGAGGCGAAGGGCAGTGTCCTTAGCCAGGCCCCAAATGGAATGCTTTACCTAGGGTAAGGAGGCTTTCAGCTAAGTCAAGCTCTGAGTGACCTGCCTGCAGACAAGCAAGTGAGCATGCATCTGGACTTTTGTTTGATCTGGGGGAATAATTCAGGAATCAATCCTTCAGTCAAGAGCTCTTTTACATATATATCATGAGAGGGAGATACTAATCTACTGTCCATTTAAAATATTAAACCCTGGGGAGGTAGTGGAGAGAGAGAGAGTGTTAGAAAGCATGACAGACAGAGACAAAGAGACAGAGAGAGAGGGACAGAGGACAGAGACAGAGACCGAGACAGACATTGATAGGGACAGAGACAAAGTATTTCCTTTCTGTCTTGTTTCTGTTGTTTCAGTGGGGAAGGAGAAAACTGAACAATGAAGTCCTTAGTAGGATAAAAGCAACTGCAACACCTGGTTCACATCCTTTCTCACCATCACTTTTTAAGACAGTTTACACCAAAACATTGGTCAATGTAGCAGTATAGCTACTGATTCAAGACTTTGCTGGTAGAGTTGGCAACTGAAGACAAAACTACTTTTCTTGTGTGTGTGTGTGTGTGTGTGTGTGTGTGTCTGTGTGTGTGTGTCCCAGGGCTTGAACTAAGTGCCTTGGTGCTGTCCCTAAGCTTCTTTTTTATATATTTCTTATTGTAAAGATACTGTACAGAAGGGTCACAGTTACATGAGCAAGGTAATGAGTCCATTTCCTATTGAGCATTGTTACCCCCTCCTTTGTTTTTCCCCTACCATTTCTTTCCTCCCCAGTTCCACAACTCATCCCTCCCTCCTCAAAGTTATAAAGTGCATTTTCAACATAATGTCTTGTGCATCTCATTGTTACAATGGGTCTTCCTGTATCCTTATTTCAGCATTATTATTTCCCTTCCCCTCCCCAAATTAGAAAAATGTATATACAAGATTCAGGGTCCCTAAGCTTCTTTTGCTAGATGTTATGCTCTATCACTTGAGCCACAGCTCCCTTTCTGCCTTTGTATAAATCTCATAGTCTTTCCTGCCCATACTGGCGTCAAATCATGATTCTCACATCTCAGACTCCTAAGTAGCTAAGATTACAGATGTGAGCCACTGGTGCCCAGATAACTTTACATTTTTAAGCTAAGGATGTTCTGAATGTAGCCTACTAAAAATTAGGAAGATGTTAAAGCTACATCTTGAATACTTAGCTTTTTATTTTTGCACTATTTTTCCAACACTATACCTTGTTTGCTTTCCCCTAAATACTAAGGACTCCCATGTCCTATTCTCTCATTTTCTCCTTTAATATAAAATAGAATTGCTGATAAATTTATTCTCATTAATTACAAATGTTTGATTATATAATTTCTTCCCCAAATAATAAAAAAAGGAGTGAGAATACCATTAAGCCATATAAATCAATATATAGATAGTATTGCATGTATAGTGTGAATTTCTTGGGGAAAAATCTCAGCCTGATACTTACTCTGATTAGTCAAGAGGGCTCTAAATCTCACTACTTAGGTAGCCTTCTACACATAGGACTGAGTGTTCTTATTTCCTAAATATGTGTTTGTTGTGATAGTTAGAAAAAGTGTAAAAGTGTAAAAATTGGGTATTCATTAGCCTTGGTGATGCAATAGCCTTGGGAGTTGCTGGCTAACTGAAAGAAACTCTCTGGAAAAACCCTTTTCTTTCCTCTTTTCTTAGAGGAAGAAAATTTAGGAGATAAAACAAACCTGTGAATGTAATGCAAAGAAAGGGCCAACATTCTGTTAGGGAATTAAAGGAAAATTGCATGCAGTCTATTACCACTGTTTTGAATGGTAGTCAAGACTTATCAGAAATGTTTAATTTTAGCACAGAAGAGAAGAAAAAGTAGTTTAAAAATAAACCAGAGATTTAGAGAAATGGCTGGCAAGTTCAGTATGATCTCAGGTACAAATGCATACATTTCCCAAGTTGGGTGGGAGGGAAATGGTGAGAGGGATGTGGCATTATAGCAGGACAGGGATTTCAAAAGCTACCATGAAAAAATCACCTGTGAATCTTAAGGAATTCAGAGTCTTCGATATATAATTCAATGGTCTGGACAAAGGTTTGGGATATGGATTTATTTTTAATTGATTTACTTTATTGTTATTATATAGGTGATGTACAGAGGGATTACAATTACATGAATCATGTAATGAGTACATTTCCTTTAGTATAGTGTCTTCTGTTCCCTCACTCCCAGTCCCTCCTTCCCATCTCCCACCTACACGTTGTATAGTTCACTTTCATCAGTGTCCAGTGAGTTCCACTGCTTCACTTTTTTACCCTTTTTCCTTCGAGTTTTGTACCCTCTCTTCAACACTTCTGAAGATATACATTTGAATGTAGCATACATAAGAAAAGATGACTGAATAATCAAAAATTTAAAAATTGAAAAAGAAGAGAGGTTTCTTATTTCTATATCATGGAGTTCACACACACACAATGTAAGTATGAGGAGGCATTTTGTATTTGTGTTTCTCTCTTAAGAGTAACTTCTTTAGGTCTCACTGCATCTAGAATTTAACATACCACAGTGTATTTTAGATCTAATTTTTGCCTATCATAGAGAACACGTGCTGTTTGTCTGAGCTTGTCTTACCTCACTTAACATGATTTGTCCTAGTTCCATCCATGTCCCTGAAAGTAACAGTTTATTTTTTCTAATGGCTATATAAAATTCCATTTTGTATTGGTACCACATGTTTTGGATCCACTCATCTATTGTGGGGCATCTGGGATCTTTCCATATCTTAGCTATATGGTCTGTCCTGGGAAGGCAGAGAAGATTCCTCCCTCCTCTTAGCTAAATTTCCACCCAGCTACCTGTGTTAACTTGATAACTGACACACCTGGAAGTAGTCACCTTCCCCTCCTGGGAGTCACATGCTGGGCCACCCCTGTTCATGCCTCCCATCAGACAGTGGGAGAGTCTCAGGTCCTGTGGTGACATCTGGGTCCAGCATGGCCACAATTCTCCCCCACCTGGCCGCACCTCTCCCTACCCCTGGCCTAGATAAGTCCTAGCCTGGGGAAGCTTGCCCCTTTTGGCCTCCACCATGCACGGTGGGGAAGTGAGTTCAGAAATAAAACTTTTCTTCTTGCCTGAATACCACGTGGCATGGTGTTCTCATTTATCATCCACCTACTTTAATTTACCTTACATATGGTGCTAAAACATGGGAGGGGTTTTTGAATCAGAAATGGCATGGCACAGTTGCTCAGTGTCTCTCTAGACGTGGTGCCATGCCAGAGAACTCCCATGGCCTTTAGCAGAAAGGCTAGTAGGTTGCAGATAAATGAGAACACAACGCCCCATATTCAGGCAGGAAGAGAAATTTTATTTCTGAACTGCCTGCCCTACCATGTGTGGTGGAGGTGCACAAGACCAAATGTGATAAGGTACCCCTGGCCAGGACTTATCTAGACCAGGAGAGGTGTGGCCACACTGGATCCGGGTTTGACCTCAGAGCCTGGGACCCTCCCATGATCCAATGGGAGGCATGACCAGGGGCATCCTAGGATGTGACCTCCCACAAGGGTGAGGTGACTGCTTCCATGTATGCCAGTTACCTAGGTAATTCAAGTACTGGACAGAATCTTAGCCAAGAGGAAGGAGAAGTCTGACCTGCCTTCCCGGGGCAAACCATACATTCCAGTCCTTTGCTAATTATGAAAAAGGGTGTGGATTCTCTTTAGCTACTTCCTGATGGCAAGAGGCATCAACATGATGGGCAAAAGGTGGAGATGTGTTTCCCTTCAGGAGAAGGCAGCAGGGAGCAGCTGTCCCTTGGAGGTAGATTCTGGTCCTTGAATGAAGTCTAGAAGAAGTCTTGTGAGGCAGGGGCTGGGCCAAAAAAATATTAAGATGTCTCTAGTTATTTCTGACATCTGGAAACTAAGTAGGGGAGAGTGTCAGGTAACAAAGGTAAGAATGTAAGTTCCCTTTCAGTTAGAAGGTAGACAGGTACTGGCATTAGGTGGGCAAGCTTCTTATTTCTATTGACATCATTCCTTTTACTCCTCTCCATGGTTCCTTGTTGACAGGACTGGCCTTCTCCTGGGGGTCTATGTGTTTGTTGCTTGGATAGCTTGTCCCAGTTGGCATTCATGGGGTTTGAACTCAAGGCCTGTGCACTGACCTGAGCACTTCTGCTCGAGGCTAGCACTCCACCACTTTGAGTCACAGTGCCACTTCCAGCATTTGGCTGGTAAATTAGAGATAAGAGTCTCTTGAGCCATTCTTCCAGCCTGGCTCTTAGCTGATTAGTTGGGAGATGAAGTTTTAGAGGGATTTTTCTACCTGAACTGGTTTTGAACTGCAATCCTTGCCACAAAAACCATTTTTATTTCCAATTAAAGCAATAAGGATACCAAATAGAAATAAGTAGAGATTACCTGCATCTTGTCAAGAATTGACCAACAAATATTCTGCCAAGACAAAACTCGGTAGTTGTGATGAAAGTTTTAGCACAGATATAGTATTGATTTCTGGTGACCCTGACAATGCCTAAGTTAATCAAGTTACTCTAATCAAAGTTCACAAGAGGCTCTCTTGGCCTACACCTGTTTCACTAGCATAACAACATAGCCAGCCTTTTCCAGGTCAGTCTTACCTTTTCTAGGTAAGATTTACAAATTTAATATTACAGAAAGAATGTCACACAAGAGTCTTAGTTTTTGCAAATCCAAAGCAATCTTTCACCAGGAATCAGCTGTGTGTGATGGAGTCAGGCAAGAGTCCATGGTAGAGGTAGTCAGGATGGTCTAGGCAGGAGTGAGGCCATCTTCCAGGTTGGAACAGATGGATTAGATCTGCATTAGGCTGCAATACCTTGATGGACTATCACACCTCCTGCTGTATTGCCTGCAAATTTCTACACATACTGGTTAAAGCTTTACCTAAGGCCTGACTTTAGCAAAATCTCCCATTGGCTATTCTGAACAATACAGCAGTGAACATGGATGTACAGGTGTCTTTATCATATCCTGGCTCATGATGTGGTTCATGATGTTCAAAATAGATGTCCAGGAGTGTTATGGCTGGGTTGTAGGGAAGGTCCATATTTAGTTTTTTTGAAGAACCTTCACACTTGTGTCCAGAGTGGTTGTACTAGATTACATTCTCACCAACAGTGCAGTAAGGTTCCATTTTCCCCACATCCCCACCAACATTTGTTGCTGTTTGAATTCACAATATTGGCCAGTCTAACTGGGGTGAGATGGAATCTCAGAGTTGTTTTGATTTGCATTTCCTAAATCATACACGTACAGCTATCTGATGTTGATAAGGGAACCAAAGACTTGCAGTGGGAAAAATAGCCTTTTCAATAGTTGAGAAAACTGGGCATTCATATACAGAAATCTAAAAGCGGATCTCTGATTGTCATTAATATCAATTCAAATTGGATCAAAAACCTCAACATCAGAGCTGAAACTTTGAAACTACTGCAAGAGAGAGTAGGAGAAACATTAGAACTTATAAGTAGAAACTTTTGAAAAGAGACTCTGTCCTTAGCCATGCAGAAATATTTTAATTTGATGTAGTCCCACTTGTCAAGTCTCTCTCCTATCTGTTGTGGACCTGGGATTCTTTTCAAAAGATATATTGGATATTAGGCCTTTGTCTGATATATTGTTGGTAAAGATATTCTCCCAGTCTGTTTGCTGTCTTTTTAGTTTAGAGTCAGACAAAGGCCTACTATCTAATATAAACAAGGACCTGAAGAAACTAACCCCTCCCAAAGCCAAGAAACCAACCACAAAATTGGTAGGGTAGCTAAGGAGAGACTTCTCAGAAGAAGAAGTAAGAATGGTAAAGAAATACATGAGGAAATGCTCTTTATCCATGGATTTTTTTAAATGTTACTGAAGTAATGTAGGAGTACAGGAGGTTTGAGGAACATTGACTTGAGGAAGAGGAGAAAGTTCCTACCACAAGGTATGAACCACCAAATGAAATTCAAAATACCATGGGTGGAGTAAAGTTAGAATTAAGTATGGGCCATTCATTCAGCCAGTAAATATTTCCTTATTGTGTAGTGGATAGAGGCAATAGTGAAACAGACTTGTCTTTTTCTTTAAAAGGTATACATAGTCTATGTCAGTGGGTTTAGACCCTTAAAGTCTATCAGAATGATTTGGGGGACATTTTACATGCAAGATATTGGACATTTTCCCAGAATTTTTATTTGAATTGATGAGGTTGGGGGGTCTAGGCACTGGTGGTTTTGAAAGTTGCCTGTGTGGCAGCATTGAGACCATCTGATCCAAGGCAGTTAGACAAGTATGATGATCTAGAGATAAATGTTGCTGGGACTCCTTAGAGGATGAGAAAGACCCAAGCATCTTCTATATTTTTTGAGGCACTCATAAAAAAATTAAGAAATGCCACAAGAGAAATACACAGCTTTGATTTATATCTAACAAATGAGTCATTTTAACATACACAAAGACTACAATGTAATATAATTGTGCTATTCAAAAGATAATTACCCAGAATGTATAAATTTATTATTTCATATCACATCACCGGTAGTGCAGTCTGGTACTCAGATACTATTTAAAGTTGTGTGATGAATTGTCTTCTCCAATCTTGTTGAATGTCTGTGACTATGTGACATCTGTCTCATCTGCAGCCCCTCCAGGTGTTGTCATCACTGAAGAAGGACCCATCTGACCCTTTTTATGAGGGTAAGGAGAAAGCTTTTTAGAATTACTGCTAATTCCCTTTCTATCTAAGTTAGATAATAGCATGGCTATGGAATTGTTATGCTGTCAAATTATAATGGAAAAACTTTTATGAGACGATTTTCCAGCATAAAGGAGTAAGCAACTGCAGGGGTCATCACAGAATGCCCCTGAAGTGAATGCTGATGTTGTAGGGAGTCAGGGAAGCCTACATCCTTCAGGCTCAGGGATGCCAATCTCTGTAGACTTCCCTGTCATCTTAGAATTAGATCCTGACCCTCAGGCTGGAAATGTGAAGATTGTGTAGGGGTGATGCAGGTTTGAAAAAGGGTTAAGGTTGAAGGAATTTTTGTTTGTGGCTTGTGTTTTCATTTGCAAACGAGATAACACACACCTCTTGGGAAACAGGAGTGATCACAAATAAAAGGAAAAAATGACTCAAAGAAGCAGAAACTCAGTAGAAATGGTTTGGGGTTGACAAGAACAGTTATCTGCTATTCCTAGGAGATTATCTTCCGAAACTGCTTCCTTGCTTGCTAGACACTGTTTTGCTTATTCTAGGTATAAATGCTAAAAGAAAAAAAAAGGAAGTGGCTTGTTTGAAACAGTGATTCTCTTTTGTGGAATATGACAGAATGTGCATCTGAAAGAAACTGAGATACTTACTGGAACTCTCTGAGTTTATTATCAGAGACTTTGCCTTTGAGATGACTGATGATCCATATAAGGCCAATAGACAGACTAGAAGGACTGAATCTTAGCAGATAGGTAACTGCAAGAAGAGGCTTGCCTACAGCTATTTACTTTTACCCCTACCTTGAGCATACAACTTGCCAAAAAGTATGGTCTAAATGACTTATGCTATCCTTCAGACCTGGGTTTAGCATACTAGGCATGAGTCCTGGGCACAAACCAAGTTCACTGAACTGAAGCCTTTCTTTCCTCCCACATTTCTGATCAGCTATTGGATTTTTCTCTCCACTTTCTGCTTAGTATTAGACTCACCTGTTAGGACTGGAACCTTGCCCACTTTCCTTGACTCTTCTCTCATTCTTGTAATCTTTCTCTTGGGCTTATACTGTCACCTATAGAAGAAGGTTATATAATTTGGGTCTAATTCAAATGTACTTGTTATAGGTTTTTATGATGATTGAAATAAAGTGTCTGCATTGGGTTAGCTGTACAAAAATTATTTTTATGTCATTTTTATAGTAACTGTAAATAATACTTAAATGCATAATTTTATTCTCCAGACACTTGATGGGGTCTTAGTTCCTAACACAATGATAATCTACTTGTAAAAAGAGGCCATCAGTACTTATTCTTGGCATTCCCTATTTATGGGCCTATGGGAGATGAATTGTTCATGGGTTCCTTTGAATATCATGTATTAGACTTTTTGTATTAGTTTCTTATTTCTATTGCAATAAATGGCAGTCACATCTCAAATTCTTTTTACAGTGTGAGATAGCAGTCATAAGTTCTGGCTGTTAGTCTTCGAAAATTTGGGTTTATGTTTATTCTCCCTATTTCAATGATTCAATCAAGACTCCCATTCCAGTGGCAGAATCAGGAAGAAATGGAAATCCAGAGCCATGTCTAAAGGTGTTCCAAAATTTGGTTTCCTCTAAGAGAAATTGTTATCACCACCATTCAAGCTACATCACTTGGCTTAACCATTCTCCCCTTCTAGCCTTTGTACATTCCTGGAATTCACTGCCCAATATTTTTGCCAGTTCATATTCTACTTGTTGTTTGGGTTTCAGCTCCAGATCTACCTTGTACATGGCATCTCCCGCATGACATTCTATTTTATAGTTGTCATCAACCTTGTACTTTTTCTTACCTGACATTTTTACCTTCTTCTCTCTGTTGCCTACTTTTGTGTGTCAAGGGTACAAATAAAAGTCAGGCCAGCATTCCCCAGAAAGTGGGAAGTGTGGCTATCATTTCAAAGAAGGAAGAGAAATAGTAGGAGATCAGTTTGCCTCTAAGTCCCTAAGCATCTTGGACAGCAAAAATAAGCTGCCAAATCTAGTCCATCTCTTCAAATCTGATAATCCTCTGAGGCTAAGCATTTGCTCTTGGTTACTATAACTACGAGTTTGTAGGCGAACATTAGAACATAAAAAGATGAGCCTTTCAAATAGTTTAGTAAAATCTTGAGATGAAATTTCCCTGAAAGCCAGGACCTTAGGAATAATCTTGTCAACTAGTTATAATAATTGTGCCAGACTATACCTAGGGGCTCTTCTTTTAGGATGGCTACCAGAACAACTGGGAAATTGATTAGAAAGTATATGTGAAACAGCTGTTTAAGCTAACAAGTAAGTTCAGAGTTCAGCAAAGGAATTGGAAAATATTGCTTTTCAAATTAGTGACTGACTGATAAATGTCTGCTAATCACTAAGGTTTATAATAATATATCTTTTAGAAATTATTGATATTATTGTTGGATCATATGATAAAATACTCTTGGAAATCTCAGTTGTCTCTTAGGATTTCTGAGCAGGCCATAGGCAATTTGGTGACAGCCAACCTTAAAGAACAAATGTGTAGGAGCAGTGGTAGAGACAGCAAACACCTGGATTACAATGGATAAAAATTCATAAAGCATATAAATCTTTCAGACACACCATGTTCAAGTCTATAAATGATTGCTGAAAGTTATGTTTTTTTCTGATTGTTCATTGGGTTACATACATAGCTATCAAAATAGCTGGTGGACTGCATGGGCCAGGACGTTTACAGGTTATTTGGATTGCTTATCATTTTCTACCTTTGGGGGCTCAAACATGATTAAATAACATCCACCCCTACAGGAATGAAACTATCACAATAGGAATTAAATTAATATGTGCAAGAGAATGATTAACAGGATAGGTTCAGGCATATGCTTCATTGATTCTGTGTCAATTGTTTTTGTGTGCAGAAGTTTCGGCGGTAAACAATTTTTTTTACAAAGAACTTAATATACTGGTGTTAAAATTTCTTTTTTCCTTGGCCACTTGCCATTTGAATAGCACTCAGTGTACATCTTTCCATTTGAAGATATAAATATTTTATGAAATGAGGTTTTGGATAGAGGCACAACTATACCCTTTCTGCTTCTTTAGATTGAATCATCACTTAAATTTATGCTTCTTTGTCACTCTTCTTGGAATTGTTAAGTCTTAGGCTATATCCACTTATCATCTAAAATATTTAAAAGTGAAAAATTTAGTCTCCAAAGTAGAATTTTCTCTCTACATGTAGGCATGTTAAAATAAATACAGCAGTTTGATAAAGAAAGCAGGTAAATTACATAAAACAATTAGGTATCCATTGTGGACCTAATATTCAGTGGCAAGGCACACTAATTTATTAGTCTATATTCCTCATAATAAAGTACAATGGCCTCACTTCTATTCTACTCATGGTTACTACCCTATTTCAAAGTTCTTCCACCTGGACTATACCTATAATCTCATGTCCCCTTGTCCTCTCTCTTGTTTTGTAATCCATGCTCCATCTTTTGCTTTTATAAATAGAATACTTACCATAAAGCAAAAGCAGGCTGATGTTAGATACTGTGAAAGAAGGAAATGGTGAATAGTTCTAGAATATGAAAAAAGCTAAGTGACCAATCAGAAGTCCAGGAAATTTATGAGACAATTGGGGTGAAGCTCAAAGGTTTGATAGTAACATACTCTGATAGTTTCCAGAATTGTGGCCAGGAGAGGTCTAAGACCTCTGATAATAGAATCCTTCAGTAATCCTTTATGCCAGAGCATCTAGAACTCACAACTCCACTGCTGCTGTTTCTGGATAACCACTGTGGACTTAAAAAATACTCTTGCTGTTTCTGATTGGTTCCCTTGTTACCAGTATCCTGAATAAGACCATGAACTATAAACTTAGCACAGTGGCTGGCATAAAGCAGTCCTTAAAATATCTATAAAATGTTACAACGTGACTATAATGTATAATGTCTAATCAGTGCTAATACTATATATAAATATCATTTACAGGTTATCTTCTCTGGCTAAGCGAAGTCTCGATTGTCACCATCATCACAGTTTTCACCCTCTGAGTGTTAATCAGGGAGTCTACAAATTAGCCACACTTTTCTTAAAGTGCATCAAAAATATGAATACTGTGAGGCTGGAATGTATAGTGTCACAGTTAATCTAGGTTTTACTGAGCATTACTATAAGCACTAAAAATTTCCAGTCTCCATTTTATCTTCTGCAAAGTTCATATTAGATGTCAAAATTCAGATAGATCTTTTTCTCCTCTAAGCCATTCCTGTGAAGTGGATCTCCTGTTATCTCCTGCCTGATTATTAGAAGATTTGAACTGTATGGTATTTGACAACATTTCCAAAGGTAACTGTTCTCACTTGTAGTGTTCACATACTTTCCTTGAAAACAACTTCTTAATAAATTAAACTTTATTGCTAGAGTAAAGAGCATTTTTTGAACATTCCAATTTGATTCTGTTCTTATCTGCATTTGTTGAACAAATTACTAATCACTTTACTGTGATTTTATAACAAATTACTTAAGCACTGGACAAGGGGAAGAATAATAAAAAAGGTAAATGAACTGTTCCATGGCCTTATTTGGAGAAAATTTTGCTAAGAGTTGTACTTACATAAGTTTTAGCATTTCTGTCCTTGTGGTGATAGTGGAATGATTGTAAATAAATTAGAATCAGAGTACATTACAATTTTCTAATTTTCTATGTAGACAATTCCAGACCCACAGAGGTGATATTGTTTGGTCATTGTCACACAACATGGGAGATCCTATAGAAATTTACAGAATCTAAGAGTTTGAAGAGAATTTAATGATTATATAAGCCGGCATTCAATGCAGTGTACACATTTCTTCTATAACATCCCCATGCCTTTTCTTATATCTCTTCCTGACTTCTTCATTAGAATATATAACAATGATCTCTTGTTTATAGGTAAGTTGAATATTATTAAATTATTGGTTCATGTTAGTGGCAGAGGCATCACTAAGGCTGGTACACACTGATAACACAAAGTAACGATGTTGGTATATAATACTCTAATATCATGGATTTGTCTTTTGTTTTATTTCACCTGGTTTTAATAAATTAACTTTTTACAAAAAAAATCATAAGGGTGGAATCAACTGTTGGAATAGCCCTAGGTTTTTTGGCTTTTTTTTGCCTTGGGTGAGATTTCCTTTAATAATTCAACAAAAGTGTACCTCTACAGATGACAGCAATTATAAGAATAATAATAGCTACTTTTTTTCCTTGAGAATTTTCAATGTACTAGACATTTTGATAAATAGGAATTTTAAAATGTTATTTTCCTTCTTCCAACAACCTTCAGGAAGTAATTTTTACTAAATGGATTTTGTAGATAAGAAAGTAATAAGTCAGTTAATGGGAATAACTTGGCTTAAATGCTTTGTACTCAATGAGTAGTAGAACTGGGATTTGAATTCAGAGCTGCTTTATGACAAAGTGTATGTATGTATTTTTCAACATGACACTGCTGAAAATGTACTTGGGGCTGGGAACACAGGTCATTCATAGAGTCCTGTTAGCATCATGAGTCCCTGGGTTTAACTCCAAGAACTTAATGAAATGAATAAATGTTAATATAAGAGGAACTGGAGAAGTGGCTCAAATGGTAGAATACTAGCTACAGGACAAAAAGCCAATTGAAAGCATGAGACCTGAGTTCAAGCCCCAATACTATCTCTGTCTCTGTCTCTCTATTTCTCTCTGTCTCAGTGTCTTAGCCTCTTATACACACACACACACACACACACACACACACACACACACACACACACACACAGACTCATGGAGAGCCTTACTGTCACAAAGCATTTTACCTTTGTTATTGAATGTGATAATCACAGTTGCCCTTTGAAGCATTTCCTCATTTTACATATATTTAACATTTTTTGAACTTCAGACTTGAAGACAAATGGCTATTGGAGGCAGAGAAATGGAAGAATACGAATTTAGTCCCTTATCTCTAAAACCTATGCTCTTTCTACAATCCTGAACAATATTGCCAAGAGTGTACATTTCAATAGGAAGATTGGAAATAAAATGTTTCCAGCTCACTAGGGATACTCATTGTCAGTATGCAATTATAAATCTTTTGAACAAATAAAATATATTTTAGTTTCATATTTTTCTTACTGATGAGCAAATAACCACTCACTATAAAACTGGTCTTTGGGTAGAATTGGAATGTTTTGGATATTACCTTAGCTTAGTCAGGGAACATCTGAAATATCATATAGCTCCTCATTTGTTGTTGGAGGGAACTAAATTTTTAATAGGAGACTAAAACTGCTGAAGAGTATTACTTCTATTGTGTCTCAGTTGCACTATATATCAAATGGGAGGCAACTGAGTTACATTCAGCCCAAGACTAAATCCTATTACCAGAGCCAGATGAGTGTTGTACTAAGAGTATAAAATTATTTAGTCATGTGAGAGCATCAATTTTTCTCACACTAAAAAGACAGTTGCAATAGCTTTTTGTGTAAAAGGTGATGATAACAGCAGGTTAATATTGGAGGTAGCAAGTTTCTCTAGTGGTGAGCAGGTAATCATGCACAGGGCTTCATTTGTGGACTGTATGTTAATGCAAGATTTTATATTTTGATCTATATCTCCATTAACCATTCATACTGCAAAGGGTGAAATGAAAGTTCTCATTCACTCTTAGGGCAATGGAGGGAAAAGCAATCACACAGATTTTTTTGCTTGTATTTCTCTTATTACTTGGAGAATGACTATGAGTTTGGTTTGGTTAGTATGGCTTAATCTGAGAACCAGATCTAGGGAGAAAGCATTGTTATAGTGGTACTTATATTGTTCTAAATGTAAATGTATTCATTTTTTCTATGCATTAATTATAAGAATTAAATTCATTAGTAGATATTTATTGTTCACTTAGTATGTACTAGGAACTCTTGGAGGCACTGCTGCTATAATAGTCAACAGAGTATGCTATGATAGAATCTATATCAGGATCACATACAACCAAGACACAAAACTAAGTGATAGATATTAAGTGATGGGGCAGAAATAGGAGAAATAAGTACATAGCATACAGTCTTAAAGTTCAAGGAAAGCTTCCTGGAAGAGCTTGATGCTAAGAGGAAATCTAACAGTAAGTAAGCTAAGCAAGTTTTGAGAGTGGGAATCATACAGTATCTCAGGCAGAGGAAAGACAGAGAGAAGTACTTAGACTGCCAGGGTATCAAGATTTGTTCAATAAGGCTGAGACAGAGAGCACAACGAAGGGAGTGACAAAGACAAGAAAAAATGTATAAGCAGAGGCAAATGACAAGGCCACTTTGTATCCTAAATTTAAAATGTTCAACTTTATCCTAAGAGAAATAGGAAACCATTGAAAAGATTTAAGGATTTTCTATGCATTTATTATCTGATGGTTCTGGAGAGTTATTGTGTAGATTGGGGCTAATTTGTGCTCCAAGAGGATACTGTATTCCCATTTTCTTTTTTTTATTTATATGTTTTATTTTTTATTGTGAAAATACTGTACAGAGGGGTTACAATTGCATGGGCAAAAAAATGAGTACATTTCTTATCAAGTATTGTAGCCTCCTCCTTTGTTTCCCCTTCCCATTCCCATTTTCTTTACTACACCTAATTGCCTTTTCTATAATCAAGAAACTATCTGGTTACACATACTATAAAAAATTATGGTGTCCAGAAGAGCTGTTTTGCTTTTGGTATCATTGATCTATTTGTTTTAGGAATCTAATCCTCACAAATATGGTATTCTCTCAGTACATTTTTTAATTTTTTATTCTCTTTAAGTAGTTATACAAAGGAATTACCATTCAACACACCAGCATATGAATAGAGTGTTCCTTTATCTATGATACCCACTTCATCAGTCTTCTCCGTACCTCCCAACCCTACCCCTCTACTACATTTCTTTTCTTTTCTTTTCTTTTTTTAGTTTTGCCTCCATTCTTTTCTTTTTTTATTGTGAAAATATCGTACAGAGGGGTTAAAATTACATGGGCAAGGTAATAAGTACGTTTCTTATCAAGCATTGTAGCCTCCTCCTTTGTTTCCCCTTCCCATCCCTTTCCATCCTCCTCCCAACACACAATCCTCCCCCTCCCACCAAAGTTGTAAAGTTCGTTTTTCGACATAACGACTTGTACATCTCATTGTTGCAATGGGTCCACCTGTATCCCTATTTAAACAATTGTTTTTTCCCTTCCCCTCCACAAATTATACCAACATCAAACACAGTGAAAACAGGGGTTATACTGTGGGGGAGGGCCCTTTCCCTTTTTTATCAATCCAGATCCTACCAGTCTTTCCTAATGAATCATTGGTTTCATTTACTCCAGGATGTCTTTGAAAATCAATCTCACATGATCCTATTGGTCTCTAATTACTTGCTAAATATTGATTCTTCTCCAATCCTAAATTATCTAGCACTACTTTAGGTACAACTTGCTATTATCTCTCCTTTAGTGGCTCACAAACTGGACAGATTTTTGCAATTATTAGAAGAGCTTGTTAAAATATAGATTTCAAATTTCTTCCAGCAGAGAATCTACCTCAGTAAATTAGTGGTGGGCCCAAGATTCTGAATTTTTAAAGCACCCAAATTAGTTCTGGAATTGACTGCCCTATGTATGGCATAAAGAGTAATCTTTCCTCTGGGTCTAGATGAAAGTTTCTTGAGAGGAGGACTTACTACCACATCCCTTTATATTATTTCTCCCTCCATTGCTACTCATTCTAAGAGCCAAAAAAGTCTTATTGACATGATTACCTCATACCATTATTTATTTAATTATTTCTTACAGTTAAATTATAATGCACTCTGCCTTCTAATCTGTAGATTAAGTAATATACTGATTACTAAATGTTTCAAATTACTTGTATATTCACATACTATATTTGTTGTGTTTAAAGTTGGGAGTCGACAAAGTTCTATGTAGGAGAGTTCTCAAGCCCTCATCTGAACTATAAGACATCATACCTGCTTCTCTAGACCTTGTTTCATATTTTATTATTTCAAATAATATCACTAACAATTTACCCAACAACCACAAAAAAATGACCTTTTTGCAGGAGTTTCTTTTTCATCTATCTTAAGAAACAATTGTTATTGAAGGATATTATGTTGTTTCAACACAAATAAACAGCAAATTTAAATATGAATCCTTATGCTTCATTGCTGAAGATGATAGGCATATGGATCAACAAATGCATGCAATACTTCTTGAATATAAGAAATGAATCTTTAGAAGTTGTATCATTTTTGTGACTAGTCTGTGCATGGAAATCATGATTTTGACTTTTGACATCTCCTGTGTTAGGGTTAAAAGACTTTTAGTGCCTTGTATCTACTTACTACCTACATACATATCTATCATGTGTTACAGAAAGATACCGTATCTATGAAGAAGCAGGGCATCCTGGTTTGGAAGATGAATGAACACACACACACAAGCATACAATACAAAACACAATGAAGCATAGGTTTTAAAGGACAGATTCAATCATTCTAGTGGTCTACTCACTACATTATGGCTGTGACCTTGGTTTCTAATGTGATTCTAGATTTTCAAACTCTCCTCTGAAATTTTCTGATCACTTACTTAAATGGGATGGTTAAAGAGTGAGTGGGTGAGACATATGTACTCATGCACATATTAGACTATATTAGATTGGATCTATGGATGAAGATACTACATTTCAATTCTAGCAGATCTTGGAGGGTATGACAAAGGGAATGTCTTATATCAGACAATGAGTCCTACAAGAATTACAAGTGTGTCAAATTTTGAACAAAGAAAGGAAACTTTGGCTTATTCTCTGATATAATTTGTTACAAATATCAAATAGCTTACACCATGCTATTTTCTTCTTTCTTTCCTAGTTTCTATTATACAAATAATATAAATATAGTAAAATATGAAATTCTACTTCAATGTAGAATTTCACAGTCTCACCACTAACTGATTATTGAATTCCCATGATGGTTTAAGTGAAATTGGAAACATAGGATGAAGAAAAGTTTAATCTTATAATTCAATCAGATTAAGATGGTTTTCTCTCTCTTTTTATTATTGTTGGTCCTTGGGGTAGAATGTGGCCTCAGTGCTGTCCCTCATTCAGCTCTACCACTTCAGCCACAACACTACTTACAGTTTTCTAGTAGTTAATTAGAAATCAGTGTCTCAGGGACTTTCCTGCCTGGGCTGGCTTTGAACCATGATCCCCAGATCTCAGCCTCCTGAGTAGCTAGGATTATACAGGTGTGAGCCACTAGCACCCAACTTCTCTTGGTTTTTGTACATAGCCCTTGGACCAAGAAATCTTTATCAAGTTGTGAGACTTTGTATATGTATGTTTCTGAGTTGTGGATGAATGTATGCCTAGGAAATTAAAAAAATGCTTTACATACATTTTTTAAGAACATGTCCATTGATGAAGTTACTCCTTCCAGAAGTAAGGGTAAGGAAGGGAAGTTGTCTTTATTTCAGTTGTAGTCACTATAATCAATCATTTTACAGTACTTAGAGATTTATGGTTAGTAGCTTCTGTATCTGACTCTGTGAAATTGAAGATAAACAAGGTCTCAGGAACCTGAGGGGCTGCCTGCACTTTGATCTTCAAGTTATGTTCAATGATTTTAGGGGATGGTTTGAGACGGGGGGGGCAGTCATGACAACTACAAGCTTAGTATAATTTTATCATCTTTTGAAAAAAATGAATACTAACTTAGAGCTTTTTTCCTTTCACCATAGTAAAGTTTCCAAAGTCCCTGGGAAAGTCTTCCAAATACCAGTGCTATGTGGTAGAAAGCAAAGCCTCTGTAGATTGACATGTGAATTGGTGATTCAATACATCGTGAAATCTATTCTACCTTTGAGAATGGATTTGGCTAAATAGGGAAGTTTCAAAGTAGCTAGTGTTTAAAAATGGTTGTGTCATTGCTGCCTCCTTTGAAATTAAAATAATTTAAAATGCCAATTGAGTCATGGCAATAAGCTTTGTATCTGCCAAATTGTCATATATTACTCTGTAAATGAAGGATGAATTAAGGAGCTCTGAAAAAGACCCAAAATAGATCCTAATCAAAATTATGGTATGTGTCCAAGGGATAAGGAAGCCAAAAGATAAGGAGATGACAGTTTGCTTACATTTCAGTAGGTTGTCATATTGAAAATAAGACTGAAGTTCTAACTAGGCATTGCTATTTGAAGTGGATTAGTTAGTTATATAAATAACTAATGGATACACCAACTGGCAAGTATGAAATATTGGTCACTCACAGGAAGGCTCATGCAAGAAAATCCATGTCTACCCCAAAACATCATAATTTCTACCATCTTGCTGAATATTTCCTATTTTCCGGACACCTGAAAATATGTACATAGATTGGGTTCCAGTTTCAAGGAGATGCATATATACAGGTGTATGTGCCTGTATATGCATATGACTGAGCTTACACTTATCCTTACTGGAGTATGTGTCATATAAACAAAGTATTGATGTGTATTATAATTTCTGCAGAAATTGGCAAGCAACATCAAGTGAATGATTATACTTGGTGATGTTGTGATGGCTCCTCAAGAGTAGGTCTTTAAATGATGATAAAGAGGAAGAGAAAAGCATGTGAGGGGGATGAGGAGGGAAGAGCAGGTGTGATGCTAAAATGGCTTTCATATTCATGTTTGATGTGTGGCATTTCTAGTGTCCAGAGTAAAGTATTTCCTGAGAGGCTTGGAGGAATGAAAATGGATGAGGTTCGAAGACAGGGAGAAGCACCATTTTGAAGGGCTTGTGGAGTGAAGGAATAACTATATCCTATAGATAATATTTTTTAACAATAAGCTGGAAACCACAAACGATACTGTTTTTGGTGTTGGGGATTGAACCTGTGATCTTTTACATGTTAAACCCTTTCACTACCTCTGAGCTATTCCTCCCCAGCCTAGACTCTATATATACAGATATTTAATGAGAGGAGTTATGGTATGTCAGTTGGGACATTTTCTGGTAAAATTGGCATGTTGTATATTTCAAATGAAATTTTTTGTCAACCAATAAAAACATTGAGAGGTGCTATCATTATACATAATTTGTGTTCACATGTTGTGTTTTACTCAGTGTTTGAAGTTAACAGAGATATTTGCTGTAAATCAGTAAATCCATGCATTTGAGCTTCATTTCCAGTATTTCTGCAGAAGGAATAATCTGCTAAAAACGTTTTCACAGAACTGTTGGGCCTTTGGAATCCTGGGTTTTTAATCAAACTGATCGTTTTGAATCCTCTCCTGGAATCAGAAAATGATTCCATTGTAAAGTTCCATTGTTCCCTGTATGGTTGCATCTCTTTTCCTTCGCAGTCTTTAATCTTGACAAGGGAAGATCTTCTGTCTGATAAAAGGATTTGATTAATACCATTAAAGCAGCTTTTAGCCTTGTAACAATAACTGGAGGGATTTCATTTACAATCTCCTTGATCAAAGTAACTGAAATGGATGGTCTGTGAATTAAAGTATTGGATTTTGTTTACATATAGGCTTCTATTACGTGTCAATATAGATCATTTATGAAAATATACACTCTGTTTTGCACTGTGCAGTTTGTACTCCCTCTTTCCCATAAATAAATATATTGCAGAAGCTTTGGATAACCAATCTTAAATCAAGTTGTCTGCTAAACAGCAAATGCAGCAATCTATAGCATTCCATGATGCTGTAGTTTCATAAAACCATCAACCAATCTGGAATTTTTTATGATGAAGGAAAAGCTAGTTGTACAATATTGTAGCATAGAGAGCCTAATTTCACATTGGTTTATGATAACAATTAGAATTTGCATTTGGGAAGGGGCACAAGGCAAATTAATTTGTTGTATTAAAAGATAATGAATGTAAAACTTCCCAGGACTTACTCCTTAGAAGGTGTACTTCACTGTGTCATAGTGTGACTTTAGTAGCTCTATAGCAGTTTCCATTAAATGTTAGTAAGTGTTGGTGGTTGAGACAGCCCACGTGAAGAGCTTTTAGTAAGTCTATGTGAATGTTCAAAGCCTTGGACGTGTCTTAGCAGCTGATTCAAGATTAGCTCAGGTGGGTGTGGAGCTACAGATGCTCAGGGCTATGACAGCCAAGAATTTTCTGAATCAAAGCTGGAAATCAGCACAATGTCTCTCCGCTCTTTACATGCTCTGCAAAGAGAAGAAATGTGCAGATCTATTCTGGTCACTCAGTCTCATTGAATATTTATGGAAGTTCTGAAGCAAGTGAAATATTCCCAGATATCTCTTGAAGCTGAAACAGGCATCTTGGAAATAGATAAGCAGCAGTACTGGGTTTGTATGTGTAGGGCAGCATAAGTTGAAAAAAAATCCTCACAAAAATTCTCATATGTGCCATGTCTTGGTGATTTACCATAAGATTAGTGAATTAATCTGAATTATAGCAGATTAGCAAAAAATGAAATTAAAGAGAAAAAAGAGCAGTATAAAATATGTTTTCATTATAAATATGTTAGAAACAATAGCAAGAAAAAAAGATATCTGTGTCCTTATTGGGGTTCATTTCACTTAATATACCATGTGATTTTTTTTGTTTCTTTGTATGTTCCTTCCCCACGATATAACCCCTGTTTTCACTGTATTTGATGTTGATGCACTGCATCTTGTATATCTAATTTGGGGAGGGGAAGGGAAAAAACAAAATGATTACATAAGGATACAGGTTGACCCATTGTAACAATGAGATGTACAAAACATTGTGTTGAAAACGAACTTTACAACTTCAGCGGGAGGTGAGGGGTGGTAGTTGTGGAGGTAGGAGAGAAGGGATGATAGGAGGGAAAAACAAAGGAGGAGGCAACAATGCTCGATAGGAAATGTACTCATTACCTTGCTCATGTAACTATAACCCCTCTTACAGCATTTTTACAATAAAAATGTACAAAAAATTTTAAAAACGTGTTCAACAACATAAAAATATTCAAGCAATTGATTTCGATGACTAACAGAATAGAGATTTCAGAGTAGGGTTTGTAGCTGAGAGGCAGAGCACTTACCTAGCATATACAAGTTTTGGGTTTGAAATCAGCATGGGAAAAATGAATAAAATAGGCATATGTTTTAGTCCAACTCTTTGCCATGTTGTATTCGTTTGTATATTTTTCACTAAATTGTTTCTAGTAAATTTAGGACTCTAATAAAAGATTGCTTGATTGCAAAGGCAGAAATCAATCTAGGAAAGCTCAGATAGGGGGTAATATTTTACAAAATAAACTATAGCCAATGTGTCAGACCTAGAAACCATTTTGTACCTACTAATCTTAGGAAGTAGAGTTAGGAAGACCAAACCATTCTGTCTGTCCAATGGTAGTAGAAAATTGATTGCATCATGGTTCAAATAAATGGTATTCTTAAATCCTTACCCTTAGCCCTTTTCCATTCTGGATTGGGCAATTTGACTTGCTTTTTGTCAGTGGAATATTAGCATATTAGATGTAAGAAGAGACTTGTAAAGTGTACAAAATTCATTTTTCTGACTTTGCCATGAGAATATGTTGAGGTTAACCTGGAAGTACTTGACACTTGAAACAGAGCCAAGTCAGCTCAAATATTTCAGCTGAAGCTCAAAATATATACAACATATCAGCTAATATCATAAAAGCTAGCCAATCAGAGTTGACCACAGATGCATGTGTGAGACCATGGAGCCCAGTTCAGAGCAGCAGAAACTACCAAACTGAAACATAGACTCAGGAACAAAATTGGATACTTATTTTCATATAGTACTAAGGTTTCCTAGTTGTTTGTTATGGGCAAAAACATAATAGAAACAAGGACAAACTTGCCCCATTCATCCACTTCTTTCTCTTTCTCACTCCTTTCCTCTACAACTTGTGTATTGTACAATATTATTGCTGGCACAAATCACCAGGTACAAGTTTTACATCTTTTGTTTCAATTATTATTATTAATTTTGTCAGTCTTGAACTCAGGGTCAGGGTGCTCTCCCTGAGGTTTTTCACTCAAGGCTAGTGCTCTTCCACTTCGAGCCACTGCTCTACTTCCTATTTTCTGGTGGTTAATTGGAGATATGACTCTCATGGGCTTTTACCTGCCTGGGCTGGCTTTGAATGATGATCCTAAGAGTTAAGCCTTCTGAGTAGCTATGATTACACATGTGAACCACCAGCTCATGTCTTTAGTTCAGTTCTTGGCATGAGCAAAATCTGTGTTTAGTCAGTAAAAATGAAACATTAGGGTTAGATGTCCATTTGGTCCAATCACCTGTGGTTGATGTGGTGGTGATGTTGAAAGGAGAACAATGTCACAAATTGTGAGATTTAGAGGGATTTCTTCTGATAAGAGATTCAGGGCCAGAAAAGAGTTGCAATATGCATCTGTAATTGAATGGCAAACCTAAGAAGTAGCAACATACACTAAATTTCATTTGTGGACCTGTAGAACAATTACTTGAAATAAAATACGAATAATACTTTCAGATCTGCCAATAATACTCATAACTAACATTTTTGAGTCTTAACTGTGAACTAGATGCTGTGATAAATATTTTATCTTTTAAAATATTCACTATGTTGTTAGAAATGTAGGGTTTCTATTTTCACTCCTGCTTTATGGGCGCTGTCCTCTGTCATACAACTAAATAAAAGTGGAACCATCAATAGAACCTGTAGATTAAGTTGAATACAGAGCCCACTAATTTTTTCATGGTTCCTTTTTAATTTAACATTTTTTATTACCTTCAAGTAGTTGTACTAGGTTGTTTTCATTTAACAAAATAGTTTATAAATACAATGTATCTTGGTTAATGTCTCCTCTTTCAACATTCTCACCTATCCTTCCCCTATACACTCCTTCCTTCATTCTTCTTAATTTTGTAGGAAATACATTTGATTCTTGACTTCATTTGTCCCTCTTCTCCTCATCATTAATCTACCACTTGACTCTACCTCATCCCTTTTGAGTACCTGCTTCCTGGTGTTTTATTTTATTGAACGTTTACTTTGCCTTTCAAGGAATTACACTGTTTGAATTCTCCCCTATTATATCTACTGTATTTCAGTTAATACATGTGTATATACTTGCATACCACCCAACATATATACTTATAAGTTTACGAGCCAAGTCTGACTTCCACATATAAGGGAAAACATGCATCTTTTGTCTCTCTCTGGGCCTGACAACAATTTTTTCCAGGTCTTTCCATTTCTTTACAAATGGTACAATATCGTTGTTTTTCTAATGAGTACAATTCCACTGTGTATATATACCACATTTATGGGATCCATTCATACATTGAAGGAGATCTGGGCTGATTCCATAACTTGGCTATGGTGAATAGTGATTCAATAAACATGACTTATTTATCCTTTTTGTTGTTGTTTTATTTTGTGCTAGTCCTAGGGGCTTGAACTCAGGGCCTTACATTCTCTCTTGTCTTTTTCACTCCAAGCTGGAACTGTACCACTTGAGCTACACTTTTATTATTAATTAATTGGTGATAAGAATCTCTGTGATTTTTCTGCCTGGGCTGGTTTGCAATTGCCTCTATCAGTTATTGAATGCAAGATTGTAAACTGATTCTTTTTTTGCAAATATTTTATTGTGATTAAGTGATTACATAATTTTACAAATTTCACAATATTGTGAGATAGTGATGCCTAGTTAAAGTCACAAACACATTCTAACCTTCATGGGGCAAATTTTCTATAGTGGTCTATAATGTTTATGAGTTCTATGAGCTTTGACAATACAGTTATTTCTTCCACATTGGGTGATATGTACATTCCTTTCCTTTTGCACAGTGTCAGCTGTTCCCTCTTTCCCACTCGTTCCCTCCCTCCCATCGCTGCCATTGAGTTGCTTAGTTCATTTTGATCAATGTCCAGTGCAGCTGATGGGTCCCACTATTGTATGTTTTCCCGTTTCCCTCTAGTTTTGTGCCCTTCTCGTAGTTTCCCTCCTATGTGCACATATATACCATATATGTGATCAGCAGCATGGTGTCATTTAGTAATGATTTGACTAGATGAGGGGAGGTTCTTTGTTTCCTGAGTCTTGTTTACTTTGTTGTATCACCTTACATTTTGGATTTAACATCCACTTATCAGGGAGACCATGTGCCATTTGTCTCTTTGCTCTTGGCTTATCTCAATCAACATGATTTCTTCTAGTTCCATCCATTTACCTGCGAATGCCATTAGCTTACTAGGCACCTAATTGAACAAGCAGTGACTATCTAGTCTGAAAATCTAAAGGTGATCAGGAAACACTGCTAGCTAGGTATAATAAAGTTCATTTCTTTTTCAGCCACCTTTGGAGGATTAATGCCAAACTCTGTTTTATGTACTCGTTTTTCACTACTCAGTAGTCAGGGAGACTTGTACTTAATCTCTCTCTTTTCAGCCTGTTAATGCCTCCCTAGTGTTTTAATGTCTGGTGTTACAATATTCAAGATGTTTCAAGTTCAGTGTATTTAAAGAAAAACTTCTTTTCTCCTTAGGGTTGCTCAGCAGTGTGATTTGGGACCTGGAGATCCAATTTCTCAAGAGAAAGACTTAGGATCAATCTCATTATTTTCTGTGCTGTGCATCATCCCTGTCTCCTCTAGTACCTGATGCCCTCAAGACCAAGCATTTCCTTTGTTCTGCAAAGAAAACTGATTTTTCTCTTTAAAAGGATCTCACTATGGAGAATATTAGATTGTAGTATCATTTCCTCTTTTAAATTAGTTATCTCACCTTACTTTCAATCTTACAAAATTTCATTGAGATTTGTAGTCCATGGTCTCATTTGTTCTTTGTCTTTGTTAGTACATTTGCTTTTGAAATTTTTTTTACTGCAATTATAGTTGGATTTGTGAGGAAAAACTAGGATGTCATCAATCACATATTTAGGAAATTATCTTTTTCCCAGAGTTTGTAAACTGCACCATCCTCATTTGTATGGTTCCAAGGTTTATGTGAAGATTTCATCAGTTATCTTCATTGACTTAAAAATTTTAGCATCATTTCCTTATGAGGTTTTCAAGCAAATAAGGGAAACAGTTAATATATACTGCTCCTAAGTTCAGGAAGGTGATTTTTTTCCCTACTGCTTAAGTTTTAATTGAGTACTCTAATTTTAATAATACTCTAATTTTCAAGCTTTGCTTCTCTAGGGCTAATATTGGTTATGAAATAGTTATTCATCTTGTTTTCTTCCTGGGAATAATCACACCCCTTGCCCTTCAAATTGGAAGAGTGAAAAAGACAGTAGAGAGCTAAAGAAATGACATTCAAATAGATATTCTGCTGATTCCTACCACCAGTAAAATCTCTTGTTTTTCATTTGAGTTAATCTAGGTTACCTTGTCCTTATTTGCTTTGGAAGGTTATTGGTATGGGGTCATGGCATTTTCAGATTAATTAGCATTGATTTTTAAGAAAGCTATCAAAATATTACTCTAAATAAACCACTCATGTAACTAGTATTGGAGATTTTCAGTGTGTGTAGCAGAAAAATACCTAAGAATCATTTCCAGTCTTGATAAGGATTGATATATGTATATAAGTCTAGAGGATTCTTTGGGGGCAAGAATTAGCTTACTGTTCTTCATGTCTAAGAACAAGATAGGCTTGGGAAAGCCTGAGTCTGTAGTCTCTGTGCCAATTAAGAGAAAATCATTTAAATATATACACAGAAGTTGCTGAAATTTTAGTGTTATTGTAACTATTTCTAGGAAACACTTAAAATCAGATTTCAAACTATATGTGTAAAAGAGGCCATACCCAAATATATATAATTTATTTATTTATTTATTTTTTGGTTGGTTGTGGGACTTGAACTCTGGGCTTGGGTGCTGTCCCTGCGCTCTTCAGCTCAAGGTGAGTGCTCTACTGCTTGAGCCACAGCACCACTTCCTATATAATTTATTAGTCAGAATTTTTGCCAAGTTCCCTGAGAATCTTGGGGAGGGGGGTTTAAGATAATTTGACATTAAGTTAATATTAAGATGAAGATTGGAATAGTGGTCTACTTACAGAAAAATTCTTCATAAAATTTATATTTTATTTTCTACATCAAAGCCATATTATTGGCTTTCATTAAAATACTCTATGTAATAATCCATCTTTAAGTCCTATTTTAGGCACATTGTAAGGCATTATAAACTGAAAATGTTTATAGGTTAATGTTGGTGTTTACATATATAAAAATGTAATGTAAAATAGATGACCTGTGAGCAATATGAATGACATGTCATGGAAGAGACCCTGAGTATTTTCTAAACAAGAGATACTTGAGCTTGATTTCATAGTTTAACTAACAAATAGGCAGAGCCTAGGTGGAAAGAATATCATAATGAAAGTTGTAGAAGCACAAAGGTGCAAAACATTAGGATAAACAGTGATGAGTAGGTAATTTGAGTTGAATTGTAAAGTAAGTCTGGAAGTTTAGGCCATGTGAAGATAGATATCAAGTGAAGTAGATTTTAATTTGTAGTTAGTAGGTAGGTATAAAAATGTTTGAATTCAGCTACTAGTGAGAATAAACAAGTAGATATTGTTGGGTGGTTTAAGGAAGAGAGTCTTGGGGCAGGTAAATTACTGGAGCAAAATTATAATATTGCAAATAAAATTTACAATAGGAAGAGTCACAGAAAAAATGGAAGGGAGGAAATGGGGGGAAGGAGGAAGGAGGAGGAGTAGAAAGAAGAGGAGGAAGGGAAAATAGAGAGAAGAGAAAGTAAAGGAGAGAGGAGAGAAAGGAGGAAGAGAACAGTAGGAAGAGAAAAGTAGGAGGAGAAAGAAGAGGACAAAGGGAGAAAAGGGAAAGAGAAGGTATATGAAATGAGATAATTGAAGAAATAGGATTATGAAGGATTGATTATGCATTGATGTAAGGGCTTATAATTTTACAGAGAAGGCCACTAAAGAGTTTTCCATTGAGATCAAGCTAGAGAGATCTACGGCAGGTACTAAAATAGTTGTGTACTTCTAAAGTCTGAGAATATAGGAGAATTTAGAAAACAAATAGGTGGAGATGTTTTCATGCCCTCCTATCTCCATAAAGCATGATACTATATTCATACAGCTTGGGCCTGAAATGTCCCCCAATCAAACATTAGAGCTCTGTGGCATAGCTTGAAAGTTCCTTAATAAAGACACAGAATCACAACAAATCAAAGAAAGTTTGGATAAAAGGGATTTATTAAACTGCAGAATTCTGTGTGGCAAAGAACATAGGTAGCACGGTAAATAGAAAGTCTATATACTGGAAGAAGATCTTCACTAACCATACAACAAACAAGGGCCTCATATCTAAAATATGCTCAGAACTCAAAAAATTAAATCCCCCTAAAACAAATTCCCAAAGAAACAACAGCCCCATTAACAAGTGGGCTTAAAGAAAGACTTCAAGGAAGACTTCACTGAATAGGAAATAAAAATGGCCAATAGATACATGTTCAACATCTCTATCCATTAAAAAATGCAAATAAGAACAACATTGAGATCCCAACTTACCTCAGTTAGAATTGTCATTATCAAGAAATCTAATGGATGCTGACAGGAATATAGCCAAAGGGGAACACTACTTCACTGTTGGTAAGAGTGCAAACTTGTTCAACTACTCTGGAAAGCAGTGAGGAGGTTCCTCAAAAGACTAAACATAGAGCTCTCCTATATCTCAGCAATTCAACTCCTGGGCATTTACCCAAATGACCACAATCAAGACCATACTAAAGCTGCCAGCACAACCATGTCCATTACAGCATTATTTACCATAGCTAAGATATGGAACCAATCCAGGTGCTCCTCAGTAGATGAATGGATCAAGAATATATGGTTTATATACACAATGGTGTTCTACGCTTCCATCAGAAAGAATGACATTGCCCCATTCATAAGGAAATGGAAAGATCTGGAAAAATTATATTAAGTGAAGTAAGTCAGGCCCAATGAAAAGTATGTTGCATGATTTCCCTCATTTGTAATAATTAGAATACGTCTATGATATTCCTAACAGGGCATTTCAGTAGCCCAATTGCTAAGTGCATAGGACAATATATAATTAAGCATATCAACATGAACTCCAAGAATTGGAAACAAAAAGATCTGATTATGTCCTGCTTGCACTTATTTCCTTTTTTCTCTCTTTTTTATTCCTTTATCTTGTATATAAGTTTATTGGATCCATGGAAGGGAAACAGAATTACAGAAACAGTAAAGGATCAACTAATGCAATAATGATACTTACTTGATACTATGTTGGAAATGAACTATGTAACTGGAGAGGAGGGTTGTAGGATGGGGTAAGTGGGAGAATATGAAGGTAAGAGTGTTTGAAAAGAAATGTACTCATTATCTTACTTACATAACTGTTACCTCTCTGTACATCACCTTTACAATAAAAGAAAAGGAAAAAATGTCCATCAAGGCTCATGTGTTGAAGGCTCCATACCCACATAACAGTGTTATTGAGAAGTGATGGGATTGTGAGGCTTTAACATTATCAATGTGTTAATCCATTGATTAATTCATAATGGAATGAGCTGTTAAGAGATGGGGTTTAGGTGGGGGAAAATAGGCTGCTGGGGTGTGCCTTTGTAGGTATATCTTGTCCTTGAGAATTCTCTTTTCTCTCTTTCTCCCCCGCCCACACACTCTGCAGCATATTCCAGTATACGGTGTTCTGCTTCTTCTAAGGCCCAAAGAGATGAAGTGAGCCCACTTTTGTGGTGTGAAAAATTTGGAAACTATGAGACAAAGTAAACCTTTCTTCTATTAAGTTGACTTTCTCAAGAATTTTTGTTATAGCAATGAAAAGCTAGATAATGCAAAACTAATAAATAGATGCTATATAACTACCCTCTCCCTGAATCCAGAGAATAGCTTGAATTAAAAGGTCAGAACTTGGCCATTAATTGGAGAATTATGCACTTGGGTTATCACATGAATAGTATGATGCAATTATTAGTCTTAATTGTCAACTCAATTAGATTGGAGCAATGTCTAGGATATTAGTAAAACACACCTTTGGATGTGTGTGTGTGTGTGTGTGTGTGTGAGAGAGAGTATTTACAGAGATGATAACAGCATGATCTTATGAGTGTATGAATCCCTTGATGATATTATTGGTAGATGGTAAAAACTAAGGGGAGGGCTTAATTGGAAGTATTAGTTCACTAAAGCTATGTATTTGGGATTATATCTTGCTTTCCCTTTCCTACTATTGCTCCTCTCTGCCTTTTGAACACCATGAGGTGAATCTTCTCCATCTTCTACTGTCACTACTATGCTGTCCTGCTGAAGCACAAAGAGCCAACCCTTTGAAAACAGGATCTAAAACTATTTTTTTCCATTGAGTTGTTTATGTTAGGTACTTTGTCACAGTGATAAGAATAGTAATGGATACATATCTCATTCCTTGATGGCTATTTTGAATACCAGGACACCTAGATACTAAATTGTGGTGAAATTAAGATTTGGTTCTGTTTGTACCCTTTTCACATTACAATTTGGATATCATTTCCAAGAGACTACTAACTTGAAGAGACTAGGCATTATTTCACATCAGAAGGAAAGAATGACATTAGTGGTGAAGATATGTACAGAGTTTATCCTGGTAGATAAGAGGAACTTTCTTTCTTCTGAGACAAGTGGAAAGGAAGAAAGGATATGTGACATGACCATAGGGAGGATGTTCGTGTATGGGGAAAAAATGAAGGAGCTCATTCCTGATAGCTTCAATTTTCTCAGGCCAAACTTAATTGCTTCAACATAAGCTGAGATAGATACAGAAATGAAGACCTGAAAAGGAAGCATGTTTCAGAGAATGGTTGTGAAGACTCAAAGAAATTCACATATACAGCTCTACTAGCTATAGAGTTAAACATATTTTTTGTCATTAAGATGTGAAGGAGCTTCTATAAAATAGCCTATAAAGCCAGAAGTAGAAGTGTCTTGTGTTTCATTTCATTATTACAAAGTGTTTTATCTTAGGAGTTATTTTAATTGTAGTTTAAATAATTTTGTTGTGATAATAAAATTAATACATGCTTTTTGAAAATATTTTCCAATTAAAATATATAAATAAAATCACTAATTATACTAATATATGAATAATCCATTTTGTGTATATATGTGCATACGTCCTAGTAATTTTCCTATTTGTCATAAAACTGAGAAATAAGCTGTATATTTTCTAAATATTTTCATGATCACCCAGGACTAAACCTTTCTCTCAGGTATCTGATATTTCAATAAAATCATTTGATGCATTCTCCAAATTTGTTTATCTATTTGTATACAGACAAGGTTTACCTATATAGCCTAGGCTGGCCTGGAACTTTTGATCCTCCTGCCCTTTCCTCCTAAGTGCTGATCTTATGCATGTGCCATGTCTGGATTCCAGGCCTATATACTTATTATTTTTTGTCCAGACCTTGGGCTTGAACTCAGAGCCTAGACACTGTCCCTGAGTTTCTTTTGCTCAAAACTAGCCCTCTACCATTTGAACCACAGTGCCACTTCCAGCTATTTCTCTTTGTGGTACTGAGGAATGGAACCCAGGTCTTCATGCATGCCAGGTAAGCACTTTACCACTGAGCTACCTTCCCAGCCCCATAATTATTTTTATATGTACTATTTATAATGTTTTATTTTATTTTATTATTTAAAGTAATTTTATTTTTATTATGGTGTTGTAGAGAGGGCTTAACATTTCATGTTAGGTAATGAGTGCATTTCTTTTTTTAGACAATGTCATCCCCTCTTTCACTTTCCTCCAGTTTCCCTGTTCCATCCTTGCCCACAAGTTACATAGTTCATTTTCCACATAGTATATACTGAATACCAAGACTGTATTTGTTCACCCTGCCTCCCTCTCTTTCTGCTCCCCACTTCACTCTCCCTAACAAAGGAGAAACCCTATGCCCACCATTGCCACCAGCTATACATATTATTTCTTAACAACAATACTATTCTTTGTTTAGATACATTAAAACATATTACTCTAAACAGATACTTTTTCAAATGTTGTCCTTATAATAGCATATAGCCATTTTCATATTTTGATATATATCCTTAGGAATGAATTTAATATTTTCTAAGGTATGACCAAAACTACAAAGGTGTTTTTATACAATTTCCAAATGACTTTCCTCAAAAGTTATTGTAGTTTGTATGTACTTTGTTTTTACTTGAGAACAATGACTAACTGAATTAATTTTTTTTCATCTCCTTGGGTTTTTTTTTCTTTTTTGGGGGGGTCCAGTCATGGGGCCTGAACTCTGGGCCTGGGCGCTATCCCTCAGCGCTTCAGCTCAAGGCTAGCGCTCTACACTTGAGCCACAGCACCACTTCAGGGTTTTTTCTTTTTGCTTATGCGGTGCTGAGGAATCGAACCCAGGGCCTCATGCTTGCAAGGCAAGCGCTCTATACTGAGCCACCTTCCCAGCCCTTCTCCTTGGGTTTTCATTCTCTCCCTAAACATTCAATAAAAGTATTTAAGAAGTATACAAATTGACACTTATGAAAGTAGTATATAATTTACGCTGGAATTATTTAGATGCTCCTTGTTTATTTTTATTCATATATTTTATATAATTGATTAAAAGAGAAAATTTATATATATGTATATATGTACATTCCAAGAAAATACAGAGACCATGAACTACTTTGCAATTACAAAATCTGCAAGTCCTTTTAATATGGATAGAAGATATTGAAATTCACTTAGCAAGTCAATATTATTGGCTTATTCTTATTCATCATTCATTTGTTTTACTTCTAGGTTTTCCATTCTCTAGGATCAGGTTCTCATAACTGATTCATATAAAACTTTAAAAAATATGATTTAATTTAAAAATTAGTTTAAAATTGTAAGTCTGCAATCTTTTATATGTTTTCTTGCCTTGCATATGCATAAAGTACTGTGGAAGGACACAGTAATTAGTAAGAGTGATTATCTGGGCTGATGGATGCAGTAGTTTCTAGGTAGATGATGGATGGTGTGGGAGAGTTTTTGAGCCATGCCAATATATTACTTGTTTAAAAAATCAAGATTATAATTTTATGACTTTAAAAAGAAACACACATTTAAAAGAAGGTCTATTGCAGAATATTCATAAGAACAAAATTTAAGAAAACTTTAATATTCATTAAATGGGGTTGACATAATTTTGTAATAGAAGAGTCAAGGAATTGATCAGATTCCGTTACCTTAAATGGAAGAGATGACTACCAGATTTCTAGCTTAGGTGGGTGCTGAGACAGCGTGTAGAGAAGTGTAGTTGTGGGTAGGCCAATTATGAGTTCAGTTTGGGACATGTGTAGGAGGTATTTGTGGAGCTTAAGTAGATATGTCTAATAGGAATTTAATTATTTGAGCCTGGGACTTAAAGTTCAAGAATGAATTTATAGAATTCCATCATGTATATATACCACATTTTCTTGATCCATCTACTGAGGGGCATCTGGGTTGGTTGCATATCTTAGGTAGGGTAAATAATGCTGCAAAAAACATAGTTGTGCTGGTAGCTTTAGTATGGTCTTGTTTGTGATCAATTGCGTAAATGCCCCAAAGTGGGATTGCTGGGTCAAAGGGAAGCTCTATGTGGAATCTTTTTTAAAAAATTTAATTAATTATTTTTATTTTACTGTGAACATACCATACAGAGGAATTACAATTACATGAACGAGGTAATGAGTACATTTTTTAATTTTAATTTTAATTTTTTGTGAACATACTGTACAGAGGGGTTACAATTACATGGGCAAGATAATGAGTACATTTCTTATCAAGCATTGTAGCCTCGTCCTTTGTTTCCCCTTCCCATCCCTTCCCAGCCTCCCTCCGCTCCCCCATCCAATCCCCCCCCACCAAAGTTGTAAAGTTCGTTTTCAACATGACAACTTGTACTTCTCATTGTTGCAACAGGTCCACCTGTATCCTTAAACGACTTGTTTTTCCCCATTTCGTCCACAAATTATACCGACATCAAATTTAGTGAAAACAGGGGTTATACTGTGGGGGAGGGACATACAAAGCAACAAGGAAATCAATCTTATAAATGCGTTAGAAACAAATGCATGAAAGAAAAAAACATTAAAATACATACCTAAGGGTTCATTTTCCTAACATCACATTATCTGACCTTTTCTGCTTGACTCATACATATACTAGATATTGCAAATAAGGGAAACCATGGGACCTATGTTTCTTTGGGCTTGGCTAACTTCACTTAATATAATTTTTTCCAAGTCTTTCCATTTCCTAACAAATGGGGCAATCTCATTCTTTCTGATGGAGGCAAAGAATTCCATTGTGTATATATACCACATTTTCTTGATCCATTCATCTACTGAGGAGCATCTGGGTTGATTCTTTATCTTAGCTATGGTAAATAATGCTGCAATAAACATAGGTGTGCTGGTAGCTTTAGTGTGGTAGCTTTACCGTGTGGGAGGGACATACAAAGCAACAAGGAAATCATCTTATAAATATGTTAGAAACAATAGCAAGAAAGAAAAAACATTTGAGCCCTTATGTGGAGTATTTTCAGCAACCTCCATACTGCTTTCCAAAGTGGTTGAACAAGTTTACACTCCCACCAACAATGCAATAGGGGTACCTTCTGTCCCCCTCCAGCATCTGTTGTTATTAGATTTCTTGATAATAGCCATTCTAATTGGGGTGAGGTAATATCTCAGTGTTGTTTTGATTTGCATTTCTTTTATGGGTAGAGAGGTTGATATATACAATGAAATTCTATGCCTCCATCAGAAAGAATGAGATTGCCCCATTTGTTAGGAAATGGAAAGACTTGGAAAAAATTATATTAGGTGAAGTAAGCCAGGCCCAAAGAAACATGGGTCCTATGGTTTCCCTTATTTGCAATAACTAGTATATGTCTGAGACAAGCAGAAAAGCTCAGATAAGTTGATGTAAGGTGAACTGAACCCCAAGATAAAGACTCAAATGGTTTTTCTTTCTTGCTATTGTTTCTAACATATTTATAAGATGATTTCCTTGTTGCTTTGTATGTCCCTCCCCCATGGTATAACCCCTGCTTTCACTGTATTTGATGTTGGTATAATTTGTGGAGGGGAAGGGAAAAAACAAATTGTTTAAATAGGGATACAGGTGGACCCATTGCAACAATGAAATGTACAAGATGCTATGGTGGGCAGGGGAGTGTAGTGGTGGAGATGGGAGGGCAGGGATGGTAAGGGAAAAACAAAGGAGGAGGCAACAATGCTTGATAAGAACTGTACTCATTACCTTGCTCATGTAATTTTAACCCCTCTGTACCGTATTTTCACAATAAAAACCTTATTAATTAAAAAAGAGTGCGTTTATAGATGAGTTTAGTGGCAGCATAAATGTGGTAAAACCGTACACATAGAAGAGCTAAACCAGTACTATTTTGGAAAATCATGTATGATCTATGAGGTTACTAAATTTTTAAAGCTTTTGTCTTTGTCTATTTCATTAGTTGTTTTATACATTTTCATTATTCTGAGATTAATACAAAGGCAGTTATTTGTATGTAGATTGTTTTGGATGAAATTTACATTATATCTGATTTGAGTTAGAAGTCAGAATTTTAAATGACATCACAATGGTATGTAAAACCATGTTTCTATATTGTGTACTTAGATGACCTACATTAAAGCTAGGGTTTAAGAAAGAAGAAATAAAAGAAACAGACATTTGATTGAAGTCCTCATATGTCAGAAACTATGCTAGGTTCTTATATGTATCTCTTTATTTAATTGTAACAATAAACCTACAATGTAAATATTTTCCTTACAGTTTATAGATAATATAACTGAAGAGACTTAGACTAAATTTAAGGAAATGTGTAACAAAAGCTATGGTTTCTTAACCCAATTTGACTGTGGAACTTATAAATACACATTTCCAAGTTCCACAGGAGATTTTGATTCATATCTTTGGTGTGACCCTTAAGACACAATTAAAAATGTTCCATATGAGATACTATTGTGCAGTTAATATTTTTACTCTGGATTCAGATATACTTTATGATATGAGTCTTTGTGCTAGAGTTGTGATCTTGGGCAAATTATCCTCTTTAAACCTTAGCTTATTTATCTATATCTTAGTGGGATTCTAGTGGACATGCTTTTTGATGATTGAAGATTAGAAACCACATGTGTACTGGATAATTACCCTCTTTTCCTCTAGAACCTTGTTCTGGTCCTCAGAAGCCTTATCTGGCTCACATAAAGAGATTCCCTTGCTTCCACTTTCTGGTGTGATTTAACCTGTAACCTGTAGGATGTCTGAAGTCAGAAGTGTGGGCTTTTATTCCCCCTAGCCTTTCTGCTAGTCTGTTGTGAATGAGTAATAGCTATGTCCCTCAACCTATGCTCTTAATTCTTTTCATATGTCCTTTTCTTATATTTGTAGCTATAACATTATCTTGAGCTAGTTAATGACTCTACCCTTTTTTTATTTAGAAAACAGATAAAGGGTATCTGTTTAATGCTAGTTCTGGTATGTTTTAAAATCCTGCTCTCCTTTTTGTAAGCAGTTTCTTCATCAAAATATCTATTATCCTATTTGAGCATGCCATCTGCTTCCTACTTAGATCCTGACAGGTACTACAGATAGAATGTTTAACACAGTTCCTAGCACACAGTAGATTCTACATAAATGTTTGTCATGAAAGATAGTCTTGTGTAATGCATCCTAGAAATATATGTTTTGTTCTCATTTGGAGTCTATTCATTAAATTAAATTTCAGTTGAACCTTGTTTAAAAAGAATTCAGTCAATAAGATCCCTCAATTATACAGGTTATAATTTTATTACTTTTCTCTACTACATTTTGTTTTTTAGAGGAGAAAAATAATTGGAAAACACTTTTGAATTAACATTTTGAAAAGAAGTGACTCTGTTTTAGAGAGTGATCTGAAATGAGGGGACAGCTGAGCAGTGTTAAATAGACCTGCACTGGCATTGGGGAACTGTCTATACTAACAATTCACTTAATTTTAACTAACTCATAGGGTTTTTCGGGGAATCAAATGAGATAAATAAAACAATAGTGAATATGTAAGGAATCCCTTTTTCTTACCATCTGTCTTCATTCCAGCTTTGTCAGAGTCCCTATAGGATAATCAATCACTCACAGGTTTTAAGTGGCTTCTAGACTGGGGATCTTCAGGCAGGAAAGTATGTAGTATGATATTAAAAGATGTTCAACAATGATATAGATCCAGAATAAGTTAATGATTATTTTCTACAAACTTAAAAATTCTACTAACAAGAACCCCCATACTTTCTCAAAATTTTATCTAACAGTTTAATGTTACTTGTTAAATTAATGGTTAAAAATCCAAGCTTCTATTTCATTTTCTTTTGCTTGGAGCAACAAAAATTTCAGACATGTTAATTCTGTGTTCTCCATTGTTATTGAAGTCTTTCAACAACTCTAAGGCTGCTGATGTCTCATGAAATGGATAGTGGGCAGTAATGAGCAAATGGTACCATGTATTTTAATTTTTTATTTCCTTTCTGTTCACTAGTTACAAAGCATTAATTAATTAAAGACCACTTTAAATAGACTGAGCTCTGTCACTCTAAGTAATACATGTTAAAATATTCACCCTATATTCTACTGTTTTATGGAAAGGACAGAAATAAATGGTACCTTTAAGTGATATGCAATTTATTTTCTATGGTTTCTTCTTTGTATTGTATATTATGAAACTTGATGATTCTTACCAACTCGCAATGGTGAAAGTTTTAAGCATTTTTATTGCAATGGACTCATTATATTGTTATATAATGATAGAACATCAAACTTTCTTGATAGCTTCAATCTATGGAAGAGGTCAAATTGGCAGAATGTATAAATGTGTAAATTTGACAGTGATATGCAGTCAGTACTTTATCTGCATTGTAATTTTATGAGAGAGCAAATTGTTGTTTTTGTAAGGTCTGATGTAAGTTTTTATATACACATTACTTAAGGAGAGTTACTTATTTTATGGTTAAAAATAGCTACTGTACAAAGTGATTCATCAAAAAATATACTGTAGGTATCCTTGCATTTTCAGATGTCATTCAATATTTGTTGATTAATTACAGAAATTTAGCTAAAAAAGCATTAATAGATGCTATCTTTTGAAAGTCCTTCAGGAAAGAGAAATTATTGTGAAGGTCAGTGGGAAATAAAATTGTATTAGTCAAATTCATGTCACTATAATAAAATACCTGAGATAATCAATTTATAAATGGAAATGTTTAGTTTGGATCATGTGTTGAAAATTCCAGTCTATAACTGATTGGCTGTGTTGATTTGAACCTATGGTAATGTAGTAACTCATGGTGGGAACACGTCAGAGAAAAACTGTTCACCTTTTGACCAGGAAGTAAAAGAGAGCAAGGAAAATATCAGTGTCCCACCATCTTCTTCAAGGGCATGTCCTTCATGATGTATGGTTCTCTCTCTAGGCCACACCTCTTAAAGTTACAGTACCTCCTACTTATGTTATAATTGGGATACCTTGTTTAATGCATGAACACTTTTGTCCCTTACAGCAATAAACTGAAAAGTCACATTTATTTGTTTTTTGAAGCATATCACTAGCATTTATATAAACCCATGTTTCTTCATTTGAACCTAGGTAGAGTTGAATGTAGTTCCATTCTCTTTTTAGAACCTGGGTCTGTTTGGTGATATTTCAGGACTAATCTCTTCATACTTTACATTTATTACATATTCGATTGCTATTTTAGGCATTTGCCATGTCTAAGTTAAGAATTTTGCTATGTTGTGCAGAAACCTCTTTAACCTTGTTGAATTTAGCATTCTCCTATCTGGTTTAAGGGAATGATTTCCCCTTTGCTAGTCTACCATCACATAAATGCAATTAAGAGAGGTCTCATGAGCTTATCATAAAGTTCTTTACAACATTGCCTAGTGAAATCTGTGAGTGAAGCCTTTGTGAAGTTTATAATATTTCTTTCAAAAGGTCCAGAATACTTCTAGATTGAAACTAAAGTTTCAGAGTTCCATCACTTCCTGATAAGACTACTTTCTCCTTCAGGCCACAGAAGTGAAATTAAAGGAGACTCCAGTTTCATGTGCTTTGGGAAATCACAACATGCAACACTATCAACTGCAGCATTAAGGATGATGTTTATTATTTCCTACTATGTTTAATACAATAAGATCCCTTAACATTGTCAGCTTCACCACTATTCACTAGCTCCAAGAACATCCCCTAGAAAACATCTATAATTACCATTTTTCTTAAGAAATACAATTCTAAATTCAATCATAGTGACATACCCCTGTATTCCTAACATTTAAACGGACGAGGCTGGGATAATAGGGCAAGGTTATATCCCAAACAACCTCTCAAAAGAAAAAAAGAAACAATTCCAAGCTCAATTCTTCATTTCTTATTTACCTCAGTCATTCCCAGATATGAAAGCCCCAAGTAATTCCTCATTACCTTAATTCTCTTAATCTAACTAGTGTCTCATTCCTCCATTATCTACTAAGCTATTTTCATGCCCTATCTGCAACTCTTGGTCTTCAGCAGTGTCTCTAAATTTTTTCAGCTTCCTCTGTGAATACCATTTTCATTCTTGTCCTGAAAGTGGCTTGCTTCACAGATAGATTTTTTCCTACAACCCTGGAAAATGGTAGCTGCTTTTTCTTAAGCACCATGTGTTCCAGGTTTTTCTTCTGTGCTGTTTTCAAAGCCTAATTTCTGTTTAAATTCATTATCAGATAAACCACTTCCTTGATTGAGAAATGTATTGAATCCCTTACTAGTCTCCATAAATAGCTAGAAGTTTTACATTTTCAGTTTACTGTTTTTCTATCCTTTCTTTTCTCATTCTTTGTTTATTGAATGTCTATGCATGCATTCTTTCTAAAAAAATCTTTACCTCACCTCATTCAACACTTTTCCTGGTTATAGAATAGAACATGCCATTACTAATAAATTGCCCTTTTCTCAGAAACTTGTTTTTTAAAGCTTATTACTCTCCAAACACTATTACCTATATTTCTAATTATTTAATCTTGTAGTCTGTCATTGTTTTGTCCAGTATGGAACTAGTTTCTTTCTACACATACACTACTTTCTATCATACACACAGGAAAATCCTTAAACCTAGTTTAATAACACTCTACAGACTCTATAGAAACTATACATAGGATAAATATGCCAGGAAAATATACAGCTATACTAACTAGATTACCCTTAAATGTACAAATCTTGAAGGAGTTGTCCTAACTTATTTCTCATCAATTTGTGCTCTTATTTTCACAGAAAATTATTTTCATTTGCTCACCTTACCAACTTCCAAGAACTCCTTTACTTCTCATCCTGACTTGATTACCTTATTTCACTGAGAAAATAGAAGCAATCAGAATGAAGCTATTACTCTTCTCACCATCAAATCTACCAACCTACTTCTAATGTCTTCTTACAACAAATGAGCTGGTTTCATCAAAGGCCATCAAAAGCCAGTCCTCGTATTTATACTGGATCTCATCCTCTCGTACTCCTCTATCTTTTAAACTATTTTGCTCCAGCATTTAATTCTTATTTCTTTTACAAAATCTAATTTATGCATCAATCATTACTCACACATGCATATTGCAATTTGTTGCATCTTAAAAAATTCAAATGTTTACCCTATATCCTTGTTAAGCCTCCACTCCATTTTTCTGTTTTTGTATTGCAAAACACCTAGCAATTTGCAATCAAAATCTCTATTACATTCCATTTTCTTGAACAAACTGTAATTAGATTAATATTCACACCCTTTTGTTTTTATCATACTATTAAAAATAAAATGTGTTATGTACATATGGGGCATATATCATGATTTTAAAAGATACTATTATATGTAGTAAAATGGTTACTATAATTGAACAAATTATCCTTCAACTCTTACGGTGACCCATTTATCCCACCTATAGGAACATCATCAATAATCTGGTCATTTGCCAAAAGTCTTGAGTACAATCTACTTGTGATGGTTAAATCTTGATTGTCAATTTGGCTGGTTTAGGAATATTTAATTTGGAGTGTATCTGTGAAGTTGTCTACAAAGAAAACTAATTAAGTGGCAAAGACCCTCCCTGAATGTAGGTGGTTTCATCCTATATTTTGAGAGACTGGATGGAATAAGAAGGGGAAAAAGAAAGTTAATTTCCTGCATTATCTCTCTCTGCTTCCTGACTACCATGAGAACAATAGCCTCTACCAAACATTTCTACCATCTGATGATCTGTCTCATCCTGGGCACAGATTCAAGAGGCCAAAAACTATGGACTAAAACTTCTAAAAATATGAGCCAAAATAAGTTACAATTTCTTCATTAAGTTATTTATGACAGTTGTTTTGCTACAGTGACACAAATGCTGATTATACTGTACATTAGGACTTTGAACTTGTTCATTCTGCTTTTTTGCTTCTTATACCTTTTGAACTATATCATTACATTCTCTATTCCTCCTTTATCAGTCTCTCTTCAGGGTATATAACAAAGGGAAATAAATCTCTATTTCTTAAAGAGATTACTCTCACATTTCTGTTAACATCATAATCTCGTTAAATATAGTTGTCAAATATCTCTTTTCTCATCCTCTCTCCTCATTCATTTCGTAATATCCTTGATACAATTAATCCCTTCAAGTCAATTTGGATTTTTCTGGGAGCAGATTCCAAGATGGAGTTAAAGTCTTAAGAGAATTATTTAACACAATGTCTATAAATGAAAAATGGGAAATAAAGCAAGGAGATCCTAATTCTATAAATTCAGAAAAAAATGATAAAGTGGGAGAATAAAAGAAGAGACTCAGATCAGTCCTTTACCACAATTGACCTTTTGAGGAGTGCCCCATCCTATAGCAGTCTTGAGCAAAATGGTGCTCAGTCATTGGCAGGATCTCCAGGGAAGCATGGCCTCTAGGTAAATAGCATTGTGGGTATAAAAAGGTGGAATCTGGAATTACTGGATGGTGATGACCCTGAAAGGAAATTTAAGTGGAGTATTTCCATAGCCACATGCAGTTATTTCTTTTGAAAGACTATTTTATTTTTGAAATGTCCCAATCTTGATTTTTTTCTTTCAGTACTTTTTATTGAGTCTTCTTCCTCTCTCTACGCACTAAAAAATCAACATATGTTTAAGGGTAACATCTTCCATCATGTATATACTCTTCTCATTGCTTAGAGAAATCATCCAGACCTATAGATGTTATTCAAATATATACTATAGTTTACAACTCATATGTTGGAAACACAAAAATGTCTTAAATTTCACATATCCTAACTAGATTATTTTATTTCCTGTTGATCCACATCCTACAAAACTTGGTCCACAATCTTGCCTGTGTAAAGGACAAGGTAATCATTTACTAGCTGTTGAAGACAAAGGACTTAAATTCAATAACACTTTTTTCTGTGGCATTGCAACATTTATCATCAAATTCTGTCAACTTTTGATGCAAAATCTTTTTGTATGGTCATTTCTAGCCACTTCAACTTCTACCATTGTAGTCTGAGAAAACACCTAAGGCATTACTTTCAAATAAAATATCAATACAATTTGGATTTGGAAAACAACAAATTCAGTTATTTTTTTCCTGGAATTTCTGGACATTTGCTTTCTTCACAATCCTTTTTCCTTAGAGTTCTATCTGGTTCTTAATTCAAACGTCCCTCATGAATAGTATGTTTAAAAATCTGTGATATTACAGTGTAAAGCTATAAACTCATTCATTCATTCATTCTACAAATTTTATGTAGTGCTCCATAAGTGTTAGAAGTAATTCTAGGCAATGGAAAAATAGCATGAGAAAAATGAATATGATCACATGGGATAAACCAACTATAATTTTAAATATATAATTTGTGTGGGTAAATGAGTCAGGAATATGAAAACAGATTTAGAGTATCAGAAGCATTGAGGAATGTTTGCTATTTTATAAAAGGTAGTGGGAGAATGTGGCATTTGAGTAAAGCTGGAGGAAGGTGAGGGAGAGAACTCTATGACTACATAAATAGTGTTCCAGGCCCAAAGAACAGTTAGTACAAATCTCAAAGTATGATTAATCTTGATTTGCTTATGGAAGCTGTATTAACTGCTGTGTTACAGAACTTTCCATTATTGCAACAAATTCCTGAGATAAATCAACTTTAAGAAAGAAAGGTTTTGTTCACATTGTTGGAGGTTCTAGTTCATGAGTACATGGACTCATTGTTTATAGGCCTGTAGTAGGGAGGCAGCCAGCCCATCATGGCGAGTATGTAGAAGTACAAACTATTCATGGTAGACCAGGAACAAAACAGGAAGGGACTAAAGTCCTACTATATCCTTCCCGATCATGCTCCGCAAAGGTCTCCCATTAAGGATTTTTACAAATTATACCACCTTGTAATAGTGTCACCTAGGGACCAAGCTTTAATATGTGGGCTTCTAGGGGATATTACAGATTCAAACTGCAGTAGTCTATTTCTTTGTAATGTTACCCAAACCTAGTAGATTGAAACTCCAATTATCTCACAGTTCCTGTGAGTAAAATGACAATCTAGCTTTGACTTATCCGGATACCTCTGTTTCCAGAGTGTTAGCAAGGATTCAGGTATCCTGAGGTTCAACTTGAGGAGGACGCCCTTTTTTATTTCTCACACAGCTTCTGGCAAGACATTTCTTATAGGATGATAGACAAAAAGCCTCAATTCATTGCTGGCTGCTGGTCAGAAGTATCCCTCAGGTTCCTTGCATGTGATGTTCCACAAAGAGAAACGCACAATGTGGCAGTTGGCTTCCCTAAGAGTAAGAATGCAAAAGAGGTTTGAATAACATGGAATTCACATTCCTTTTGTAACTCAATCTCTGAAGTGACACTCATCCCACTTAGCATATTCTAATTTTAGAAGCAAATCACTACCACCATTCCATGCAAGGGGTGAGGGTCATACAGGGTCTAAATTCTGGTAGGCATGAGGTATTGAGAACCATTTAATGGAGACTGCCTATGAGAGAGGTTTGGGGGGCTAGAACAAGAAAAATAGCATTTAATGTTAATAAGCTAGATAAGATTGTGCACAGAGAATGCGTAGAAAAAGAAAGCTTGGAACTAAGTCATAGAAAACCTAATTTTTGTTACAAAGAGGAGGGCCCCCAAAAGACACTGAGAAAAACAAGAATATCCCCAAACAATAATATATATATATTGTCTTTAGAGTTCACATTTATTTACTTTATATTTTCTATTTTTTAAAATTTATTTTTAGTTAAAATTTATTTGTAATATGAAGTTTGTAATATTTCCATACATGCAACAGTGTGCTTGAATAAATTTACCCCTTCATGATGATTCCATTCCTCACTTTTCTTTTCCTCCTTTAAAAAAAAACAAAAAAACATGTGTTAGGTTTTATTATCCTCTGTGTGTGTGTGGCAGATCCTCTTCTCCTAGACAGTGTTTTTTTTTGTAGTAATGTAATTTTTGTGGATCTGGCAAGGCTGTATGTTGATGTGAAGATAAAAATGAAAAGTTAACCGAGGTAAGCTGATTTCAGCTCAGTTTTCTTGGAAGATACTGAAAATTGGCTAACTCTAGCCAGAACATGAAAAAGAGCGGGAACAACAAATGTGTGTGTGTAAACATGTGTAAACACACACACACACACACACACACACACAACTTGAATTTGAACTCATTCTCTAGTGTGCCACAGGCCTTATCATTCCCTATTGTTTATATTATTTGTTTCTAATTTTTAAAATTATCTTTCAGTCATTGGACAAAATAATTGCATTTAACAAAGCAGTTTGTGAATACAATGCATCTTAATCAATGCCATCCCATTCAACATTTTCATCATCCCTCCTCCCCACCCCTTCCCTCACTCTTCTTAATTTTGTAGGATATACATTGATTTGTTTTAACTGCATCCCTCCCTCCCCCTATTCTCCTCTTCATTTGTTTATCCTTTTCCTCTTGAACCCTTTCTAATATTTACTCTCTGGTGTTTTATTTTGCTGCAATTTGATTTTGCCTTTCTAAGGAATTACACTATTTGAGTTCTCCCTTGAATCTACAATATTTCAGTTAATACATTTATATACATTTGCATACCACTCACCATATTTACTTAGGAGTTTATAAGCTAAATCTCTGTATCATTCTTAAACCATTTTACACAGCAATGTGCTTTATTATTTTCTTAGAGGTATTTGAGTGTGGTGACTGAGTTGGAACTAATGAAGATATTTCACATTTTAGATGAATCTTACCCAATTTAACAAAAATAAAACACGAACATTGTTATTTTCCCACTTCCTTCTTCCCAATTCACCACCCAAGTTGTAAAGTTCATTTCCAACATGTTATCTTGTGAGTATTGCTGTTGGATTGTTTTACCCTTTGTCCTTTGTCTCACCATTTTATCGTTTGCCTTCTCTTCCCTAATTCAGATAAATATCTGTACCAATGTTTGACAATAAATGTGCTCACTACTTTATGTAACCCCTCTGTACATCACCTTGACAATAAAATTAAATTAAAAAATAAAAAAATAAATCACAATCAATTTCAATAAAACTATTAACCAAGAAAGTTTCCTAATGTTAGAATATTTTTGCTCTCTAAAGACAGTTCAGTCATATTGATGATATATGGTATTGGTATAGTATTCTAATTATATATATATACATATATATATATATATACATATATATATACACACACACATATGTGTCATGGGGACATATATACATATGTCAGTCATGAGGCCTGAACTCTGGGCCTGGGTGCTGTCCAGCTCTTCAGCTCAAGGCTAGCACTCTACCACTTGAGCCATAGAGCCACTTCTGGCTTTTTCTGCTTATGTGGTGCTGAGGAATCAAATCCAGGGCCTCACTCCAAGGCAAGCACTCTACCACTAAGTTACCTTCCCAGCTCTCTAATAATATATTTATTATTATTATTATTGTCATCATTTTAGGTGGGGTAAATGACACTCAGAGAACTAATATAGCTTGTTTAATGTCATATCCTAAGTAACAGCAGAGTTGGGTTTTCAGCCTAATTTGTGGTTAATGTTCCATCCTATGTACATCAATTATGTTAGTCTCACAGCTCTTGATGGGAACAAATTCTGAAAAGGGACTTGAAAAACTGGGCAAATCCACTAATATGTGTGCTATATAGATGAAATAGTAATACCTAAATGTGACATTCATAAAATACTTACAAAAAAACTAGATAGAATCTGTGTTCTTAGAAGCTAGATGAATTCCTAATTTTCTGCTAATTTCTCCCAGAGGCGAATGAGACATCCTGACCTCTGGAACAGCACACCTGTGTATTCAAAGGAACTCTTATAGCAGCATCCACTTTTGATATTTATGTTTATGCTAGCCCTTATTGAATATTAACAAGGAAAATTGAATGTTTTAGACAGGCATTCATAGGAAGGAATTGTGAGAGTCATATTCTGCCATCTAGCACATTTAGGTAAACCTATTTAGTTATCTCAGATTCATAGAGCTATTCAAAGGCTAGCTATCTTCTTCCATGAAAACATATCTCTCTTCATTCTACTTCACTTTATTCTGAAAAGTATTTTGTAGTCACAGTGACTTGATTGGCATCCAAGTAACTGTTTGCACACCCCCCCTTCCCCTGCCCAGCCCCAGCGTTTGAGAATTCATCAGATTTAAATTACACTGTAGCTAGATTGATCTTGCTAGTCACAGCTCCTTTTTGTAGTATTTCAAACGTTAAAAGCATGGCTGGTTATAGAAACAAATCATCATCATCATCATTATTATTATTATATTCATATTATTTTATAAAGTATTCCAACCTTACCCTTTATGCAAAGGTATAGCCATTCATTAGAATTCTTAAATTTATCCTCATTTCCCCCTTAAAACAAAATTCAACTGCATCCCATACTGATAGTATAGAGTGAAAATCTATATCTTTTTTTTTCTAATTTCCAATCTGTGTTCACAGAGAGTATGTAGCTTGCTATCTGTCCACACAAGGATTGTGGATTAATTGAGCCATAAATTAAATGTAGAGGTACTAAGTCTAAGTTAATGGTAAAGGGTGTAGATCTATGGATTTTAAATCTTTTGGGCTGAATGTTTTAAATGAAATATCTGTGATGTTCAGTATAAAGAACAGAGAAAATTGTAGTTACTCTTGTTGAAGCTGTTTGCAGTGTATCTTCAGAGCTCAGCTTATTCAATAACTCAGTAGAATCCCCAAGAGCCTTACTAGTTAGTTTAAAATTTCAAGTGAGCCAGGTGTCATTGGCTTATGCATGTAATACTACTTATTTAGAATGCTGATATCTGATGATTGTGGTTCTGATCCATTCAGGGCAGAAAAGTGCACAAGAGTCCATCTACAATTGACCAGCCAAAAGCTGAACTAGGGGAAAGGCTCAAGTGGTAGAGCACGAACTGTGAACAACTAAGCTGATTGAAATGGGAGGCACTGAATTCAAGATGGATAATCAGCAAAAAACAGAAAACAAAAACAAAACCAACACTACCACTACAAGAAACGAAATCTCAACAATATGGAATCAATACAGAGCACACTGTAATGGAGATAAGGCTAAAAACTATGCTTAAGGATGAAACTGGGGGAAGGAATACTGACAATGAAACTAAGAAGTGAGGTGATGTGTATGTAAGCCAGGGTAGAGGTGAGACCCATAGAAATAACGAAAACTACTTCTTGGGAAGTAGAAGCTAAGGATAGGAAATACTTAAAATATTTCAAGATCAATCAGAAAAGCTGGTTTGGAATGGAGCGAAAGGAAGGTCATTAGATGTTAGAAACCAGAGGATTCCTTAAAACCTAAGAATCAGACAAAAACAAGTCAGAAACGGTGTACATAGGTGGAGAGAGAAGATACAATGTAGCAGAGGGTGGTACTGACCTCAAGTTGAGAATTTATGTAAATAAATAAGTGATAGACTACAGGAACAAATACCCATCATGGAAAAATATTTAAATGAGATTATAAAAACAGCCCTGCTGTTTAGGAAATGAGAATGTACAATGTGCAATGTGGTGGTACCTAATGAAATGCCAAGTCCTACAAGTTTGTAAAGACAAAATTGTCCTTGAAGTAAAATCATTTCTATACTAGACAGGATAGTATGAAGTATGCTGAGGATTGTTTCTTGTGGAGAGGGGACCATCTGACAAAATATGCTCTATGCCCACACCCCCTTATTTCTTGATGCCCTTTCCCAGGGAGCTTGAAACAGCTGTGTTGAGAAGCTAGACCCAGAGTTTTCACATTCATATCAAAAGTGAGACTCCAAATGCCTGCGTTGATAGTGATTACAGAGTATTTGCATAACTCAGTATTGAAATATGTATGGACTCCATTGCTTTGAAATCCCCAAGTTGTGGATTTTTTTTGTGACTGTTCCATGGCTCAGGTTTTATTTTAAAATTTCTTTTCTTTACTAAGGCATTGTCTCAAACATGGAATTTCAAAGAAATGTTGTTTAACTATTCTATTCAGAGTATTTCAGTGCTGTATTTTGTGGTGAAAGGAAGAAATGTTTTACAGTTAGATGTATGCTCATCTGTCACTTAGATAGGCAAACTAACTCATCTAACATCAGATTGTGTATGTGTGTGTGTGTGTGTGTGTGTGTGTTGGTACCATGGATTGAATTCATGGTCTTGTTTGGCTTGCTTGCTTACTCATGCCTGATGCCTACTATTTGAGCCACACCTCCACACTAGCTTTTTTATGGTCAAGTGAATGCAAAGCTTCAAAAGTTCATTGGATTTTCTAGAGGAGTAGGGAATCCAAGGTAATAGTGATTCTGTCACCATGTGTTCGGAGCAGTGGTCTAAGTGACTGGCCAATAGGCTGCTCCACAAACATCTGTCAGTGGCTACAGATAGGATTAATTAAGAAATCAGAAATGGGGGCTGGGAAGGTGGCTCAGTGGTAGAGCACTTGCCTTGCATGCTTGAGGCCCTGGATTCGATTCCTCAGCACCACATAAGCAAAAAGAAAAAAGCTGGAAGTGGCGCTGTGGCTCAAGTGGTAGAGCGCTAGCCTTGAGCTGAAGAGCTGAGCGACAGCGCCCAGGCCCAGGGTTCAGGCCCCACAACCGGACCCCCCCCAAAAAGAAAAGAAATCAGAAATGAAGGATTAAGTTTGCTCACTGCCCTGACACCCTATTTCCTATGGGGATTGAAGACCTTTTGCTCTCCCTCATTTATCTGAAAAGGAAATTGAATGTTATGAAATTTCCAAAAAGAAAGTTATATAGAATGTTATACCTGATCAAGAAGAGGACAAGGTAGAAGACCAGTGGCTGGTAATTAGATAGGTCTAGCAACAAACATGTTCTTAAATGTCAGCCAAAATTATTCTATGTCAAGCCACAATGGAAAGTGGCTAGGGCCATGGAAGTTATCAATGTAGTATTTAAGAAATAATACTATGAAAAAGATACTTTAAAAATATCTAGGACAAAAGAAGGCCACCCAGGGAGCAGCTCAGTGGAGAGTGGGGCTAGAGATAAAGCAAGTTAGACTTCACAATTCTTTGAGAACCACTTCTGTAATTCTGACATGCTGTCATGAGTTGCCTTTGACAACTTTTTCTTAGATGTGATTATGCCTTCAGCAATCATGTAGTCCATTGGAAAGAATTGGACAATAACTAAATAACATATTAGAAGATTTATAGTTTGCCTTCCAGGCCAGAATGCTATTTTCCCAATTAAATTTGCTGTCAAATAGAAATAATCATATATAGTTTGGTTTAATGGCTGCTCTGGTACTCCAAGGGGAACCTACATTTTAAAATTAAAATGACAGAATTTCTAGCATCAATGATAGGTCAGTGATGTTTGTTGACTAGCGACATAAAACTTACTTGAAGGGCTGTATTAAAATGTGAATTTTCTGATAACCAGATTAGGTAATTCTAAATACCACAGGGCAACAACATGAGAATCAGAATCTTAATTTAAAATATATCTACCAAATACTTATGCACAAGTTTAAGAACTACTGATGCATGAAGTCATTGACTCTCAGTTTTGTTCAGTATGGTCTTGAAACAGGAAAAATGTGAGCAGATTAAATAGAGTCATTTCATGTTGTAAAGAGTGTGCATATGAAGAAACTTAATTACAGAGTTACTCAACCAAAAGTGAGTGTGTGTAACCTGGCTGCCATTAGATAAAACCCAAAATTCTAGATGCTTCTTAACAGTATTTATGTATGTATAAGTTCCAGAATGGTATTTTATTTTTAATGTTCTGGTTTTAGTTAATCTAAGTTTCATTAATCAGAGCTCCTGTGAACACAGACTGGGTAGTGGCGTCTCTTCACCTTTATAGCAGATATAATGAAGGAGAAACTGAGGAAATGAACTACAGATGTATTCTCTTCTATAATCTGAAGTTGTAGGAAACAGCTGAGAATAGGCACTAAATTTCACAGAAAAAGGGACATCTAAATCATACCCAAATGCTAAATAATGGAAACATTGACCTCTAGATACCTACGATTGATCTCACAATAATAGTGAACAACAAAAAACTGCCATTATCATAAAGGTGATTTAGGGATAGAATTCTGACCTTTCTATATTCTGCAAACGTTACATTATTAAAGACCCAGTGAATTATGACTCTACTGAAGTGAAACAGTGGTATTTCTGAGATTTTTCTGCCAAAGAAAATGCTTAATCCTGTAATTTGTTTTTCTAAGAAATCTAATAGATAGGCTAACAGAAAAGCACAAAAATATCAAATATTAAGTAGCATAACTCTGATAGTGATAATGAAATATTTCTAGAACAACAAAAAATCCAAAAGTCATTTTACTTTGATATTAATCCTATATGTATTTAAGCTTTATCCAACTGCCCCGTGGGTGGCAATTGACAGGATACAATGTTAGGTTATTGTTTTGAATCAGTTTTCTGGCAGATCAGCCAACAATTATTTACAAACATCTTTAGTAGGCTCATTATTTTCACATACATCATGATAGGTTTGCCACAAATTATTCCTTTTGGATTTTTTTCCTTAAAATCAAAGAGATACCACAGACATTAGCTTTGCCTCTATGGCACTGAACCATGTTTAATGGCATCAACAATTCAATCCAATTGGATTCTTGGCAAATATTAAAACGATCTCAATCCCTTTTCATACACTGTGTTCAGTTAGTAGAATTTTACCTGCCAGTATTCTGATTTTGTGGTTGATTTGTACATGAAAACACAGTCTATAGTATTTGAAAAGTGTCCCTTAACAAAGTAGTTCAAGCTACATAACTTCAATTGATTTATTCGTCACTCTCTACAAGCTAAATTATAAATAGGAAAAAACTTCGCTTGACACATTCAACTCAAGCATTGAACTCCCAGACAATATCAACCCTAATAAAATATGAGGCTAGATAAACACAGTATGAGAGGATCATTTTGAGGACTGTTCAAGTGTCAGAAGGTGCTTTTTATTGCTATTGAGATTTCAAGGCAGAATAGAAGCTAATAGTCTGGTAGTTATCTTGAGGTAGGTGTGACTTCAGGGTCATACATAAATAAAGATGATTACCATCTGCACACCCTGAGACAATATAGTCCCTCAAGTTAGAAAATTGCCATTATACTCATCGGACAAGGTTTTATTACAGATCAATAAACAGGAGGGAAAGGAAAGCTGTTATATCAGGTTCTGTGAGGCAGAAGGAAAGGAATATGGTTGTATTTAATTGTGTCATTTGTGTTGTGTTTGGCTTCACATTTACATTCAGTTAATCATCATTTGTTTCTTAAGGAAGCTTTAGGTATCCCTTCATAACTCTCTCTTCAATCTACTTATTCAAATGGCATTTCGGTGGTTAATGAGCTAACTACAGTGGTCTCCCGTGAGGTAATAGCAATAAAGTTAAAAGGAGGGAATCATGAATCACAAGCTTTGTTCATGGGCTATGTTTTTTTTCTATGGTGCTAGCCTTAAGATGCTAATTAATAAACATTTCACCAATTAACTAGATAGACTGCTCAGCTCAGCATAGGACCTAGCTTGTGCCTGTTTAGTTTTAGGGTACTTTGGGTTAATATCAGTCTGACTACTGTACACTATATGTATCCGCTTCTTTATTTGTTCTAGTAAAATAAAAGGAATATGTAGCAAAGCATGAATATAGGATAGAGAAAAAGAAGGCATAGGAAAGGAAAATAAAGCTGCTTACTGCCAAGGCCATGTTTATAGTTGGTAGGCAACATAGGGATACTTGGGGAGTTGGCAACCTATGTGAATATGACAATGAGTCTGTGAAAAAATATATCCTACTATCTTGAAACACTGGGCCTCTAAAAATATATTGTTAAAAGAAAAATAGGAATGTGGCATAGTAACTTTAACACTATATTTTCACCTCATATCTTGCCCACAACTTCTGGAAATTCCAGAGGGTTGTGGCCCAGTTAGCCATGACCTACTACAGGGGACATTAAAAAATGAGGAAGTGTTTATTTTGTTCTCATGGTAGAGCCAGAACTGCATTATAGAGAGGAGAAATGTGGGAGATAAAGTAATAAGAAAAGCACAGTTCTTATTACAATTTTATGTATATATTTGTGTATGTAGCTATGTGTGTATATATGTGTATTATGTATATATAATACAATATAGATATTTATAATACAATATTCAATATATACAATATACAATACAAATATATATTTATATGTGTGTGGATGTGAGAGAATGATAAACAATGGTCATTTTTCTTACAACATTTAAGACCATTACAAAATATCTTAATCAACCTACATTTTGATTCTTTTTTTTCTTTTTTTTTGGTTTAAAAATTTTTTATTGTGAAAATACTGTACAGAGGGTTTACAATTACATGGGCAAAATAATGAGTACATTTCTTATCAAGCATTGTAGCCTCCTCCTTTGTTTCCCCTTCCCATCCCTTCCTATCCTCGCCCCCCCCAACTCTCCTCCCCTCTACCCCCTATTTTGATTCTTATATATTCCTATGTCGTGTTAGTCCAGAGGTTGACTGCTATCTGTTTGATTATCTATAGCAATATAGCCTTCTTTAATTCTAGAAGTTAGCAGTAAGTATTCAGACAGCTGATTTAAAAAGCCCAAACTCCCTTGTGTAGGGCTCAAATCTAGTTTCCTTGAGTACCAAGTTCTCTTTCTGACTATTCACCCCAATTATGCTTCCCTCTGTCACATGATACTGAAAATATCAGTAATATATGGAATATTTTTGTTCTTATATTTCAAAATTGTTACTTTATTTCTTAAACAATTCTGTTATAAAATGCAAAATTTTGTGCCTCAGCTTTTTGTGAACTTCATTAAAATAGAAATTCTGTGGAAGAAGAGATTAATTGGAATAAGTTGTTTCTGGGTCTTTTCTGACTCTCTCACTCGAATGTAAACTCCACAAGAACAGATTATTTTTCTTTATCATTATATTCCTAGAGCCTAAAAGTAAAACCTGGTAAATAGTAGGAGCTCAATAAATAGAACGATTTAGAAAAAAATAACCTAGTAAGTGTCTTATAATCAATAAACCAGACTTTTAACCCTACTGTTTCTAAAGGTATTTACTGGGATAGGTTTACTGTATATAGGATGAGTAATTGATATAAATACAAAAGTTAAAGTGTATTAGGTCCTTCAGGAAATGTGCACTGAGTTATAAAGTCCATAAATTAATGGATATAATGTAACAGCCAAAGATCACTGGGAATACACCTAGAGCTGAATAAGTTGAATTTAATATAAACTGCTGTGAAAGTGGGCACAAATCATGGCAAAGCATTGGATTTAGTATAGAATTTGGGCTTTGGTTTAATGATTTGGGGAAGGAACCAAGGAAGCAGGAATTCACTCTGCCTTTGGGTGCTGTCAGGTAATGAAGACAATGCTATGAGTGTGCATCTCAATAATTATGATCTAGCGAGATGGCTTAGAAAAGGAGGCCTTAATTAGTAAAGTAGCAGTGGTCATATTAGTCAATTTAAGGAGATATTTGTTGTTTTTTGTTTGGACAATAATCATGATTTTCTTTGTCCTTAAACAGAAATCTTGAATGGCCTTATTTTTCTCACTTCACTGTGACCTCAGAGTGACTTTGTCTAATGTTGGTATTTATGTCCTATAGAAAAGCAATATAACCTAGGTCTGAATAATACTGAAGTCTAGTATCAGACCTACTTCCAAATGTCTGTGACATATTATTTTCTTTCTCAGTAGCAAAAGCATGGAAACAGGAAGTGGCTCATATCATGCATATACTCTTTTTTCTTAAAATCGGTCATGCATCAGGCACTCATTTTCTACTTAACTAAAACTAAAAGAGAGTTCTTTTTAGATATTTGTTTATTATCTTTAGTTGTGCAAAGGAGCTGAGATGTTATCCCTTTCAACATTCTCATCTATCCCTCCCCTACCCACCCCTTCCCTCACTCTTAATTTTGTAGGATATACATTAGAATTGACCCCACACCATATAGTGGATTTTTTACATTGAGTTATTTTATTTATTTTCAGAGCTGAAGACTGAATTAAGAGACTTGCACTAGCCAGGCAAGTCTTAAAAGAGAGTCTTGCCCAAAGGATTTTGCCAGTGTATGATCTTGATATTGCTGATTCAGTTTCGCTCTTTACAGGGTCAAGAGATACCAACAGATGCTACAACATTTTGTTCCACTTTCTGTGTTATCTAAGATGATTTCTGAAGTGGATCAATAGAATAGTTCAATAGAGCCCTCTTCCCACTCTGTGTCCCAATTTTTACTATTCTTCTCCATTGTTTTTGCATGAAAAAGATATAAACACTTTCCATTCTGCACACTGGGCTCCCTCCCACTGAGCACAAACTAATTGCCATATTTACCTAGACAGTTTCTGCTGCTACAGTTATAAAGACTATTAGAGCTCACTGAGAATTCATTCTGAGTAATATATTAGGCCAAGTTCTACCTTTCTGATCATTTAGGAGCATCCTCCCCTTTGTTATAGATAATTAATATCATTTGACCACCTGCACAACATTCTAAGCTGGTGAGTAAAGAGTTAGAAGGAACAATTAATTTATACTGGGTAAGACATTCCAGGTCTTTCAAAATGTTGGTATTTGGACAATGATTAATTAAGACTACAGAAAATATATCCAGTGGTACAACTTCTTTCTGTTTCTTTAATATTCCATGGTTTTGGGACCATTGGATAACTTCACTGTGTTATCCTCCCATCATGCCTGAGCTATACAAAGCTAGGTGCTTTTTGTTTTAACATTAGGGATTCTTCTGGCTCTTATGGACAAAGAATGAAAATTTTCATAAAGTTCTCAAACATAATTGAGCCTTAAGAAGATTTATAGCAGTGGAGAGAAGATGAATGAGATGATAGAGTCACTGAAAGACACAGACTTCATCTTACAAAGAAGTTGATTTGCATAGGAGTAAGCCAAATTGTCTCTATCTTAGCTTCTGAATAATAAACTAATGTTTCTCAGTCTTCACTTTTCATCCCAATATAGACATAAGCCAATGAGAATGTTGACTCAATTGCTTCGTTATTTTTATCTACTTCATCATACTATTAAAATAAATTCAGGCTGGACACCAGCGGTTCATCCTTGTAAAATCCTTGCTACTCCGGAGACTGAGATCCCAGGATCATATTTCAAAACTAGTTTGGGAAGGAAATTCTGTGAGTCTCTTATCTCCAATTAGGCACTGACAACACTGAAAGTATGTCTCTAGTACTATAGTGCTAACTTTGAGAGAAATAAAGCTCAGGGACAGTACTCAGGTTCTGAGTTCAAGCCTTGGGACTGGTCCCAAACAAACAGATTCAGGAAAAATCATAAAAATAGTATGTATTATTCCTTTTCACTTGTCCTTTGAATGCCATCTTGGTATTCCATAGATCTCATCCCTGTTCCTGAATGCCTTCACTTGCCATTAAAAGTATCACACACAAGTGCAATGCATGTGTATGCATACACATGCACATACATACACCCTCTGTGTCTATGCTTGAAATCTGGATCAGTTCAAGGTTTCTTTCTCATTTACAAATGGATCTTTTCAAAATTCCCTGAAAACTAATAAAAATTAATTTATTTCAATGCTAATAAGGAAATGTGTGTTTGCCATTTGTAGATACTGCATTTTAGTGTACGTCACTCACATTGTTTTATCCCAAAAGAATAATGCTCATGGTGGAATTCAAGAACTTTGGTAAATTCGACATAAAAAATACCTTTCATTTGAGGAGGCTTCCTGATACCCTAATAGACTTCTACAGACTACAGCAAAAAGTAAGCCACTTCATATGTATATTATGACCTCCAAGAACCAATATCATTGGATTACCTTAAAAGTCAGCAGAAAATTGATCAGGCAGAGTAATGATTCCTTCTATGTGTAAACTTAGCTTGCCCATGGAGTCCTCAGATATTTGGTCAAATGTGATTCTGGTTGTATCTGTGAGGATGTGTCTGGAAGAAATAAACATTTGAATTTGTAGACTGCATGAAGCAAATTGCCCTCTCTAGTGTGAGTCAGTTTCATCTATCAATTAAAAACTGGGATAAGACAAAAAGGTTCAGTAAGAGTGAACACCTTTTGCTTGATGATGAGATAAGACATTGTTTTTGGCCTTTGAATTTGGACCTAAACATGGGCTCTTTTTGGGCCTTGAGCCTGCCAGTTACACTATTTTATAGATTCTCAGGCTTCAGTCTCTAATCGAAACTACACACTGGCTCTCTGGGTCCCCAGATTGCTGGCTATAATTCCAGCTACTTTGTCTCTGTCTCCGTGACTGTTTGTCCCTTTTCCTATAGGTATTATTTCTTTGAAGCACCTTGACTAATGCAGAGAATACTCTCAGTAAGCTTTAAGACATAAAAGGAATTCAGTCAAAATATTTAACCTCTGTGCCATATTTATTTCAACTTTGAATTAACTGCCCAATTTAATTAAATTCTAATTGCTTTGGTCAAATATCAGATTTATTATGGCATAACAACAGGAAGAGCAAGTAAACTAATTATTTAAATCAAAACACTGTTAATCTCAATGCTTATCAATTCACTAAAAACTTTCCTCTGATGGACAAGACACTCAAGCATAAACAAGTATTTTGAATTGTCTGTTGTGGAAAGGAGTTATAATCTAGCTAAGTTAGGTTACTTAAGAAAACTATACCAGTAGAAATAAAATGGAAACATTTACTTTTGTTAGTAATCAAACCAAGCAAATCAAATTATGTAACTGTGTCTATGTTTCATCAAATCCTTGGTAGGTTTTATCTGTCTCTCACTTTGATTCATTTTAAACTATTTGACTTTTCATTTTGTCCGAATTAAGTAAAACTTCTCAAAATTTCATAAAAATACACACTTAAAATGGGCTGGAATTTTCAGTGTCCATTTGACACAGAACCATAGACTGAGGTGATACAGACATATGGGAGTCTTTGAACCTGTAAGGTGGTCAAAGGAAATAATTACATAATTGAAACAACTAGTATTATAAATACTACTGTCCATACTGGAGGAAGTATCAGCTAAATAGAATCTACCCAAGAAGATGGTATATAATCAAGTTGCTTGGTTGGTCACCACTCACTGCCAGTATAAAACCAAATATACAAAGCAACATATAAGAAAAAGTAATAAAAGAGAAAAATGGTTACAACTTCTTACCTGATCTCAAAAGATTTTATTCATAAGAAGAGAATCCCATATCCTGAAGAAACATTAATTCAATTCATGTTCTACTCCTTTGAGGATTAGAGTATAAATTCTTTCCCCATTGCCTGGTTCCTGCACTGAATAAATTTCAAAGACATTTTCCCTCAAAGACAAGCAAATTAAGATTTTTGCTTCTCCTTCAAAAGCTAGCCATGTCACTCTGGCCCAGAATGGTGTTAGAATGCTGTAGGCAGACTGCAAAAAGAAAAACAAAGCAAAATAAAACAAAACAAAAATACCAACATTTCCCCCCAAGAGTCTTGGGTACAGTGAAAAAGCTATTGGATGTATAATATGGTGAAAAACAATTTAGTTGCAGACTGTACAAATGCAGTCCTACAGTTTTCTACTTTGAAAATTCCCATGGCTAATGCCTAGGCTGACATCACTCTATCATCTTGCATTCCATCCAGTGGTGTAACTATACTATAGCCCAGTATTTTTCACACTGTGGGCCACAGCCCATTAATGAGTCCTGAAATAAATTTAGTAGGAAAAGACACGTCCCATCTTCTCCTTTTCCTTTTGCTTCTTGTAATTTTTAGCAAAATAGAATGGAAAATATTACAGTGCATCACCCATGATAATGGCAATGTTACTTTATGAAACTCTTATTTTACTTGGATGATAATAGTGTATATATGTGTCTCTATGTATCTACCTATTATCTGTATGCATCTTAATAGAATGCCTGTGTAATGTTTGTGTTTACTTTAGATCAAGAAATTAACTATATTTCTTCTTGCCCATCTAATTGTAACCCCTCTGTATAGTATTTTCACAATAAAAAATAAATAAAAATTTTAAAAAATTAAATGATTGATATCAACAAAAAGTGAGACCTTTTATTAAAAGTAGACTGATCTTTGTAATTATGGCAGTACTGATGATTTTTCATTAAATTCCTTAATACTCCAAAGAACAGCTTATCTTTGTAAAATATAAAAAAAGAAATTAACTATATTTCTTACTGATGGCCACAGTTAAAAAAAAGTTTAAAAAGCACTTCTCTAATTATTCAAGCATCTATTTTACAGTTACAAAGCTTTAAATTCTGGAAGTATACTCAGGGTTGAAGGTGGGAGAGAGATTGATGGAGTGATCTTCCCAGGCAGCAAGAGGAGTTATTTCTCTGACATTTTTGAATTGCCAATTCATGTTAATAATCAAAAGAAGAATGACTAAAATCAGTGTTATTTCTGTTTTAAAATTATTTATTGATGATGAACTTCCTTAGTGCCTGATGTATGGTAGGCGTGCAACAATTACTTTTAAGTGAATAAATCTAAGACTTCTTTAGGCTTTTTACCAATAATACCATAATTTGACTTATATTAATATTGTGATTAACAAAGACTTTCAATCCTTTGCATGTGAATTTTGGGGAGGTTTTCTCTTATTTTTGCTTTTGTTCACTTACTTTGCAAATCTACCTAAGCATTTTCTTTAATTTGGCTTTGGTGATTCAGGTTACTTGTGTCTGAATGGATAAGTTGTATCTTAATTTGGTCTTTTCTTTTCTGGCTTTAGAAATTCCAGGGTGAAAAATGAAACAATAGCAACAATAAAATTTAAAGAATCACAGACAATAAAACAAAATGTTTTCTATGCCTTTTTCTCAGCTTGACCCAGAATCAAAGAAAATCAAGAGGAGTGTACTTAAAAATAATGTGCATTTTTTGTACATTTTTATTGTAAAAATAGTGTACAGAGGGGTTACAGTTACATGAGCAAGGTAATGAGTATATTTCCTATTGATCATTGTTGCCTCTTCCTTTGTTTTTCCCCTACCATCCTTCCCTCCCACCTCCACAACTACCCCCTCTCCCCTTCCAAAGTTGTAAAGTTCGTTTTTAACATAGTGACTTGTACATCTCATTGTTACAATGAGTCAACCTGTATCCTTATTTAAGCCTTTCCCCACCTTCTACTCCCTAAATTAGTGAAATATATATATACAAGATGCAGGGCACCAACATCATATATATGAAAACAGGTTATACCATGGGGGAGGCATATATAAAGAAACAAAAAAATCACATAGTACATTATAAATACGTTAGAAATAATAGCAAGAAACAAAAAAATAGGTGTCCCTATCTTGGGGTTCATTTAGCTTAACATCATCTTCTATGGTCAATATACATAGCTTTTGACATTTTCTACTTGTCCTACACATGTACTAGTTATTGAAAATAAGGAAAACCATGGGACCTATGTTTCCTTTTGCCTGGCTTACTTCACTTAATATAATTGTTTCCAAGTCTTTCCATTTCCTAACAAATGGGGCAGTGTCATTCTTTCTGATGGAAGCATAGAATTGTTTCCATATCTTAGCTATGGCAAATAATGCTGCAGTAAACATAGAAACATAGTTGTGCTGGTAGCCTTAGTATGGCCTTTTTTTTTGTGATTGCTTGGGTAAATGCCCGAAAGTGGGATTGCTGGGTCATAGGGGAGCTCTATGTAGAGTCTTTTGAGGAACCTCCATACTGCTTTTCAAAGTGGTTGAACAAGTTTACACTCCCACCAACAATGCAGTAGGGTTCCCTTCTGGCCACATCCCTTCCAGCATTAGAGTTCTTGATTCTAACTGGGGTGAGGTGGAATCTCAATGTGGTTTTGATTTGCATTTCTTTTATGGCTAGAAAGGTTGAGCATTTTTCATGTGTATATTGGCCATCCTTCTTTCCTCTTCAGAGAAGTTTCTCTTTAAGTCTTTAGCCCACTTATTTATTGTGTAGTTGTTACTTTGAGGATTTGTTGTTGGGGGATTAAATTTTTTGAGTTCCAAGTATATTTTACATATAAGACCCTTGTCCATTGTATGGCTAGTGAAGCTCTTCTCCCAATCCGTGGGCTTTCTATTGATCTTGCTAACTATGTCCTTTGCCATGCAGAAGCTCTGCAGCTTCATGCAATCCCATTTGTACAACCTTTCTTTGATCTGTTGAAAAATATGGAATGCTTCACAAATTTGCATATAATGTAGGTGCCATGATAATCTTCTCTGTATCGTTCCTTAAGTATACATGCTGCCTAAGTGAGCACAAAATATTCAGTGTTGGGCCATTTGGGCTTCTATAATGAAAATACCATAAGTAGAGTAACCTATAAACAATAGCAATGCATTTCTTGGTATTTTCTGGAGTACAAGAAGTTTAAAATTAATATGCCAACAGATTTAATGACTAGTAAGAGTTTGAATCCCAGGCTGCAATCTTTGCCATAATCTCCTATGGCAGAAAAGGTAAGTGACTCGTCTAGATTCTCTTTTATAAGGGCACTGATCTCATTGGTGATGGCCCCATAATCATAACCTCATCACCTCTCAAAGACCTTCACTTTCTAGTTCTATTATTTTGGGGGTTAGGTTTTCTACATATGGATTTTGAGATAAGAGATTTATTCAGATCAGAGTGGTCAGATATTTTGCATTTAATGCATTAATTTTTGAATGGATAGTTTTATTTGCTGTGTATAAGGTAGATTTTCAAGGTTTCAAGATGACATTTTTATCCCTAATTTTTACTCTCAATGTACCCCCTCAGTTAAGAAAGGTTTAGCACAACTTAGTTACTGACTTACAGAGTCAATCTTGTTACTAAGAAATCAATGGTAAGTGCTACTGAAGGGGATTAAAAGGGTATAGGTGTGTTCCGTGCATCACAGAAGAAATCAGAAAGTGATTGAGAGGAAAATGCTGGGAATACTGCCAGGCATTTAAAAATCAACTGATTTGAACTACTAAGATCATGATGACATGTAATTCCTAACTTCTCTTTATTCTCTTCTATTGACTTGATCAACTTGCTGATTTTTTTATAGCATTGGGGATTGAACTCAAGGTTTCACATTTGCTACATAGATGGTCTATTATTTGAACCATGCACTCAGCCCTTTCACTTTTAGTTTATTTTTTCACATAAAGCCTCACACTATTGCCTGGACTGGCCTTAGATATCAGTCCTCCTCCTCTCACTCTAGAGCAGCTGAGATTACAGATGTGAACAACTATACTTATTTTCTTCTGTTTTGTCAAACTTTCAGCCATACAAATATCTTACAATTATTGTATGTCACCCTCCATTTTCTTTCATGTCTGATAAGTGGGTTAAATCTAAGCTTGCTGTCAAATAGAACTAGGCTCCAATTCTTTTTTTGGTTGTTACTGGGTCATTTACCTCAACCATAAAGTCTTGTGAAGTTTGTATGCAGAAAGGTTAGTCAAATGACACTTTCACATATAAAATTAAAATATTATGGGATATATTTTAACTCTGAAAGTACAAAAACAATTTTTATTATTTTTGTTTAGCTTATAAAGGGATTATAATTCCCCAGGTCAATTTATAAGTACAATGCATCTTGAACAGTTTTACCACTTTCATCAGTCTCCCTCATCTCTCCCAACCCTATGTATCCTGTCAAGTTACATGGATTCATTTTCACATTTGTACATTGAATAGTATAACCTTACTCATCTACCTTTCAACTCTCCATTTGTCCATTCTTCCTTCTTCCTGTGTGGACATACCCTATTCCTGACAGCATATTTCAGTTTCTTGTTAAACTATGTTAGTTTTTTGAAGGAGTTTTAGCATTGTAATTATTTATACCATATTTTATTCAATATGTTTATGTATATATGCATATGATACCATATCTGTTTTCATATATATTTATAATTTAAAACTAACTTCCACATATGAAAGAAAATATGTGCCTTTTTCTGTCTGAGCCTGACTTACTTTGCTTAAACTTCACTTAACATAATTTTTTCCAGACCTATATATTTCCCTTATAATGACAAAATATTCTTCTTCCTGATGGATGAGTAAAATACATTGTGTGTGTGTGTGTGTGTGTGTGTGTGTGTGTGTGTGTGAATCACATATACCATGGGTGATGGTGGATATGTTAATTTGTGACAATAATTACAAAGTATTTGTATAAAAATCAACACACTATACACTTTGAGCATCTATAATTATATTTGTCAAATATTATAAATAATACTTAGAAATCTTTCCTATCTTATTTTTCATTAAGGTCTTTAACTTTGTACCTTTTTCTCCACTGCTACTACTACCATTCACCTCATACTTGGAATACTAAGTTAATGTGATTTTTAAACTTTTTTCTTACTCCAGCATAACTGATGATGATGGTACATTCTTACCAACTCATCAGTCATGTGATTCCTCATGGCAAGGATTACAACCTGGACATGTTTTTAAAAAGGCATTCGTCAGAATCTAAAGAAGTATTTTGTCATCAGTGTATATTATATGTACAAAAGAATCTCATTATGATGCTTTTATGCACACAAATAATTTACTTTAAAAATAGATGCCAGTGGATACCAGTGGTTCAAGCTTGTAATCCCTACTCTGGAGGCTGAGATGAAGATCACAGTTCAAAGCTAGCCTGGGCAGGAAAGTCCATGAGACTCTTATCTCCAATTAACCATCAGAAAAACAGGAGTGGTGCTGTGGCTCAAAGTGGTAGAGCCTTACATTATGTTTCACTACTATAGACATGCTGCCCACATCTTACATTGAGAATCACAGTAAACTGGTGCTGACAGCTCAATCCTGTAATCTTAGCTACTTGAGGATCATGGTTTGACGTCATCCCAGGCAGGAATTACTGTGAGACTCTTACCTCCAATTAAGCACACACACACACCACATACACAAAACCAGAAGTGGAGCTGTGTGGCTCAAGTGGTAAGAGACCTAGTTTTGAGTAAACAAAGCTTAGGGATGGCACCCAATCTCTGAGTTCAAGCACCAGGACTGCCCTACTCCAAAGAAAAAATAAACAAAGTATGCTTTTCTTGACTCCAGGAAACTCCATAATTTCATTTTGTTCTCTGTGTAAAAACAGCTAACAATAATTGATGCATGTATAGAACTTTATAATATCAGAATGCTTTCATACATATAGTATCATTTAGTTCCCCATAACATAGCACATGATAAGAGTTTGTTATTCACATTTCACTGATAAGGAAATGAGCTCAGAAGACTTAGATTACTTGACAAGCTCATATAATAAATACACAGTGAGCTAAATTTCAATCCTAGATAATTCTGGCCACAAAATAAGTTATTCTTGGATTTCAAATGCTTGTCTTCACGGGTGGTCTTGGCTTCTTGGCTCCCTTAACCTTTCATGTATTTCTCATGTCACACACATTGGTTGAATAAAGGCACTGAACTCTAATGGCTCCAAGACTGTTCAGTCTGTACAATATCACTGACCTATAAAGTCTGTCAGAGTGTTCCTTCACACCAGGGATGCCTTTGTTTCTCTCTTCTCCCATAACTTCAAGTCCTTCATGCTTCAAGGCTTAAGTCAGGTTCAATAGCTGGGAAATCTCTGAAGGATTTAGTTCTGTTTATCATTCTTGTCTGACTTCCTTAAGCATTTATTGTTTGTACTGTATATATGAATGTTTTATTACAAAATGTTCTTTATAGTAATTGTTTCACAGAAATTCACTTACTAGATTGAAGATTCTTTGGTGACATGTAGTATGCTGTATATATGATTGTACTATTGAATTCAAGTGGGACGAATTTGATTAAAATAGCTGGATGTTAGTGTCTCACGCTTGTAATCCTAGCTAGTTAGGACATCTGAGAATTATGGTTCAAAGCCAGTCTGGGCAGGAAAGTCCATGTGACTCTTATTCCAATTAAGCACCAAAAAGCCAGAAGCGGAGTTATGGCTCAAGTGGGAAAGTGCTAGCTTTTAGAAAAATAAAAGCTCAGGGACAGTAGACAAGTCCTGAGTTCAAGCCCCTGGACTGGTACAAAAGTTGATGACAATAAAATTTAAATAACTGGAGTCCAGAGGAAGGTGGCAGAGAAGCTGGGGACTAAACAAGCTCTTGCATAGAAACCAGTTTTAGTGTGTCTGCTTTGACTCTGAAAGGAGAAGGCAACAATGCTTGATAAGAAATGTACTCATTATCTTGCCCATGTAATTGTAACCCCTCTGTACGGTATTTTCACAATAAAAAAAAGAAACCAGTTTTAGTGTTCCAGTGAAAAGTCCAAGACTAGAGAGTCACACCAAGTGTGGCATCATAGTATAGACAGTTTGCCCAGAGAGAAAAAATTCAGACAGATTGGTTAAATAGACAGATTTGAGCACTCAGCAGTGGCAGTGGCAGTGGTGGTAGCTGCTGCCATGGCTGCAGTATCAACAGAGAGAACCCAGAACAAAGGCAGCAGAGGCAGTATATAAGCGGATTCTACTCTACAGCAAGAACTAACAAAGAGCAGAAATATTCATCATGCTTACCACAGAGAGTCACGTACCTTGGATGGGCTGGAAACCAAGGGAAAGTTAGGAGTACCCCACCAGAAATCCTCACTCCTTCTCATGGACTAGCAGTGGGAAGGTAGCCCCTCCCTAACCACTGAATAAGAACACCATCTTTGATACTGACAAAAACCAGGACAGTGTAGCTATCTCATAACTCAGACCTTGGAAGAAGACAATAGGACACACTCAACAGGTCAAAGGAACCTGACTTGCAGGGCTCAGCTCCACCCCCAGAGAAAGTTTCCCTTACCAGGCAAAGGAAGCTCTTCCCATGGAAGAGTGACTTTCTTCACTGGGTAAACAGAGCCAGAGGCTGCCCCACACCACTGCAGCACAGGCAGCAGATCCAGCTTTATGAGTGTCTCAGGAGCTAGCCCCTCAGGGAAAAGCTACTAATTGCTGACAGGCCTCAACCCTATCCCAACCTAGCCCCATCATAGCAATTCCAGGCTAAAGGTAACAGCTATCTCCCTCTTTTTTGAAACTCAAAGCAGATCACCCTCCCACTGAACTAGCCTGGGAGGAGGATCATAACGTCCCTTGTAAGTTAGAGCTTCATTCTGCCTGCTCAAACAAACTGATTTAAGAAACCAGTCAAGCCACAGGCAAACTAAACACCACAAGCAAACCAGAGACTCAATCAAGAGAGTGGTTATGGACACAGAGGAGACACAAGGTTCCCCTACTTGCAAAAATATCGAAGCACAATTTTTTCTACCTAATTTTTTGAAATTATTTAAATTTTTTTCTAATTTTTACATCATTTTAACTTTAGGTTTATTTTTTAATTCTCTTTTTACTCATTTCTCTTTTGGTATTTTTTGTTTGTTTTACTTAATTGCTGTTCTGTTCATCCCCAGATATATACCCATCTTCGATTATTAGACCTTGTACTTTATTGTGTACATTCTTAATTCAGATATCAATTACTTAAATCACAAACTCTCAGCCCTAAATCTTTTAATTGTAGTGTTATTTCTTTATACTTTTATAACTTTTTAAGTGTTTAATTGTTAAATTTTTCCTTTTTCTGTACCACTCTTCTCCTTTCATTCTCTCCTTTTCTTCTCTCTGAATTTAGGTCTTAGTTATATTCTGCTCGCCCTTTCCCTCCTCACATTACTCTAATCATATTTTCACCTAACAACTCTCCCTAAACCTATTAATTTCTGACCTGCTGGCTTCTTTGATTTTCTTATTCCACTGATTCCTAGTTGTTTGTCGTTGAACTAGATTATATCTACTGAACTAGATTGCATTTGTACTCATTTTGACTGCTTCAAAGAATCTGTGCAACTACAGGGCTCTAGCTGATGCTTGCCTTAATATAGTGTTCTAACACAGAACTGGTTTTGCTTTCATACCCAAATGGGTCAAACAAGCCAGAGAAACCCAGGGAAAATGGCAAATCCAGGTATCTTAGCTCCCACTCATGATAATCAGGCAACAAAGCATTTAATGAATAAATCAGAAAAGAGTTCTCAAAATGCTCTACAAATACTACTTGTAACCATGTTGAATGAAAAGATTGAAAGTCTGCAAAGGACTCTGTGTGAGCATGATAGGGAAATCCATGAGCATGAGGAAGTTAACCAAAGATCAATACAGGAATTTCACGAGCATGAGGAGGCTAATCAAAGATTAATAGAGGAATTTCCTGAGAAGGATGAACAAAGATTAATGGAGGCAATCATGAAATCTACAAACAGAAAACTGGAGGAATCCATGGAACCCACAAAGGGGATGCTGAATGAAGCCTAACAGAAGGAAAGGGAGTTCAATGAAATTATAACCAATCAACTAAAGGATTTGAGAATGAACACTGAAAACCAAATTAAGGAGGTAAATAAGTCCATACAAAATCTAAAACAAAGCTCCAAAAAAGAATTTGAAGCCATCAAATATGACCAATTTGAAAGAAAGGAAATAAACAAAGTAGAAAGTTTTGACAGTAGATTAGACCATTCAGAAGATCAAATCTCTGTGACTGAAAACAGCCTATGCATTATAGATAAAGAAGAAACAAGTATTCAAGACGAATCCAAGAAATATAATAGATCTATTCAACATTTAGAAGACACCATTAGAATGCCTAATTTAAGGTTTATGGGTATAGAGGAGGGCCTAGAGACAGAAGCTAAAGGTCTATGAAATTTATTTAACAGAATCATAACAGAGAACTTCCCAAACATGCAAAAAGATTTGACTATTCAGATACAAGAAGCTTTTGGAACTCCAAATAGACCAGACCAGAACAGGACATCCCACCGTCACATTATAATCCACACAGGATCAATTTAGACCAAGAAAAGGATCATTAAAGCTGTGTGGGGAAAAAGATCCATCACCTATTAAGGGAAACCAATCAGAATAACTTCAGATTTCTCAGCAGAAACAATTAAAAGAAGAGCCTGGAATGATGTATGCCATGCCCTAAAGACAAACAACTAGCAACCAATAATACCATGCCCATCAAAACTCTTCTTCATAACGGAAGGTCAAATAAAAACCTTCCAAAGCAACGAAAAATTGAAACAATTCATTTCCAAAAAACCAGCCCTACAGAAGATACTTAAAGACCTCATACACATAGAAAACCAACAAGAGTACAATAAAGCTTAAGAAAGAGCCCCCAAACAGAAAATCCAAGAATCATAGGAAGAACCCAGTTGGCACAACCCCCAAGAAGGAATCGAACATGCCAGGAATGACCAAACACCTTTCAGTCCTAACTCAATATTAATGCACTTAACACTCCTATTAAACAACAGAGATTGTCTAGTTGGATAAAACAGCAAGATGCTTCTAACTGTGGCCTTCAAGAGACACACCTCACCCATAAAAATAAACATATTCTGAAAGTGAAAGGCTGGAACAAAATCTACCAAGCAAACGACCTCCATAAACAGGCAGGAGTTGCCATCCTAATATCAGAGAAGACTTCAAATTAAAATTAGTGAGAAGAGATAAAGCAGGTCATTACATAATAATTAGGGGATCTCTCCTCCAGGAGGATATTACAATTCAAAATACCTATTCACCAAATAATGGGGCACTCGAGTTTATGCAAGAAACACTACTTTCCCTAAAATCTCACAGAGATACAAAGACATTATATGTTGGGGACTTTAACACACCACTATCCCCGCTGGATAAATCATCTGGCAAAAACTCAACAGAGATCCAAACAACATTGGGATACCACTTCACCCCAGTTAGAATGGCTATATTCAAGAACTCTAATAACAACCGATCTGGAGGGGATGTGGACGGAAGGGAACCCTACTGCATTATTGGTGGAAGTGTAGACTTGTTCAACCACTTTTCAAAGCAGTATGGAGGTTCCTCAAAAGACGCCACATAGAGCTCTCCTATGACCCAGCAATCCCAGTGTTGGGCATTTACCCAAATGATCACAAACAAGACCATACTAATGCTACCAGCACAACTATTTTTATTGCAACATTATTCACCATAGTTAAGCTATGAAACCAACTCAGATGCCCCTCAGTAGATGAATGGATCAAGAAAATGTGAGATAGATAGATAGATAGATAGATAATGGAATTCCATGCCTCCATCTGAAAGAATGGCACTGCCGCATTTGTTAGGATTGGAAAGACTTGGAAAAAAATCATACTAAGTAAGCCAGACCCAAAGAAACAAAGGTTCCATAATTTTCTTTATTTGCAATAACTAGTATATGTCTAATACAAGCAGAAAATCTCAAAAGCTATGTACATATGGCCATATATGATGATGCTAAGCTAAATGAACCCCAAGATCGGGCCCAATACGTTTTATCTTTGTTGTTGTTTTTAATGTACTTATAATGTACTATGTGATATTTTTGTTTCTTTTGTATGTTCTTGCCCCATGGCATAACCCCTGTTTTCACTGTATTTGATTCTGGTGCCCTGCATCTTGTATATACATTATTCTAACTTGGAGAGAGGAAGGGAAATAACAGAATTCTGAAATAAGGATATAGTCAACCAATTGTAACATTGAGATATACAAGACACTATATTGAAAATGAACTTTACAACTTTTGCATGGGTGGGAGGAATTGGGGAGTGGGGAGGGAAGGGATTGTAGGGAAAAAACAAATGGGGGGTAATAATGCTTGATAGGAAATATATTCATTGCCTCACTCTTGCAACTAACCCCTCTGTACAGTGTCTTTACAAAAATATATTAAAAATTTTAAATAACTACTGCTTGAATTCAATTATTTGAGGTTCTTCTCAAACATCAGAACTTCCAAAATGTTAGGTATTTTAGAATCACACATGGATATTTTTGGCTATATTCTCTGAGTGCCATCTTTACAAATAGCAAGATGAATTCTTGCAGATTAAGTAGAGCCCTAGATGGGCTAATTTTAAGTACCATAGATGTTGTTTTCCAATTTTCTCATGATCTTCTTAGACACTTGTATGGAGATATTTTTGGAGCTCATGTAATTTCCAAGATATGTGGAAACCATTGCCACCCATTCTCTTAAATTCTCTGCAACCACTTATATACACAATATAGACAGGAGAAATGCAATAAAATTTTTAATAGTCTTTGAATAGTTACTTTTCACTCTAAGAGACAATATAGGAGTCTGACTGAACACATACTATAAAGCCCCAACTGCCTGAGCTCAAATACCAGCCATAGTTAATGACCTTTGGAAAGTCAATTTACAGTTGTGCATCTCAATTTCCTCACTTCTACAATGGAGATAACAGGAAATACATCTTGGGATTTTGTATGTATTAGCTACAATAATTCAACATTATATATTACTGTAATAAATATAGTGCCTAGAACATAACAATTGTTTGCTGTTATTAGCTTTCCTTTTTCTCTTTGACTTTTACTACTGTCAGTTTTTCCATACTGCATATATTTTATTAAAATGTGACCAGATTTATATATAGTATGTTTAAATTGCATCCTATGTAGCCTGTCTTTGAGATAGTTACTAAGTGTGCTGAGTCCTTAATATCTGTAATTACTATAGAATCAATTGCTGAAATGCACCCTCATACAGAATGTGGCTATGCAGATGAAATTTGAGTCATTAGGAAAACAGTACAGAAAAATACTGAAATTGGATCTGTTCGCATTATCCATGCATCATCCTTAATGTCTTTAAACAGCTCCATTTATTTGGCTTAGTAAATGCAGAGCAAGGTTGTTATGTTGCCTTGGTATCTTAGTGATTTTTTTGAATCTTAAAATTTCTAAATCTATCTTTGTGCTGCCGGATGAAGCCATCCTAATGCTTTCATTGGTGGATATCAGACTAAATCATTTTCCTAACTGAAGACCCCCCAAAGAAGTTTGTATTAAAAGCAGATTTTTCTTTTTTTTGAATGAGGCATTTGAGTGACAATACTGCATATTTGCTCACTATATCCTCCCAATTTTGAAAAATTAATGAGATACTTTCCCCTTTACTTCTCTTTGTGATGTTCTCAATAGAAATGTGAGTGGTCTAGAAAGTTAGAAAAGGCAAAACGTGTTTCTTAGCCACTATTCATGTATCTTCAGTTGCTTTGACAAAGTCTAGTAGCAATTTCAAGGACAGATGATATTGGAGACTCACTTCTGGATCCTGAAGAAAGACTAAATCTAACTCTATAGCTATGTTTTCCTCCATGAACAATGCAATTCTTGTTAGAATAGAATGGTGGATAAGAAAAGATCAGGAAAGTAGAATAATTAAGACTGTGTACTATGGAGTCAATTTGCCTGTAGAAAACCAAACTCTGTCATCATCTATATAGCCTTTGGAAAACTATTTAACTATTCAGTTTATATATATATATATATATATATATATATATATATATATATATATATATATATATATAAATTATAAAGAATTCCCAATAGTACCTGATGTAGAAAAACTATGCAGTAAATGGAACACTTATTGCTCATGAGTGATATAAGATGTGTTCATCAGACAGAACTATATCTAGAGAACTTTCTCTTTAATTAGCATATATTTATTATACAAAAGTGTTTCATGGTGATATTCCTACATGTGCTTATCATATAGTTGGATTGACTTCACCCACTGTATAGTTATTTGGTTTTCTACTTTTAGCCCTTTTAATAGGCTTTATTATTACATCTTCATGCATGAATATAAAGTGCTAACGAAGTTTCTGATAATTTCTTAGTTCTTAGCTGTCACTCGGTTATTAGGATTTATGTGTAGGCATAATCTGGTATATTGGTCTTGCACCTACCCAACTGGATAGTCCAAATTTCCCAGTATGTGGTGATTAAAATGAAACTGAAGAAGATTTTGCACTATAGAATTTTTTTCTGCTTATCCCACTAGGGGAGAGTTGCCACAGAATGACTTTAGGAAAAGATACTCTGAAATCTCACTGCAACAGTAAATATTAATGACAATATAACATTAAAAAGGAGATGATTTTTTTGTGGATGGTTGTCATGGGCTTCTTTTGCTCTGGTCAAAAAGAAACCATAGATTAGCAGGTGCTATATTAATGTTAGTAACTCTGAGTTCCAGAGACTCAAGGCTGAATTTCCAATCCCAGAGGATTATAGCTATAATCCTTGAGACCTAGAGGTTTATGGCTCAAGGCTTTCTGGATTATTCATCTAGATGCTCAAGATTTCTTTCTAATTGCTCTAGGCTTCAAAAACTAATACCCAGTAGCTAGTGTTCAAGCTCTTGAACTCTAGGATTCAGGACCTTCAACTCTTTAACCCTTAGTGTCTATCTTGAACTGTTCTAGGAACTGAAGTTTATAATCTTCACAGACTCAACTTCCACCTTCAGCTCTTCAAAGCTTGTTATTTGCTGGAGCTTCGTATTTCGGTCTCACACTTTCCCAAAACTTTCACTGTCTTTCATAGCTTGCACTTTCTCTGAAGTCTTCAGCCACTCAGGACCCTTAGTTTTTAGTGGCTTTCTAGAACTGTCAGACACTTCTTAATGTTATCATTCTGATCTTTGGCCATTGGGGCCCTCAGTTCCTGGTCACTTTGGGACTATTCAGCTATTGCCTTATTGCCACTCCATTTGCCAATGTTCAAAGCCTCAGTCTTACCTACTCTTCACGGAACCCATTCAGCCCATCCTTCCCATATAGATCACAACTAAGCAAAAAGAAAATATAGGGAAATCTTTTATTAGAGCCAAATATTGCTACACTGAAGAGGTAGTGCATGAGGGAGAGGGCTCCCACACTAATTTCAAAAGAATGACAGTCTGATTATATAGCAGAAGAACAGCATAGCAAGCTTGTGCATGGATTGTAATTTTGCTAATCACAGCACAGTTTCTAGTTTCACCAGTCACAAGCCTTATGTAATGATTAATCACAAGCATCACATAAAAACTAATTGCAACAAGCCTCAAACTGCACCAAGTATAGGATTTTTGCTGAGTTGCCGAGAAGGTTGTTCCCCTCCTATCTTAGATGGAATGCTTAAGGTTGGGCTGAATCATCTAGAGTTCACCAAGTTTTGATTTTTTTCTGTAATGGAGTCTTGTACATCTTGTGCAAGTTGCTTGGAATGACTGTGACTGCAGCAAGGCATCTTGAAACAGAAGTTTGTGCCTTCAGCAGAACCATATTTAGAGTATTCTTTGCAGTTAGAATGTGGAATCTTCATCATGGCCCTGAAATGTAAAATATTCTTTGGCCCCGAAATGTTCAAAGAAGTTGGGATACAATGCATGTCTGGATGTCAATGAGGAACCACTTAGTTGACAATTTCCTGTTTGAGGCAGCTGGGTATAAGGGAAATGTATGACAGCTGTCCATCAAAGTTTCAAAGCAGTATGATACCCAATTGCTTAGTTTATTTGAATGAAAATATTAGATGATTACAATAAAGTCATATCATTAGCATCATCATTCTAAACATTACAAAATAGTGCTCAACCCCTAGACAAATACCCTTAAGACAGGCTAGGTCCCTCTGATCTATATCAGATATAATTTGCATTTCCATTGTAGATTAGATAATCTGAAAACTCTCAACATACTCCCAGCTAATACCGCCACCAATTATGATAAAATTAATACATTTGCAGAGCAAATACTATTTTTAAACATGCTTACTACATGTCAGACAACATTTTAGGTACTGCAGAAATGAACCAAGCAGACATGAATGTATGACTCATGGAGTCTGCTTTTAGCCGAACACATAGTATTTTTATTTTTAATATAGAAAGGGCATTCCCCGGGACTAAAATTTTAAAAATGTACAATACACATGGTACATCTGAGCTAACATTGGTTTCTCTGGTTGGCTAAAGCTTTGGATTTTTAACCAAGGTTTGGGGCTTAACATTTGTACATGGCATACGAGCTGAGACCAAGCCCTCTATGTAAAACTAGGACTTCCAATGTATTTTACATGTAATGAAAGGATGTAATAAGAAAACTCTTCTCTTTTATATAGGAAGATGACAAAGGAGTTTGTCTCAGTCTGTGTTCTTGTCCATGAAAACTCTCTTGTGAATTTGTAATCACAGCCCTGGCTTCATATAGCTTTGGGATTTGAATGTAAACTCTGTCATAGTGTAGAAATGCACAAGTAAAAATAAAACCTGTACCATGAAAGTTCTTCCATTTGTATTCTTTCTTTTAAAAAATATTGTAAAGGTGATATAAAGTTACATTACTCAAGTATTGAGAGGGTTTCCTTTTTTGCCAGTCTTGGGGCTTGAACTCAGGGCCTGGGCATTGTCCCTTAGCTTCTTTTGCTCAAGACTAGCGGTCTACCACTTGAGTCACAGCACCATTTCCGACTTTTGCTGTTTATGTGGTACTGAGGAATGAAGGCAAGCACTCTACCACTAAGTCACTTTTCCAGCCCTTGAGTACATTTCTTTTTAGTAGTGTCACCCCCTCCCCTTATTTTCTTCTAGTTTTCCCTTGTAATTCCCCTCCCCACAGAAGTGTATAGTTCATTTCCAGCATAGTTTCTAGTATCACTGCTAAACTACTTCACCTTTCATCTACCATTTCTGTACTCTCCTTACCCTCTACAAATCACATAAACTTACATATAAGACAAAGGGTTCAGAATTCAAAAACAGTGACAAAAGGGAACAAAACTGGAAAAAAAACCTGCAAACAGTACAAGAAAAAATCCTCTTGTTTCCATTTCTTGGAGTCATTTTGGTAGGCATCATTTTAGATGATCGTGCTTGCATTTGTTTCCATGTGTTCCATGTGAGAACTTTTGTTACATCAAAAATCACAATTAGTAGCAATAAGTACAGGGGGAGAAGGTTATCAAACCATTTGATAGCTTGAGCTGCAGAGCCATTTTCAAGCCTGAAATCAATTACATAGTGACAAGCTAGAGCTAGAATCTGAGTTTTTGATGGGCCAGGAGCCACCATACTGACCTTGATTACCTATATTGCAGTATGAGAACAATATATTTCTACTTTTTAATACTACTTTAGTTGCTTGCAGATGATCCTAACACTAAATAATACAAATAGTGTGAATAAAAGAAATAATTTTCAGATAAATAGTGGCTTAGAGTTTAACTCTATAATACTCTTGCCTAAAGAACTACTGAAGAATGATTCAAGAAGAAGGAAATATAACTGAGAAAGAAACAATGAGAGGCAAAGCTAAATTTTATGTAAACAAGCGAACATATTTGTGAGTAAATCTAAAGAAATATTGGTGACATAAACGAGTTGTATTAGTTTTAGAAAGTATGGAATTAGAGAACAAGGGTGAAATCCTAGTTCTGGCCCAAAAAAACATAGGTCCCATGGTTTCCCTTATTTGCAATAACTAGTATGTCTGAGACAAGCACAAATGGTCACATAAGTTGATGTTAGGCAAAATGAACCCAAGATAAGGACTCAAATGTTTTTTTTCTTTCTTTCTATTGTTTCTAACGGATTTATAAGATGATTTCTTTGTTGCTTTGTATGTCCCTCCTCCATGGTCTAACCCCTGTTTTCACTGTATTTGATGTTGGTATAATTTGTGGAGGGGAAGGAAAAAAACAAATTGTTTAAATAGGGATACAGGTGACCCATTGCAACAATGAGATGTACAAGAAGTTATGTCAAAAAACGAACTTTACATCTTTGGCGCAGGGGGAGAGGGGGACGGGGTAGGGGCGGGGAGGGAGATGGGAAGGGATGGGAAGGGGAAACAAAGGAGGAGGCAACAATGTTTGATAAGAAATGTACTTATCACTTTGCCCATGTAATTGTAACCTCTTTGTACAATATTTTCACAATAAAAATAATTCTGGTTCTATTTACCTTCTATAGAATGCTGGAAAAATTACTTAACTTCTGTGGGCCTCAGTTTCCTCATTGGTAAACTGAGAGAATTGTAATAACATATAGTGAGTTACTTAAATATTATAAATAACATATAATACTTTTATCATGACACTAAATATATGTGCTAAAAAGACAGCAGAAAGTATTATAAACAGTCATATACAGATTCAACCCATGTTTACTAGTAATCACAAATGACATTAGAAATGGCCAGTAACTTGCCCACATAATGGTCATTTGACTGTCTCCCAAAGATTTCATGGGGCAACATTTAGTACATTAAGTTTTATACTTTGTTAATTCACACCAGATTTCAATCTGCTTCCTTAAACATTTGATATCATCTGCACACTTTAGAGTGCATACCTTAGTAAGAGGTACATATGTATTAATTGAGTAATTTTGAGTATTCTACTAATTGCAAAGTTTATGGCTCAGGAATTTGTGTGGGGATCATTTTACTTAATGTACAAAACTAGAATGTCAGTATTAATGAATACTGAACAACATAATCATTACTCAGACTAAAACACTTTATTTAGTGTGGACATAAATTCTCTCTTTTCAGAATAAGTTATGTGTCAAGCCAAATCATAATCAAGGTATTAGTGTGTTAATCATAATGATAAAATTTACTAGAACTAGAATGCATAACTAGCATATGTTCATCTTCTAGGTATATAGTTGTAGGAAGCTAAGTCAAAATTGTATAACATAGTTTGATTAAATAAGTATTTAATGATATAAAACTGAAAGGAGGTATTACCTTAGGAATAATGCATTTGATATCCATTGTCTTAAACTTGCCATAGTCTTTATCACAGTTGAGATGGAAAGTCTAATGGAATCAGAATGCAAAATACATTGGCATAAGCCTTCTCCTTATACAGTTCTTAGATGGTTACTGTTAAAGATCCAATTTTTTTTCATTAATTGAAATGTCTGTATGTTTATATAACCACTTTCCCCTTCTCATAGACAAATCCTTTCTTTAGAAATAATAATACAGATAATCAAATTGGTATACAAATATCAGTTTCTTGAACATTACTTTTTCTTATTTTCATTTCATATGTTTTCATTTCTTAGTAATCTAGAAAGAAATCTGATTGTCTTAACCTCTAACTTCTTGTTCATGTGTGTGGAGCTGTTATACTTTATGGTAGGCTCTTACATTGGTATTCCTGATCTACCACTGACTATTCAATCAAAGTACATTTTGACTGTTTCAATACTAGGGAAAATATAGGTGGTAAAGAGTTTTCTTTTTTTCTTTAACAGTAGGGAATGCATTTGTGCTGAACTATTCACACATTTATTGCCAACTTTCCTGTAGATTAACTGCTAGATATTCATAGGATGTCAGCAGCTTTAACTAGTGAGGAAAGAAAAGAAATTTGTGATGTGCAATGCTAAGGCCTAAAGATGAGTGACATGATTACTACACCGTGCAGCAAAGAATCCAAAGTCCAAAGTAATCTGGTTTTATGAGGTTTGGCCACAGGATCATAAATAGTAATCAGTAACCAGCATTAATGTTCAAGGATGATCTCATGGGTGATCCTAGTACAGGTTTATAGTTGTAAAAATGCCTCAGGTCAAGCGGAGCATTGCTCACAACTGTAATCCTATTCAGGAGGCTGAGATCTGAGGATCATGGTTCAAAGCCAGCCCAGGCATGAAAGTCCCTGAGACTCTTATCTCCAATTTACTACCAGAAAACCAGAAATGGCACTGTGGCTCAAAGTGGTAGAGTTCTAGCCTAGAGCAAAATTGCTCAGGGAGAGCACCCAGGCCCTGAGTTCAAGCCCCACAACTGACAAAAACAAAACAAAATAAAACCACAAAAACGTCCAGATCTGAGGCATATTTTCAGGGTATTTCTCTAAGTAAAAAAAAAAAAAAGAAACAAAATTCAGCCCCTATGGAAAAGAAGATTGGTGACAGAAAATCAGATTCCAGCTCAAACAAGACTAAGGTTCACATATCTGTAGATTATTACTATTTACTTACTCCTTACTACTGCTTACCACCTCCAGAAGCAGAAACACAGCTTGGAGGACCTGAAAGTCACTCTTGAAACTTAGGTATCATAATATTTATAAGGAATGAGGGCCCAAGAGATGAAACCTTCTTTGTGTACTTCTGATCAGTTGGACTCCCTAGTAAAAATGGAGTTATGGTATAACAGTTACTTCTTTTTTAAAGGAGATTTTTTGAGATTCACAAAAATCATAATGGAATTAAAAAAGAAATGAAAAATGAGCTTCAGATGATAATGATAAAAATAGGAATTTCATATATAGACTGATCATTTTCCCCATAATAGACCTGTAGATTCTATGACAAGAAGTAGAACAGGCTTGGGCAGTTAAATTAAGATGGTTAAAATAAGAGTTGGACTGATTTGTGGATTTGTAGTCTCCATTGCAACAAAAGTATCCATGATCAGAAAGCCTGTCACCAATGGATCATTTGAGGTGTTACTTTCATTCTTCAAATGTATTTCTTAAACTTGATCTCAACTGATTAAAAGCACTTTTGAACAAAATCATCTGCTATATGTTGATATAAACCTATTTCTATTTCTTAAAAATTCTTGGGTTCATCTATTTATCCTATATTTATGACATCTAGATCCTTATTGCCAACATCTCTTCTTTATTATTCATCATTTAGCTTATATTAGTCATATAGAAATATATTTATTTTTATATTTCCATACATTTATAATATATTCAGATTATTTCACCCCGTATTTTTATTTTTTGTATTTTTAATTTGTATTATATATTGGTAAATTATACCTATACTTCCTTATGGTGTACAAAATGATACTATGATTTTTCTTTTCAATCTAAAATCACTATATCAAATCAATTATCTCACCAATAACCTTAGATGTTTGACATCTTCTATAGTGTATAGCAATCACTTTTTGGTTGTATTTTACCATGTTATACAACCCATGTAAAAAGTAAATATTATCCCATTTCTAACTGTCTTATACTTCTTTTAAATCCTCCAAATAACTCTAATATTCATGAGATATTTCTACTTAGATGTCCTATAGGACCCTCAAATTCAACAGCCGTAAGCATGAAAGCATGGTCTTACCTTTATCCCTTTCTATATTTCTCATAGTGCATATTTTATCAATGTTTTACAGGATTAAAGCACTAGAGTTTAATCATTTTCCTTATAGTGCATAAATAATAAATGACAGGTCTAGGACTAAAATCTAGATATTAATGATTTCAATTTCTATCCACTATATTAAAATGGACCATGAGTGAAATGATCAAAACTGATAGTCAAGATGCTCCACATTTCAGTACTACCCTACCCCTCTGATCCCATCTTCAATGCCCCTTTCTCGTTTTATTTTTTGTCAGTCGTGGGGCTTGAACTCTGGACCTGAGCACTGTCCCTGAGCTCTTCAGCTCAAGGCTAGTGCTCTACCACTTGAGCCACAGTGCCACTTCCAGTTTTCTGGTGGTTAATTGGAGACATGAGTCTCATGGACTTTCCTGCCTGGGCTGGTTTTGAACTGCAATCCTCAGATCTCAGCGGAGGCTGAGTAGCTGAGTAGCTAGGATTACAGGTGTCAACCACTGGTGCCTGGCTCCCTTCTAATTTTTTCTAAGCATATTGTTTTTCTTTTAGTGTACAAGCATGACTGATATTTTTCAGTTTCTATGTGTTTGTGTGTACTGGTTAAATTGTCATGCCTTTCCTCATGACACATGTAATCCTGTCTGACCTTCACAGACCATGATTAACCATTCTTTGACTTATTTCAGAGTAAGAAACATTCATATTACTTCTTACCTTGTAAGTAATGAGCATGCTTGTTACTTCTTACCTTGTATTGATGATTCATCAAACTTTGAGTGCTCATCACATAGAATTTCTATTTGAAATCCATTGATAACCCATTGATCAAGCTGGTAAATGTCAAAGGGCCTATGAGGATCATTCTCAACACAGAAAAGAAACAATTGCAAGAAAGAAAAAAAACACATTTGAGTCCTTATCTTGGGTTCATTTCACCTAACATCGATTTATCTGACCTTTTCTGCTTGTCTCAGAGATATACTAGTTATTGCAAATAAGGGAAACCATGGGACCTGTGTTTCTTTGGGCCTGGCTTACTTCACTTAATATAATTTTTTCCAAGTCTTTTGTATTTGATGTTGGTATAATTTGTGGAGGGGAAGGGCAAAAACAAACCGTTTAAATAGGGGTACAGGTGGACCCATTGAAACAATGAGATGTACAAGTAGTTATGATGAAAAACGAACTTTACAACTTTGGCCTGATGGGGGATGGGGAGATGGGAAGGGATGGAAAGGGGATACAAAGGAGGAGGCAATAATGCTTGCTAAGAAACGTACTCATAGGGCTGGAAGTTGGCTCAGTGGTAGAGCGCTTGCCTTGCATGCCTGAGGACCTGGGTTTGATTCCTCAGCACCACATAAGCAAAAAGAAAAAAGCCGGAAGTGGTGCTGTGGCTCAAGTAGTAGAGCCCTAGCCTTGAGCTGAAGGGCTGAGGGACAGCGCTCAGGCCCAGAGTTCAGGCCCCACAACCAGATCCCCCTCCACAAAAAAAGAAAGAAAGAAACGTACTCATTACCTTGCCCATGTAATTGTAACCCCTCTGTACGGTATTTTCACAATAAAAATTTTTTTAAAAAAGACAAAAGGAAGACAAGCTAAGAAGCAATGGCTTAGAATTTGAGGTCACAGAGTTAGAAAGCGAAGAGCCGACTCTGGGATTCCATAGGACAGCACCTTACTTAGAAGGAATGATGGGAACAATCAGGAAGGCTTCTTAGAGGAGATGACTCTGTAACCACTTTAGGGAAGAACATTTTTCTCTACATTTTTATTGTCATCAATTATTTTTCTTTATTGATGTTCCCCTCTAGAACCCATCTAACTTTGTGTCACATAACAGATTTTCTATGGCATTGTTGTGGTTCTTTCTTGGGATTATTTATTTCCTTTAGCTTTATTTATCCTTTTAGTTATCTACTTTAGCTTTTGTCCAGATTCTCTCTCTCTCTCTCTCTCTAAAACCATATACTCATTGCAAAAATTTCATATAATAGAAGTCTTTTGAAAAGTCTATTTTTTTCATAGTACTTGTCACAATTTGTGATTATGCAAGTGGTGTCCTTCATAGATGTTCATCTTTTTAAAAATATATTTTTATTGTAAAGGTTATATACAGAGGGATTACAGTTACATAAGTCAGGTAATCAGTTCATTTCTTTTTGAGCAGTGTCACTTCTTCTCTCATTTTCTCCCAGTTTTTTTCCTCCTAATCCCCCCCCACAAATTGTATAGTTCATTTTCAACATAGTGTCTAGTGAGGATCACTGCTGCATTTGTTCACCCTTTGTCCCACAATTTCTGTACTTCCCCTTAGCAAATCAGATAAATTTAATTACAACACAAAAAGTACAGAAATAAAAAAAACAGTGAAAAAAGGTGGGGGAGGGGGAACAAAAAGTAAAATAAAAAAATCTCTTATCTCCATTTCTTGGAGATAATTATGATAAATATCATTTTACATAAAAACAAAAAGTCTATGTGGCAGTAGCTACTTTATTTTTGCTTGCATTATATTCTTAAGGTGTAACACAGTGCATAGCACTTAATAGATACTCAATATTTGCTGAAGAAATTAGTTGATTAAATAGATAAAATTTGTTATAATTTTATACTACAATCTATGAAACAAGGTATTATTGCTCTACATTGGATACAAATGATAAGTGAAAGAAAGCTCATATATTCTTTCTCTCTGAAAAGTAAAAGTATTGTTTTTTCATAAAACAAAGAAATAAGATACGTTATGTATATCTAGTTGCCCAGAAGTCTTGCATTATTTTGTCCTTTTAGAATCTATTCTCAGCATGACAGCAAGGTGATCATTTTAAAATGTAAATTAATAATCAAGAAATCTAATAACAACAGATGCTGGAGGGGATGTGGCCAAAAGGGAACCCTACTCTACTGTTGGTAGGAATGTAAACTTGTTCAACCACTCTGGAAAGTAATATGAAGCTTCATCAGGAGACTACAAGCTCCCCTTTGACCCAGCAATCCCACTTCTGGGCATTTACCCAAATGAAAACAAACAAGGCTCTACTAAAGCTAAGAGCACAACGATGTTTATCACAACATTATTCACCATAGTTAAGACATGGACCAATCCAGATGCCCCTCAGTAGATGAATTGATCAAGAAAATGTGGTGTATTATATATAATGGAATTCTATACTTCCATCAGAAGAATGACACCATCCCATTTGTTAGGAAATGGAAGGACTTATTAAGTGAAGTAAGCCAGGTCCCAAGAAATATAGGTTCCATGGCTTCCCTTATTTGCAATAATTAGTATAGGTCTATGATAATCTTATCAGATAAGCAGAAAAGCTCAAAAGCTCTGTACATATGACCATATAAGATGATGCTAATTGAAATGAACCCCAAGATACATCCACAAGAGGTTTTCCTTTGTTGTTGTTGTTTTTAATGTACTATGTGATTTTGTTTCTTTTGTATGTTCTTCATCCTGTGGTATATACCTGTTGTCATTGTATTTGATTTTGATACCTTACATCTTGTATATACATTTATGTTGGGGAGGGGGAGGAGAATAACAAAATGCTGAAACAAGAACACAGGATGATCCATTGCAACAATGAGACTCATAAGACACTATGTTGGAAATGAACTTTACAACTTTGTGGGGGGAATGGGGAAGGTGGGGAAGGGATGGATAGTAGGAAAAAAACAAAGCAGGGGGTAACAATGCTCTACAAGGAATGCCTCATTACCTTACTCATGTAACTGTAACCTCTCTGTACAGCATCCTTACAATAAAAAAAATTTAAAAATATAAATTATAGGCTTAGACTGGAAGCATGGTTCCATAGTAGAATGTCAAGTTATCAAGTATAAGGCCCTGAGTTTAAACCCCAGTACCACCAAAAAGTATAAAAGAAATCAGGTTACTTCTTTAAACCCTTGATAGATTCAAGATGAAATCGACGTTCTTATCATGATTTAGAACTCTCCATATCATACTTATATAACTAACTGAATCTATGTAACATATCTGAGGTTGAGTAATAAAAATAAATTTATTTATTTTATAGTTTTTGACAGTACAAGACCATGATGATACAATCTGGATTCTGACTCGGATTTACTAATGTTTGCTTAACTCATGGCAGAGAAGTAGAAGTGGAAATGATGTCACTGTAGAGGGAGCCAAGCATGTGGGTTGACCTCTGTACCTAATAAACTAATCTAGTCCAGGAAGACCCAATCCACTCTATAACACTTAAGTCTTCTCTCCAGAACTTAAATCCATTCAAGAAGGTGGAGCCGGCCAGGAACTGGTGGCTCATTCCCATTATGCTAGCTACTCAAAAAGCTTGGATTTGAGGATTAGGGTTTGAAGCAAATCTTTTCTGGGCATGAAAGTCTATGCGATTCTTATCTCCAATTAACCAGCAAAAATCTGTAAGTGTAGCTATGGCTCAAGTGGTAGAGTGGTAATCCCAACCAAAAAAGCTAAGGCACAGTTCCCAGGCACTGAGTTCAATCCCCAGCACTGGAGCAGGTGTGCCTGTGCACACACGCGCGCACACACACACACACCACATTCACACACACAGAACTGTGGAGCATTTATAATCAAATTATCTCTTGAAAATTGTACCATCTCCCTGACTCATTGGGAGTCAAATTTAATGTAAGTGTCAGTGAGAACAACTGTTCTATACCATAGGAAGCACCTAACTCTTCCTTTTGCTTATTTAATTCTAGGCACACAAACTTGGTTTTTGTTCTTTAAACTTGCTTTGCTCTTTTCCTTCTGATGACTTTGGTATTTGCATGATTTCCTCTTTTTTCAAAGAGCGCTTTCTTGGCTACTCTTTCACCAATACCTACTTCTTTACTTTTTTACATAATGCAATTATCATTACATAGCAATTATCATTATATGAAATAGTTTTATTTAGTTTTGAGGGTTCAGTTTTCTCAAGAAGACAAGTTTTATAACAATAGGGATTTTTGTCTGGTTGCAAATCAGACAGAACACCTATTTTCAGAACCAAGAATAGACAAAAAGTAAATGCTCATGAAGTGTATATTGATTTTAATAACAGTTTGGTAGTTTGTTAGCTATATGCTTTGGAAGTGTAAAACACAAAAACAGCAGTTACATATGTTTTCCTTTGTCTTTTCTCCACAGTTCAGTAAGCCTGTGTTGAATGATCATAGACATACCAATATGTGTGCATTATATAGATGCTTATTTTTTATTCATTAGCATGAAGTTGTACAAATGGCTTTCATTTTGACATGTCCATCTATGCATACAATGTACCTTCCCTCATTTTTCCTCATCACTCTCCCTCCTTCTCAACCAATCTCAGGATAGTTCATTGTTCCATTTTCACAAAAAGTGCTTTTACGATATTTGCCTTCCTTCACTTTCTCCATTCGTTTTCCTCTTTCCACTAGTAACCATCTCCGAGACAGGATTTGTTTTAACTTCTTGTCATTCATTTTTAAATATAGTTAATTATCCAAAGGGGTTTCTATCATAGTATATCACATTATACATGTACAATAGTATTAAAGTCAGATGGATCCTCTTTAATATCCTCCACTTTCCCACCCTTCTATCCTATATTATTGGATATCCCTCAGTGAGTTTCATTTTTATCATCATCATTCATAAAAGCAGTGCATTGTGATATTAATCACTCTCCAATATTTCCTTTTCTCCCCCCCATTCTATCAAACATTTCTACAATTACAAACATGCTTTATGTATGTAATATGTATATTTTTTTGAGACAGGGTATCTAGGTAGCCCAGGCTGGTATTGAACTCACAATTCCCTAACAGACATGTATCAGTATACCCAACTTGATTTCTCCATAACAATGCCAAATCATTTCTGAAATGATTTATTTTCCAGAGAACCCCTAGAAATTGAAAAAAGCTTTAAAACTCTTTCCTTTTAAACTATTGCATGAAATATAATGAATTCCTTATTCTATCCCACCTTTGTCAGTCCTTTTTGCTTCTCCTACCTAAAATTAGTCATTCTCAACTCAGGCAGAATATTTATTTTTGATCCACCCACTCCTTTCTATTTCCTAGTACCCTCTCCTAGTACAGACCTTCATTGCCTTTCCTCTGGGAGGTTGCAGAAACCTAATATATCTCTTTGTCTCCTGTTTTGCTTACCTCTTAGACATTCAGTATACAGGATCTCAGACTAATAGTTCAGGAGTTTATATTTGATCATAGAATTTCTTTTTTGGCACCAAATTAGAACAATTTTATTATTTAACATAATAGCAATGTATATACATTATCCTCCCAAATAAGAAATGGTTTGATTCCAAAGTTTAAAACGTAGTTTCCAAATGAATCCTCATTTTAAAATTTTAAAGAAAATAGAAAAAACCCTGCAAATTAAAATGAACTGATTGTTGATCCTTGACTAATATGCACTCGATACCAATCACCTCTCTCATACAAAAATGTATATTATAAATAAAACTTTCACAAAAGAGCTGGGATGTTTATTGCACATCATACAGAACATCTGCCACTCTGAAAGACTCTTAGCCTTTCTTTCTTGTGTTAGTGGTTTAAAATAGTTACTTGAACTTGAATAAAACCACTGCAGATATTAGCATACCTGTAATCCTATATGATGTTTACCAGAAACAGGAACACACCATATTACTCAGTGCTTCTGTCACTTTAACTAAAATAAGAATCATTTCTGTATTCTACTCTTGAAAGTAATCACAAGGAGATATGTTCAGATATCATTCTTCTTTTCGGTTCCCAACAAGCTTAAGCTTGAGAGGAATTTCAGCAGATACAACTACCTGAGCTTGGATTCAACCAGGGTTAATGGAATCGATGATGTAGCCAATTTCAGAACCATTAGGAATGCCATGCAGATTGTGGGCTTTATGGACCATGAGGCAGAATCTGTCTTGGAGGTGGTGGCAGTGGTGTTGAAACTGGGAAACATCGAGTTCAAACCTGAATCACTAGTGAATGATTTAGATGAAAGCAAAATCAAAGATAAAAATGAGTTAAAAGAGATTTGCGAGTTGACCGGCATTGATGTCTGTTCTAGAACCAGCATTCATTTTCCGAACAGTGGAAGCCAAGCAAGAGAAAGTCTCAACTACACTGAATGTAGCTCAGGCTTATTGCCCTGATGCTCTGGCTAAAAACCTCTACAGCAGGTTGTTTTCATGGTTGGTAAATCGAATCAACGAAAGCATTAAGGCACAAACTAAAGTAAGAAAGATGATCCTAGAATTTCTGTACTCTAACACTATAAACTTATAAGTTTTGAAGGCCCTATATTATTATTAACCTTTGTTTTCTGAATTAAATGTTGAATTCTCAGCTTAGTATTCAATATGGTCTTTGTTATGGTGTTATTCAGCTTTCTCTTACTAAATCAAAATATCTAAAACAATATCTAAAATGGTTAATAGCTGAAAAGGTTAATTTTGACTCAGAGCTTTAGAGGCTACAGACTTTGATTGTTTGACTTTTTCTTTGGACCTGTGGTAAAGCAGCATATCATGTTAGGAGCCCATAATTAAGTAAACTTGGGAAGCAAAAAAGAGGAACTGGAAGGGGTTCCCAAGTTATCTTCAAGTGCATAACCCTCACGTCCGAAAGATTCCATCACCTCTTGGAAGTACCATCCCTAGGATCAAGCCTTTAACATGGGTCTTTGGGAAATATTCAAGATTGAAACTTGAACAATTTTCCTAATTTCTACCTTTGCCTCATAAATCATACCTTTTCCCCAAATATACTCTTGTATACCTCATACTCAGCTAACATTCTAGTATTCATGAGTAATTCTGACTGAATTGTCCTCTTTTGCATGCTTAGTTTATACAATATTTCCAATCTTACATTACATATCAGCTTCTCCATTGATTAATTTTGTAAGACAGGCCTAAGACAAATACTCAAATAAATAGCACCCATTTCAGGTAAACTAAGATGACTTGAGGCTGACACACAAATAAATCCCAAGTATCTGTAAGATAAAAAATTCACTGAGGGATGGCAATAGACTCCTCCTGTTTTCCACTTCCTATCCCATTCCTAGTACCACTTCTGGCACCAAAAATAAATGAGCATGTGATTAATAAATATTGAGTAATACATAAGAGAGGGAAATTATTATTCCTCATAATATGCTTAAAGACAACGATTATTTTTAAATCTATACTTATTCTCCTATAAGCCTACATAGCATATGGTCAAGAACAGTTATATTTAAAGGAAAGCATTATTATTGTATTAACAGTGTCATTACTCAAGTCCTGATCATCTTTGAGCTTAGTTTTTACTTGACCAGTATTGTTACATTCAGAAGGGATGAAATCAAGGAAATCAAATTGAAGACTTTATTGAGTCAATTAAAATCTCCAATAAAGATGATTGACTAGAAAATACTCAAAAGCCAAGTAAGGTTCTCAAGAAGATGATAATTTCAAAGAATTATTACTTGTTATCAATGAATAATTTTAGTTGGTTGTTTGTGAAGGGCATTAAGATTGTTTTGTGGCCCTGGACCTGTTTTATTGTCTTTAGACAAACTAATGTGAGACAAAGCAACAAAACGATTCCCATGATAGAAAAGATAGCAATTCAAATGTTATTGTAATTGGTATTGTTCAATATCTTTCTTCATGTCTTCTTGTTTTCTCTACTGATGTAGCATCTTCCCGATTGACTTTTCTGTGATATTTATACTGGGCAGCAGATATTCCTATCATCTGGGAATTTCCATATTTATGGTTCTCAAATCCAAACTGACATATTCATGTATGTACTCTTCCAAAGTCTTCATAATCTAATGTTGAAAAAATACAAATAGGGATACAGGTGGACCCATTGCAACAATGAAATGTGCAACATGCTATGTCAAAAATGAATTTTACAACTTTGCGGGGGGGGGTAAGAGGGGAGATGTGAGGGCAGGGATGGTAAGGGGAAACAAAGGAGGAAGCAATAATGCTTGATTAGAAATGTACTCATTACCTTGCTCATGTAATTGTAACCCCTCTGTATGATATTTTCACAATAACAAATAATAATAAAAACACAAATTTTGGCATTTAGCAGCTGTTTTTGACTTCAGATAGGGATAGGGGAATTTTAATGAATTTCTTTCTACAAGCCAAATGTTATGCAATAGAATTTTTGTTTGGTAGTATTGAGGTTTGAACTCAAAGCCTTGTGCTTGTTATACCAGCACTCTACCACTCTTCTAGAACTTCAACAGAAAATCTTTATCAAAGGTTTTCAAGTATCAAGGCAAATGAGAACATGTCATGAGACTATACATTCTTCTCTATGACCCTGGGTCCTCTAAGGACCAAACACAGTTATATAAGCCAAGTCTCAGGATAAAAATTGACATGTTTATTTATAGTTGGGCTAGTTATAGATACCTTTTAAACTTAGAATTCATCAAATACAAGTACTATTACTGAGAATTGGAGATAGCTTGGAAGCAATAAATTAAGCATACTACGTTATCCAGCCGGTGGTAAGTATGTGTACCCAATTAAGAAAGGGATGCAATCTATTACAGGTTGACCCATTGTGACAATGAGATGTACAAAACACTATGTTGAAAATGAACTTTACAATTTCAGCAGGGGAGGGCTGAGTGGAGCGGGGAGAGTGTACTTGTGGAGGTAGGAGGGAAGGGTTGGTAGTTGGAAAACATAGGAAGAGGCAACAATGCTCAATAAGAAATGTACTCATTACCTTGCTCATGTAACTGTAACCCCGATGTACAAAATGTACAAAAAAAGAAAGCGATGCAAGATGAAAATAGTAAAGAAGGTTAAGAAGGGTTGAGAGGAATTTGGGGGTACTAGATCCAAGGAATCATATGTTTCTTTCAGCTTATTAAAGAAATGACATTGATGTCAGCTATTGCATTCTTATATAGGGTTTCATTTGGCTGGATAATAAAACTGAGACTAGTATTTAAAAAATTCTCAAAAAAATAAAAATAAAAAATAAAAAATTCTCATCTTAAGTTTCTTTTTGTGGTATTGGGGATCAAATTCAGGGCCTTATAGCTAAGCAAGTGCTACATTCCTATCCCTTTTATCTCAGTTCTTTTGGATGATTTATTCCTTCTTTCTCTTACCTTTATAATCATTTTTCCATTCCCTGTTTCTTCTGCTTCCAAATTCACAGACATTTCAAATCTTTCTTCTCTCTAGCAGTCCATTCTTTTTCCAAGGTTAATATTGTCATCATCCTTTTGATGTTCCATAAGGAGAAATGACATTATTTAAGAATCTGGCATTCATTATTGGAAAGTCCATAGATCCAACTTGAACTTTCTTTTTCCCACTTATTTTTGTAGCTATCCCTTTCTGAAATATGCATAATGTAAAATATAATGCTGAATGATTTTTTTCCAAAATGAACCAACCACATATAAATAAATTGTGCTCCCCTTTTCTTCAAATCCCTCTATGAACAGTTTGATGAAGACTAAGTAAAATAGAAGTCATTACCACAAATCAGTGTCAGTGTTGAAGAGCTGAAATTAAAATTATTTTATGAGAATATCACGCATCTCCATATCCAACCTAAACCTCTGATCAACTCTGTTTTCTATCTAAAACTAGGACAAAATGTTGTATTTATCCCTTTCATCCATCTGTGTGAATTCATCTTTGTTTTCACTGCCTTGTCAAACATCTCATAGTACAATGAATATTTAATCCAAAAATTTATCTAAACACATATTTTATAAACTGGTGTGCTATGGTGAGATGCTATTGTGGAAGATGTTAAACTGTATTCTACATGGATAAAAGTCTTTAGTGATGAACTGGATTAAAAATGCTAAGCAGATTTCTTTACGGCAAGACTCTTCAGTCTTGATGTAAATAGAATTATGCCACATTCCTGCTCAAAACCATTTCGTTTCTACCAGAATTTAAAAATTCTTACATGATCTGGACCCTGTAGTTCTTTGCAATGTTATCTAGTACATTTTCCTCTTTTCATTACCCTCCTATTCACTGTCTTACTCCTATTTGAACTTACTAAATTCCTTCTTGCCTTAAGGGCATGCCCAGCATTCTTTGTTCTCTATGCTTGACACTTCCTCTTGCTTTTATAATAAAATAGCCTATAAGTTTTGGGTCAAATATTACATCATTGGAAAGTGCTTGCCTGATGATTCTATTGACAGTAGTTCCAATCTTTTTCTCAACACACTAAATTCCATTCCTTCTGCATTATTTAATCAAAACAAAGTAGTATCATATAAGATTATCTCATTTGTTTATTTATTGGTTTGCATATTTTCTGCATTCCCAATGAGGTAGGATATTACATCCATACTGTGGGGACCATATTTGACTAATTTGTCATTCTGCCTTCAGAATTTTACAATAGTGCCTGAAATACAATGGGTTTTTGATAAATTAGATTAAAATGATAAAATTTTAAATTGCAAAGAATTGAACTAGTTAAATTTGATGAATAGGCTTTAACTTATATAAAATATTATATAAATTTTCCTAGAATTTGTCTTAGTATACTGTCCCTTTCCCCTAACACACACTTACAAATTTAAGGATGTTGAATAGCTGATGAAAAATTTCTCCCATTTGTGTGTTACTTTGTGGGTTCTGATAATTTTATTTTTGCTCTGCAGAAACTGTTAAAATTGATTCCGTTCTATTTGCCCATTGTTGCTCTTATTTCCTAGGCAATTGGAAGCTATTTAGAAAATAATTACCCAGGCCTATGTCTTTTAGTTTTCCAAATGTTTTCCTGTGGGAGTTTCACAGTTTTACATGTTACATTTAAATCTTTAGTCTGTTTGAAGTTGATTTTTACAGGGTGAAGTATAGAGATCTAGTTTCAGTCTCCTACATTTAGACAATCAGTTTTCCTAGCATCTTTTGTGTGTTCTCTCAAAAGTATGACTTTGGTTTCTTTGTCAACAATTAGGTGGCTCTAACTTTTGATGTAATTATAAACTAGTTCAATTACTATGGAAATGAGTATGTAGGTTTCTCACAAAACTAAAAACAAATCGCTTTATGACCCTACTGTACTATTCTTGGATATATATGCAAAAAAGTCTAAATCAATATAGGCAGAAGACAACTGCATACCCATATTTATTGTGATTTTGTTCACAATAGTCAAACTGTAATCAACTGTGTGCCCAATAACTCATTCATGGATAAAGAAACATGGTTTTTATATACTGTTTAATATTACTCAGTCATAAAAATTAAATTATGTCATTTTTAGAAAAGAAAATTGAGTTGTAGATGATTATGTCCTGTGAGATAAGCAAAGATCAAAAAGCCACATATACCATGTTTTTTTTACTTAGTTGTCAAATTTAAAATTTCAAAACAGGTTTACATATATGTATAATTACGTATATATGTATATGTCTATATATAAAACTTAATTGTAACTATGGGGCTTTGGAGAGAAAAGAGAGGATGATAAGAGAAAAAAGAATAATATAGGATGAATAATATGTAAATACATTGCATCTGTGTATGAGAGTCACATAACAAATTTCACTGGAAGCTGCTAAACAAAAGAAGGATGGCAAAATGGGTAAGCAAGGACAAAAGATCAGATTATAGTATATGTACATGTAAAATAACATGATAAAATATACCTATAAATATATGTACTTGTGAAATACCATTGTGAAAACCCTTGGTAAAATTAATGAACACTGAAAATAAATTACAGGACTGTAAAACAGGCTCTGTCCCTCTGTTGAGGGACTTTGCTGAGTGGAGTATAAATTTTGTCAAAGCACTTTATATCCATGTGAAAATAAAACAATGAAAGTTGTTAAAATTTTTGAGAAGGCAGTAAAGGGGAGTGGTAATGAGATATAGTTAGATGGAATATACTGTATATATGTTTGGAAATATCCCAATGAAACTTGCCTTGTACAACTAATGTGTGCTAATAAAAGAGTGTACAAATTAAATCCAAACTTATGGACTGTGGTGCATAAGTTGAAAAATAATGATCTATAATTTTAAAGATTTACTTTTATAACTGTAAGGTTAATAATTCCCATAAAATTAATTGAGACTGGAACAATTATGACAAAAAATTTGTTAGATCCTTACCCAAGAATCAAAGTCAAGGTTTATTTCTTTTCTTCACATTCTTTCACTTTCCACCCAGTGAAATACTCAAATAGTTTCCTTATGGAAAGTTAGAAAGAAGAAAAAGTACAACAATGGGAAGCAATAACAACATATATTTCCCATCACCCCTGGGTAAACTGGTAATGGACTTACTGGGGACAAGAAAATAAAAACAATAGGGTCATTTGACTTTCTTATATCAATGGAATGAAAATAAAAGAATGTTGTAAAATATCTATACCTGTGAGGAAATAGGAGGAGACTATAGATAACTGGAATAGAAAGTTTTAATTTAATCTTGTGAACAGAAAGTGGCTAGACACATGCTTAGTCCATTGTGATAATTTCACGTGTCTGTGTGGAATATAAACTTTCTTGTTTTATACTTCATTTTTTTTCCAAGTAAATGGGTTTAAAGTATTATTTTTGAGAATTTAGTTAAGGTTTCTACCCTTCTGCTAAGGACACTCATTAAATATTTACTGGAATTCTGAAAGTTGAATTTTAATTATGATATGCAAGCAGTTTGCTTAGTCATAGGTGATATAACACCATGTGATTACAATTACAGGGGTCTCTGGCTAAATGCAATTACAAAGGTATTGATAAGCTAATTTTTAAAAAGGAGAACTCTAATTCTAGAAATGATATGCCAGTGCTACTGTTATATATCTTCGCCCAAATTCTCTAAAGGGTTTATACAGAAATGGGTTGCAAGCCCTAAAAACGGGCAGTGATGGTTACCATAGACCACTAAAGGTTACATAGTGATTACTTCTATTTCATTTTGTCTTTTTGGTTGAAGTTCTTTTAAATTATCTTTAAGTAGTTGTACAAAGGAGTTGCCACTTAACAAGGCAGTTTATGAATACAATTAATCTTTATCAATATCACCCTAAATGAACATAGAATGAATATTGACTTTGTAGATATTAACATTTTTTAATATGGCAGACACTGGTAAATCACAACTATAATTCTAGGTATTCAGGAGGCTGACATCTGAGAATTATTCAGAACCACACAAGTAGACAAATCCATGAGAATCCTTAATTAACCAACAAAAGGCTGAAAGTAGAGGAATGCTTCAAATGACAGAGTGCCAGATGTGAGCTAAAAAGCAGAATGAGAGAGAGTCCTGAGTTTAAGTCCCAGTACCAGGAAAATTATTATAGCCTAGAAAGATATGAAATGATCATAATAGGGCAGTTAATTGGTATAAATTTAAATTCTGAACTATTGAATATTAGGCATAATCTGTGCATTCTGACATTGGATTTAGGGCAATTCGATTTTAAATGAATCTGATACTCTTAATTTATCATAATTGTAATCATGTCACATGATTTTCATTTTTATATCAACCATATGAAGTGGCTACAGCAAATATTTTCCCCAATTTAGTAGAAAACTCTAGTATTTAACACTTACTTTGTACCAAAGATTTGTGGAAGTGTTGTTGTGGCTCAAGAGGTAAAGCACTAGCCTTGAGCTGAAGAGCTGAGGGACAGCATCCAGGCCGAGTTCAAGCCCCATGACTGACCAAAAAAAAATCACCAAAGCAAAGATTTGTGCATATAATTAATTTATATGTCACCATGTTAGAGGCTCTTATCAGTTCCACTTTGCAAGTAACCAACCTAAGGCAGAGAAAGGTTAATAACATGACCAAGATCACACATTTAGCAAGCAGAAGAGCCATGGTTAGATTACCATTAATTTTGAATCTTGGATACACTTTCAATATTTGCACTGTACTGTCTTTCAACTTATCACTTTTCAAAAGAGGATGGATCTAGGCCTTAGATAAGAGCAAATGATTTACTCAAGATCACAAATATGAAATACTGCAGTCAGGATCTTACTTCTGATAGACCCAGAGCTTTTTATGATAGGTATTTCTCCTCTTAGCTGAAATTCAGAGATGTTAGAACCATTTAACTGTGAGCAGAGACAGAGGCTGGTGACCTACCCATGATACAATCTGTGGAGGGAATGACTGCATAGAAACTGATAGGAACTTACATGATCTTTGAGATTTATTTTAACTCACAACTTTTGGAGTCTATGAGCATAATATTTCAGGAAATGTAAAGAGAATGATCTGAGAAGTATGTGTTGGTGAGGAAATGTGAGCCAGGAAGTGCCATAAGGAAGTGCTTCTCAGTGTATGTCCCTCTGATTATTTGTATCATAATAATTTGAGACATTGGTTATATCGCACATCCCAGACTTCTACCTTCATGTACATAAGCATGTTTTAGGAACCACCAGAAGGATAGTTTAAGGAAAAGAGTGATGTGAAAAGATATTGAAATGAGAACGTTTATTTCGTTTTAGTGGTAAGGATGGATTAAATACAGGTGAAAATGAAGATTAGAAGGAAGAGTGGGAGGCTAACTAGAGTTATTTATCCTTGTAACTTTAACCTAATCTTGAAAAACATATAGTTAGATTAGTCTGCTTTGGTAAGGGAGTTAGGGAGAGGCTAATTAGGAGAGAAGGGGAACCTAAATCACAAGAAGTGCTCTAAATCTGTTGATCTAACCAGCTGTGTGAAGTGGCACATAGAAAGAATTCCAGATTTGTTCATAAATTGAGAAAGTATAAGAAGATGGTATGGAAAAGCAGATGACTGAATTGGCATCAGTGCTATAGACTTCCTGGAGACATAGATAATATAGATAACCCACATAAGAATGACATGAATGAGTGACATGAATAGGTTCTGAAACATAAATATACATACTGATCAAATGTAAGATGATTATATTTCAAGCTATAACCTAAGCATACCAACTAGGTTTCCTTTGTGTCAATACAGTTAAGGGACAGAAAGATACAGACAGTTGAAAGGAAAGACAACATTTCCCTTAACACTAACTCAAAATATAGAAGCTTTTAATATATGGTAATGGTATATACTCTAGCTCCTGCCCATGGTTCTAGCTGTGATGTGAAGAAACAAATGGGAGGGTGATTTGGAAGACTTGAACATATGCTTCAGAATCAATATCTTTGGGTAATAAGAAGTCTTTCTATTGGGGTTCTCACAAAGTATTTCAAGTCTAATAGACTAAAAAAGAAGTCTAGCAATGCTGCATGCTCTGAAAGTAGAGCTTAGCAACACTTTTCACCAAATTCAATGATTTTTGCAAATCAAGATGTAGTCACAAGCCGAAGTCACTGCCCCCTCAGTGATATTATAGAAAATGTCCTTCTATTCCCTTTCCTCTGCCATTTGTTGGACTATAATGAATCATTCTGTACCATATAGAAGGTCAGATCACATGTTTCTTTTGTGGACTTGACTATAGTGAATTGGGGTCTAAATCTGAGCTCTAAACTCAAACCCAAATTCTTCCCACAACTTGTGTTTTTTCTTGAGCTTGAGCCTGGGAATCAGTACAGCCTAATCAGCCTGTCATTTCTTAGTGCCACCTATTCTTGTCTTTGGCAAGCGTTCATTCTGAAGGGCATCATGCAAAGTTTGAGATGCCATCTTTATTGAACTCATGCTTATAAGAAAATAAGGGGCTATAGAAAACTTATTTTTAAATTGAATTTAAGTAGTTTTGCCACATTTTAAATGTCAGACGGAACTGTTCCACAGTACAAATCTGCCAAGTCTATGCAGGCGGCTGTTTTCAATAGGACTGTTCGTGCCCTATTGTACTAATCTTTTTTTGAACATACACCTTGCTGGAAAAGGCCAAGAACACCCACACAGGCAGTGGGCACTGTTATTTTTTTTTCCATGCTCCATATGGATGAATAGGTTCTTATTTCATTTGATGCCTTGCACTATTAAGTATTTCCCAATCATTTTCTTGCCCTGATGGACATTGAACCTTTCTGGAACACAACAGACAATAGGCCCTATATTCTCCCACATGGCCATGCACTCCTCCAGCCATCTGCCTCTCTATCTGTCTCTCCTTGATCACCCTCTCCTTCCCTTCACAAAGACTGCCTCCTCACTTCAAGAAGATCAGGAATTACACGCGAAAGATTAGCTTGGGGATGGTTTGGTGAACTAGAACTCCCCTTTTTTTCAACCACAAATACTGAAAATCTGAATACAGTAAATGCATTTTCACCTTAGCTAGGTGATCTGTGATAACCAATAGTGATGTGACTTTTGAAAATCTATAATGTACTTGAACCAGTACTTACTGTTTAGTGAGTTATAAACAATAACCCAGCCTCCAGACAGATATTTAAGCTTGAAGCATTGCACCTCCAGCTATGATATAATTCTGGAAACTACCTATTCTTGAGGCTCAACAGTCTTATGTCATTGTTAGAAATAGTAAGTACTTAATAAAATGGTGGCTAAAAGCAGCATTATTTATTTATTTATTTATTTTTAATTTAATTTTATTTTATTTGTGAACATACTGTACAGAGGGCTTACAATTGCATGGGCAGGATAATGCGTACATTTCTTACCAAGCATTGCAGC
>NW_012267254.1:11829554-11842787 GCF_000151885.1 Dipodomys ordii
TTGTTTGTAAGCATTTGGGTAAATGCCCAAAAGTGGGATTGCTGGGTCATAGGGGAGTTCTATGTGAAGTCTTTTGAGGAACCTCCATACTGAAAAGCAGCATTATTTATTATTTAATTTCATAAACTTTAAATCTTTCACTACCATCTTGCTAATTAATGACTGACTCTGCATCTATAATACCATATATGCAACAAATATTTGGAAAACTTAATTTATAGAGTTCCAAGTATATTTTAGATATGAGACCTTCATCCATTATATGGCTAGTGAAGATCTTCTCCCAATCCGTGGGCTTTCTATTGATCTTGCTAGCTATGTCCTTTGCCATGCAGAAGCTCTGCAACTTCATGCAATCCAATTTGTCCAACCTTTCATTGATTTGTTGTGTTTCTGGGTCTCTATTAAGAAAATTTCGGCTTGTGCCAAGGAGACCTAGGGTTTCCCCTATTCTGTCCTGTAATGTTTTCAGGGTGTCTGCTTTGACTCCGAGGTCTTTGATCCATTTGGAGTTGATTCTGGTGCAGGGTGATATATAAGGATCTAGATATCGTTTTCTACAAGTGATTGACTAATTTTGCCAGCACCATTTACTGAAGAGGCTGTCTTTCTTCTATTCTATATTTTTTAGTTAACTTATCGAAGATTAGATGGCTATAGGTCTGTGGGTTCATTTCTGGGTTTTCAGTTCTATTCCAATGGTCCTGAGGTCTGTTCTTGTGCCAGTACCAAGCTGTTTTGAATACTATGGCTTTGTAGTAGAGTTTGAAATTTGGTGTTGATATTCCTCCAGCACTATTCTTTCTGTTAAGGGTTGTTTTCCCTATTCGGGGTCTTTTGTTGTTCCATATGGCTTTTTGGATCGCTTCTTGTATTTCTTGATGAATGAGGTTGGAATAACTCCCCCAACAACAAATCCTCAAAGATCCAACTGCCCAATTAATAAGTGGGGGGAAGACTTAACGAGGAACTTCACTGAAGAGGAAATAAGAATGGCCGATAGACACATGAAGAAATGCTCGACTTCTCTAGCCATAAAAGAAATGCAAATCAAAACAACATTGAGATTCCACCTCACACCAGTTAGAATGGTTATAATCAAGAACTCTAATAATAAAAATGCTGGAGGGGATGTGGACAGAAGGGAACCCTACTGCATTGTTGGTGGGAGTGTAAACTTGTTCTACCACTTTGGAAAGCAGTATGGAGGTTCCTCAAAAGACTCTACAAAGAGCTCCCCTATGCCCCAGCAATCCCACTTTGGGGCATTTACCCGAATGATCATAACCAAGACCATACTAAAGCTACTAGCACAACTATGTTTGTCGCAGCATTATTTTCCATAGCTAAGGTATGGAACCAACCCAGATGCCCCTCAGTACACATATTTATATACACGCACACATATTTATTTACACAATGGAATTCTTTGTCTCCATCAGAAAGAATGACATCGCCCCATTTGTTAGGAAATGGAAAGCTTGAAAAAAATTATATTAAGTGAAGTAAGCCAGGCCCAAAGAAACATAGGTCCCATGGTTTCCCTTATTTGCAATAAACTATTATATGTCTGGGACAAGTAGAAAAGGTCAAAAGCTATGTATATATGACAATATAAGATGATGTTAAGCAAAATGAACCCCAAGATAAGAACACAAGTGGTTCTTTCTTGCTATTGTTTTTAATGTATTTATAGGGTACCATGTGATTTTTTTTGTTGCTTTGTATGTTCCTCCACTATGGTATAACCCTTTTTATTCACTCTATTTTATGTCTGTATACTTTGGGGAGGGGAAAGGAAAAAAACAAAATGTTTAAGTAGGGATACAGGTTGAACCATTCTAATAATAATGTGTACAAGACACTATGGTAAGAAATGAACTTTACAATTGAGGGGGGAGGGGAGTGTAGTTGTGGAGATGGGTGGGAAGGGATGGTAGGGGGGAAACAAAGGAGAAGGCAACAATGTTCAATGGGAAATGTACTCATTACCTTGCTCATGTAACTGTAACCCCTCTGTACAGTATTTTCACAATGAAAAACTTATTTTTCAAAAAAGAAAAGTTCATTTCTCATAAAAGATTATTTAGGAGAGTAAAGAGAAAAGTGACATATCTCTGAGTTTTTAATGTCTAGTACAATAAAATATTTTCACCTACAAAGAAACTAACAGTCTTAAATAGTGGACATATGATGTTGATGCTATAAGGTCTTATGTTTCAGGGATGCTGGATATATTCCTGTGTGCTAGACTGAAGGTTGGGCTATGAGTTATGACTTAAAAATTAAAACAAAATATGATGATTATGGATAATAATGATGATGACGATGATCATGATGAGAATAAATTGCAATTGCTAGACTGAGTCATTTAATCTACCTGATGCTTCTACAAATTAGACAGCATCAATATCCTCATGTTTCAACTGAGGGGGTTAAAAGTTTGAAGAAGATAAACAACATTGTCTTAAAGTCATACAATTTGAATGGCTGAACCAGAATCTGAGTTGTGGACTTTTCCAACTTCAGAACCCATACTTTCACTGTAATGAAGCCGGCTTCTCTTACTGAAAACAAGCAGTCTGGCACAATCAGACAAGGGAGATAAAGCAAACAAAGGAACATGAATGCTGAGATTTATGGATAAGCAATGGGGAACATTAGGCTGGAAGGAAGGATTTATATGTAGGGAAAAGAGGACAGCCTATAAAGTTAAGCTGGGGCATGATCTGAAGGGTTGTGTAAACCAGAACAAGGAGGTGGGTATTGGTCCTGCAGATGCTGAAAATAGAGCATGGTGATCAAATTGTGTAATGTTGACAGGTCCTGAGAATATTTTCTGACTATATATTTAATGTAGACTTTAATTTTCAATGTTTAATTTTTATTGTTATTATAAAGTTGATATACAGAGGTGTTAGAGTTACATAAGTCAGGTAAAGTGTATATTTCTTTTGGACAATGTCACCCCTTCCCTCACTCTCTCCTAGTTGTTTCTTCCTGTCCCCAACCACAGGTTGTATAGTTTATTTTCAACATAGTGTCTAGTGAGTACCACTGCTGCATTTATTCTCCCTTTGTCCCTCCATATCTGTGCTTCCCTTAACCTCATAGGACAAATGAACAAAGAAGGCAAAAAGAAAAGAAAACAAAAACAACAAAGCAAAAAAAAAAACTCTTGTTTAGACTTTGATTTTACTTTTTCCCTTTTCTTTTATTTTTGCTTAGTTTATACTTTTTATTGTAAAAATGCTGTACAGAGGGGTTACAGTTACATGAGCAAGGTAATGAGTACATTTCCTATTGAGCATTGTTGCCTCATCCTTTGTTTTCCCCCTACCATTCCTTCACCCAACCTGCACAACTGCTCCAAACTTGTGAAGTTTGTTTTCAACATAGTGTTTTGTACATCTCATTGTTGCAATGGGTTAACCTGTATCCTTATTTAAGCATTTTGTTTTTTCCCTTCCCCTCCCCAAATTAGAGAACTGTATATACAAGATGCAGGGCACCGACATCAAATACAGTGAAAACAGGGGTTATACCATGGAGGAGGAACATACAAAGAAACAAAAAAAAAATCACATGTTATATTATCAATATATCTGTTGGATTGTTTTTTTTATATGTTCAGATAATTTTTTTCTTTTTTTATATTGTGAAAATATCGTACAATTACATGGGCAAGGTAATGAATATATTTCTTACATTTCTTACCAAGCATTGTTGCCTCCTCCTTTGTTTCCCCTTCCCATCCATTCCCATCTCCTCCCTTCCCCCTCCTCCCTGCCCCGCCCCTGGCCTAAGTTGAAAGTTCATTTTTTTTTTTTTTTTGGCGCTATCCCTCAGCTCTTCAGCTCAAGGCGAGTGCTCTACCGCTTGAGCTACAGCGCCACTTCCAGTTTTCTGGTGGTTTATTGGAGATAGGAGTCTCACGGTCTCTCCTGCCCGGGCTGGCTTTGAACCGCAATCCTCAGATCTCAGCCTCCTGAGTAGCTAGGATTTCAGGCGTGAGCCACCAGCGCCCGGCTTGAAAGTTCGTTTTTTGACATTGTCTTGTACATCTCATTGTTGCAATGGGTCCACCTGTATCCCTATTTAAACAATTTGTTTTTTCCCTTCCCCTCCCCAAATTATACCAACATCAAATACAGTGAAAACAGGGGTTCTTTAAATAGAATATCATGTCATCTGCAAAAAGGGAGAGTTTTCCTTCATTTTTCCCTATTTGGATTCCCTTTATATTTGTATCTTGTCTTATTGCTATAGCTAGGCATTGGAGTCTTGGTTCCTGGGTCATCATAGGTCTGCGATCTACAAGATGAAGATATTTGCTCCTTGCCAGTTCTTGTTGGTGTTGGGTAGAATACACTCACCCACTGTGTCTCACGCCTTTTGTCCTGGACTCTCACTCTCTGTGTTGTAGGTATGGTGGCTATGGTCACCACCACCGCCACTGTTTGGTAAGTGCTCAGATCTGTCTCCTTGCCTGGATTTTCCCTCTTTGGCCAAACTCTCTGTACTGTGATGGCACACTTGGTGTAATTCTCTGGCCTAGGAATATTCACTGGAACACTAAAACTGCTTTCTATGTGTGAGCTTGTTTAGCCTACAGCTTCTACTCCACCATCTTCCTCTGACATCCGATAGCTGTTTTTCTTTAGGGCATGGCATACATCATTCTGGGCTCTTCTTACTTTGTCTTTGCTGAGAAATCTGAGGTTATTCTAACTGATTTCCCTTTATAGGTGATTGATCTTTTCTCCTAGACAGCTTTAAGGATCTCTCCCTTGGTTTGAATTGATAGTGTGGATTGTAATCTAATGGTGGGATGTCCTGTTCTGGTCTGGTCTACTTGGGGTTCTAAAAGCTTCTTGTATCTTAATAGGCCAATCTTTTTGCATTTTGGGAAGTTCTGTGCTAGGATCATGTTAAATAAATTTTATTGACCATTAGCTTCTGTCTCTAGGTGTCCGTCTACACTCATTATCCTCAGATTAAGCCTTCTGATGGTGTCTTCTAAATGTTGAATACATCTATCATAGTTTTTGGATTTGCCTTGGATAGTTATATGTCCTTTCTCTGTAATATCTAGGCTGTCTTCAATCCCAGGTATTTGATCTTCTGCACAGTCTAACTTACTGTCAAAACGTTCTACTTTGTTTTTTATTTCCTTTCTTTCTAATTGGTCAGCTTTGATGGCTTCATATTCTTTGTTGGAGCTTTATTTTAGATCTTGAATGGAATTCTTTACTTCCTTAATTTGGTGTTCAGTGTTTATTCTCAAATCCCTTACTTGGTTATGGTGGATTCCCTTTCCTTCTGTGGGGCTTCATTCAGCATTCCCTTTGTGGTCTCACTGGTCTGTTTATGGATTCCATGAATGCTTCCACTGATCTTTGTCTATTCTCATCCTCCTGTTGCAATTCATGTATTACTCTTTGATTAGCTTTGTCATGCTCACGCAATGCCTGTATTACTCTTCTACTATTCTTAGACTGTTCATGCAATTCCATTATTAATCTTTGATTAGCTTCCTCATGCTCAGGAGATTCTTGTAATGATTTTTGGTTAGCCTCATTATGCTCATGAAGTTCATGTATTAATATTTGGTTAGCCTTGTCTTGCTCCCTATCACGCTCACACTGAGTCCTTTGCAGGCTTTCAGTCTTTTCATTCAGTATGTTTACCAGTAATATTTGCAGAGCATTTTGGGAACTCTCCTCTGGATCATTCTTAACTGCTCTGTCACTTGATTATCATGAGTGGGAGTTGAGATACCTGGACTTGCCATTTTTCTTGTGTTTCTCTGGCTTGTTCTGCCCTTTGGTATGAACATAACACCAATTTCATGCTAGAACACTATTTTAATGCAAGCATCAACCCGAGTCTTGTAGTTGTATAGATTGATTGATGCAGTCAAAATAGCTGCAGATACAATCTATTTCAACAGATACAATCTAATTCAATATCAAACAACTATGGATTAAAGGGTAAGAACGTCAAAGAGGGATTCACCAGACTGAAATTAATATGTTTAGGGAGAATTGTGGGGAAGAATAAGATTAAAGGAATGTGGAGAGGTAAAAGAAAAGAGTCAATTTAACCAATCATTAATTTCAGAGAAGAAAAGATATAGCAGAATTAAAGGAGGAGAGAGATAAGGAAACAAGAAAAAATGAAAAAAACAAAAATTTAAATTTAAAAATGGAAATTCTTAAAAATTATGTAAGTATAAAGAACTAATATTGATAGAAAAGGATAGTGTGAGAGATAGAGAGATAAAAAGGAAAAATTAAAAAATAAAGAACAAAACACTTAAAATGGAATACTTAAAAATTATATAAGTTTAAAGAAATAATACTACTATTAAAGGAGTTAAGCCTAAGAGGTTGCGAATTGAGTAATCAATTTCTGAGTTAAGTATGCACACAATGAAGGATAAGGTCTAATAATCGACAATGGGTATATATCTGGAGATGAGCAGAACAGCGATTAAGTAGTGCAAAAAAAAAAGGACCAAAAGTTTAAAAGAGTGAAACACACACACACACACACACACACACACTAAAAATTATGAAAGAAAGAAAAAGAAAACAAATTTTTAAAAAATTTAAAAACAATTAGGTAGAAAAAAGCGTTCTTTGATTTTTTTGGGAGCAGGGAGGATCTTGTATCTCCCCTTTGTCCGTAACCAGTCTCTTGGTAGAGTCTTTGGTTTGCTTGTGGTGTTTGCTTTGCCTCTGGCTTGATTGGTTTCTTAAGTCAGTTTATTTGAGCAGGCAGACAGCTCTGTTTACCCACAACTTTGTGACCCTCCTCCCAGGCTCATTCAGTGGGAGGGAGAGCTGCTTTGAGTATTACAAAAGAGGGAGATTGCTGTTTCCTCTAGCTTGGAGTTGCTGTGATGAGGCTAGTTTGTGGGTAGGATTGAAGCCTATCAGCAGTCAGTAGTTTTTCCCTGAGGGGCTTGCTCCTGAGACACTCACAGAGCCCATACTGGAGCCATTCTCAGGATTTATGTTTACTTTTTTTTTTTTGGGTCCGGTCGTGGGGCCTGAACTCTGGGTCTGGGCACTGTCCCGTAGCTCTTCAGCTCAGGGCTAGCTCTCTACCACTTGAGTTACAGCACCACTTCCAGCTTTTTTCTTTTTGCTTATGTGGTGCTGAGGAATCGAACCCAGGGCCTCAGGCATGCAAGGCAAGTGCTCTACCACTGAGCCACCTTCCCAGTTGAGTTTCGATTGTTTTTCTTTTACCCCTCCTGCTGCTGGGTCTTCGGCCTAGGCTGTAGTGGGGAGGGGCAGCCTCTAGCTCTGTTTGCCCAGTGAAGAATGTCACTCCTTTGGGGGTGAAGCTTTCTCTGCCTGGAAAGGGCAACTTTTCCCTAGGTGTAAGTGAGCAGGGCAGTCAGGTTCCTGTGACCTGTTGAATGGCCCCTATTGTTTACTTTGAAGGCCTGAGTTGGAGCTAGCTAGGCCTTTGTCAGTATCAAAGATAGAGTTCTTATTTGTTGGGGGGGAGGGGCTACCTTCCCATCTCTGCTCAGTGGGAAGGAGTGAGGATGTCTTGGGGTTACTCACAATAGTCTCTTGGTTTCTGGGCAGTCCATAGTCTGGGATCAGCAGGATGAAGATTTCTGCTCCTTGACAGTTCTTGCTGGTTGTGAGTAGAATCTGCTCACAAGCCACATCTGGCGCCTTTGTCCTGGGCGCTCTCTGTTGATATGACAGCCATGGCTGCAGCCGCCACCCTGGCTGCTGCATACACCGGCAAGTGCTCCGATCCTTAAGCAAGCTGCCTGAATTTTCCCTCTCTGGCAAAACTCTCTGTACTGTGATGGCACTCTTGGTTTGATTCTTTAGCCTAGGATTGTTCACTGGGACACTAAAACTGCTTTCCTTTCTATGCACAGCTTGTTTAGCCTCCAGCATCTCTTCTGCCATCTTCCTCCAGACTCCCACTTCTTCCATTTTCTTGAAAAGGGAATGCCATTTATGTTATCATTTTTTGAAGTCACCATATATATATTTTGTTTAATTGAGTTGCTTGGAAAAGTGTGTACATGTGGGAGAGAGAAAAGTTCAAAATGCCCTACCTACCAAAGAGATTTTTATATTGTATTGAAATGTCATTATTTTCACATATACAAGATGGTGGTCTATGTCCCTCACTGTATGTTGGTGAGAGTAAACACCATGGTTTATATTTCTTCTGATTAAAAAATGGCTACAAGGTAGCCCAGAAATGCCCAAAAAATTAAAAAGCCCAGGGACAGAACTCAGACCTGTAATTCAAGTCCCAGTACTGATACCAGAATTATAAAAAAAACAAAACAGAGCAATTACTTGCATAACATAAGGAGATTCTCACTTGCAAATGGGTTAACTTCCAAAGGTGTTCATTTATCAAGCAATTTTTGTAACTTGGAATATGGCTTGGAAAAATACTGTATAAAATGTTACTTTATTTTTCTCTATTTTTCATGGAATACTTAAAATTATTTTGGTTAAATTCCATAGGAATTTGATGTATGACAGTAATTATACTTTCAATGGTCTAAAAGGGGAATCAGTCAAAATACATTGCTCTGGGTAACAGAATATGTTACTGTCCACTTATTTAAAACAAAAATTACTTTTTTAAAGAAACTTCTCATTTTCCAAGGATATGTCCAAATATTTACAGTGTTTTGGTTGGTCAAGTGATGTGATAATTTAGTTGTGCAAATAAGATGCCCTTTAACACAACAGTTTATGAACACAGTACATCTTGATCAATAGCACCCCTTTCAACATTCCCACACATCCTTCTCAACCAACCCTTCCCTCACTCTTCTTAATTTTATGGTACATGCATTGGATTCTTGTCTGCATTTGCCCTCTTTTCCTCTTCATTGATACATTTTTAAAAAGAAATTTCTTTCTACTTTATATGTATTCTCCAGAGGACTGGCTTTTAGAACAAATGGAGCAGAAGGCAATCTACCTATACTTTGGCTAAAAGGTCACTACTATTTTATCTTTATACACCAAATAAAATTCCTACTATTCTGTCAGCATGCCCCAAATTTTACCATTGCTATTTACTTTGTACACTGACATTTTTATCTTTGGTAACTAAAGTGGGGATACTTTTGTACAAAATATATCATAAAGATATTCTAAGCAACCAACAGTTCACTATGAATTAGTTTATCAGGTAAAGAGCAGTGAGTATACTGAACAGGAAATACACGCAGAATTAGCAACAATACATACAGAGCTTAGGCAGGAAAAGCTTAGGTCTGATTGCAATAAGGGAATGTGTGTAAATACTGACTTGTCTTTTCTCTTCTCTCCTCTCCTCTCCTCCCTTCTCTTCTCTTCCCTTCCCACTCCTCTCCTCTCTGTTTTCACCTTCTTTCCTTCCTTCCTTCCTTTATTCCTTCCTTCCTTCCTTCTTTCCTTCCTTCATTCCTCGTTCCCTCCCTCCCTCCTTCCCTCCTTTCTTTTTCTTTCTTTCTTTCTTTCTTTCTTTCTTTCTTTCTTTCTTTCTTTCTTCCTTCCTTCCTTCCTTTCTTTCTTTCTTTCTTCCTTTCATTCCTTTCTCTTCCCTTCTTTCCCTCTCTCTTTCTTTCCTTCCCTTTTTTCTTCCTTTCCTGTGTTAATACTGTGGCTTGAACTCAGGGCTAGTTCTCCACCACTTGAGCCACAACTCCACTTCTGTCTTTATGCTGGTTAATTGAAGATGAAAGTTTCATGGACTTTTGTGCCTGGGTTGGCTTCAAGCTGTGATCCTCAGCTCTTAACTTCGTGAGTAGCTAGCATTATAGTATGGGCCACCTTGTTACATTGATTTCTTAAATAAGGCAATGAATTTGCTCATGGGTAAAGACTAATTATTACTGTAAAGTAGTAGCAGAGAAAAGGATGGGGAGGAAGACCCATGACTTGTAGTTTTGTTTATATAAACTGAGATAAGCAGAGTTATAGCCTGGTGAAACAAAAAATTCACAAAAAATTAAGTTAACTTACTAATAGAAAAAAGTTTACCAAAGGCATCTGGCAGGATTAGGTAGCTACTACTAGTCTAAGTAGGTTAGAGATCAATATTAAAGAAGCTAGAAAGATGGGCTGGGAAGTTGGCTCAGTGGTAGAGCGCTTGCCTTGCATGCCTGAGGCCCTGGGTTCAATTCCTCAGCACCACATAAGCAAAAAGAAAAAAGCCAGAAGTGGCGCTGTGGCTCAAGTGGTAGAGCACTAGCCTTGAGCTGAAGGGCTGAGGGACAGTGCTCAGGCCCAGAGTTCAGGCCCCACAACTGGACCAAAAAAAAAAAAAAAGAAGCTAGAAAGAATTAAAGAGATTAGTGTAGGCCCATATTCTAGAAAATATATTATTGACAGTAACGAGCAGGAAATACTAAAGTAAGCACTTGTCTTTGGATAGCAAGCACTTAATTTATTCTTTTTCCTAGTGAGCATAGTTCTATTTTCATAAATGTTAATTATATATAATACATGCTTGGAGACCTGTAGGTCTGCCTGACCCTATTTGAAGCAGGAGAAAAAATTTCAACTTTATCAACTCCAAATTCCACACTTTAACTATTATTTGTCTTAAAAGAAGTAACTTGGGGCTCAGACAACAGCTTATTATGTCAGGTGAGATTAGAGAAGTCTGCTTGAAGCTAAATCAAGGGGTACCCTTTTAAGGATGTGACAAAAAGGTAACTGGTTAAGGAAATAAAAGTATATCTTTCAGCATATTTTAAAAGCCTAACAAAAGCTAGAGATAATGGCACAAAGGAAACTAATGAAAAGCATATATGCTCAAGCAAAATTGTAATACAGTTTGTAATATTAAGCTTACTGTCTAATTCTCAATAAGAGAATTATTCTGATTCATTTGTGCAAGTGTTCTTGTATATGAATGCAATAGGCTAGATTACTTAGACTGAATGGAACAGTAGACATAGAACTTCCTGCCGCTGGATAATGTTAGAGACTCTGCTAGACAATTTCAAAGATGACTTTCCTCAGATCCTCCTTTCAGTATTTATGTTCTGTTTAACTCTCTTCTATTGAGTAACATGATGAACATTATTACCTAATTGCACAAATATGACATCACAAATAAATGAATTTTGCTTCCTAGATTAGATTATGTTATAAAAAGATGCCACTTCATATGGGTGCTGGTGGCTCACCTCTGTAATTCTAGTTACTCAGGAGGTTGAGACTACATGAGACTCTTATTTCCAGTAAACCACCCAAAAGCCACAAGTAGAGCTGTCCCCCAAGTGGTACGGTACTAGTCTTGAGAAAAATTGCTTAGGGACAGTGCCCAGGCCATGAGTTCAAGCCCTAAAACTGGCAAGAAAGAAAAGAAAGAAAGAAAGAAAGAAGAAAGAAAGAAGAAAGAAAGAAGAAAGAAAGGAAAGAAAAGAAAAGAAAAGAAAGAAAGGAGCTACTTTTTACTGGTATGACCTTGGAGCAGTTATTTCATGTTTTTGTATTTCAGTTTCCTCATCTTTTATTAATATTATATTTTATAGTAATATTAATATTAACTATTTCTCAGGGTTGCTATAAAGGCTTTAATGATTAGTTAAGGCAGCAGTACGTGGTGTAAAAATGAGTGGCTATATATAAATAAGTAAAATACTCATATATCTCTGCCCATAATCCCCAAACCTATAAACACAGCACATTATGAGTGAATTCAGGGTAACAAATACTGTCTTATTTCTCCTTGTAACCCCAATACCTACCTAGGTTTTTGACAGAATGGAAGTTCAAAAAATGAGAGTTGAACTGGTCTTTCTTACAATGACACACTGGTAGAATGATTGTCAGGATGGCATTAATTTCCTTTCTCATTATCTTGAGACTATTTGACTCTGCCCAATGAATTTGACAGATGTGACTGTATTTTCCCTAGCGAACTTTATATTTGTAAGTTTAGAGCTCACTCAAAAGTCTTAGAGTGATTTCTGCAATCATTTAGGTCAGTTTAAGACCTCAATAGACAGAGCAAAAGTTTTGTAATTGGTCATATATAGCTCAGATTTGGTGATCCCAAAATATGTCCTAAAGTTTTCTTCATATTACCTTTTTTAAATGCCCCCAAACAATCTTATAGTATTTCTCATTTCCATTTTATAGATGAAGAAATTAAGATTCAGAAGAGTTAACTAGTGTTTGAACATTCATAGAGTAGATATTTGAATAGAAATCTTTTCTTCAAATTTCATCCCTTAGAATACATGGTCCTTTTATTGTCTAGTATTTTTTTATGAGAAATTGACCTTGTAAATGATTTCTACCTGAAACAAGCAAGGTTCTGAATCCTGACTAGATAAATCCAATACTTTGGGGAACCTACTCTAGACATTTAATAGATTTGAGATGTGGGTCAGGAGCCAATGACCTTAGGCAAGCAGAGAAATGGATGATTTTGGCAAATACCCAATAGACTGTCTTAGTAGGTTAACTATACCTCTTTAAGATTTAAGGAAGGGTAATCTCTGGGTGCTATTCATGGTAGTTCAGAGGAAGTCACACTGAGGTTATGATCTTAAATCCCAGTTATACCATTTACTGGTTTTGTGATTTTGGTCAAGTTATTTAATGTCTTTAGCTCTCATATTTACTTTCTATAAAATTATGGTAATATTATCTACCTTAAATGGCTTTTGTGAAGATACAAAATACATGTAAAATATTCATTCCTATACCTAACGTACAGGAATTATGCTTGATAAGAAGAGATATAAGAATAGTTAATTTTGGGGGGAGACGGCGCAAGATGGCGGAGGAGAAGCTGGAATCTGAACAAGCTCTTGCATAGAAAGCAGTTTTAGAGTTCCAGTGAACAGTCCTAAGCCAGAGAATCACACCAAGTGTGCCATCATAGGACAGAGAGTTAGACAAGAGAGGGAAGCCAAGGCAAAAAAGACACATCTGAGCGATTGCCAGCAGCCGCCCCGGCGGCGGGTGTGGCAGGGTCACAAGCGGCGGAGACCAAAGCCATACCTGAGCGCTCACACAGAGAGTCCGGGACGAAGGAGCCAGACGAAGCGGGCGAGCGGATTCTACTCAACACCAGCAAGAACCGACAAAGAGCGGACATCTTCATCCTGCAGTTTGCAGATCAGAGACGACCCAGGATCCAAGACTCTGCGTGAGTAGAAGCCCAATGTCCTCACTCCTTCTCAGGGAGCAGAGGAGGGAAGGCCACCCCTCCCCCCCC
>NW_012267254.1:11846217-11847561 GCF_000151885.1 Dipodomys ordii
CAATGGAGCACCCAAATTTATCAAAGAAACACTACTTTCCCTCAAATCCCATATAGATCCAAAGACATTAATTGTTGGGGATTTTAACACACCACTCTCCACACTAGATAGATCAACTTGGCAAAAAGTCAACAGAGAAACCGCAGATCTAAACAGCTGGATAGATCAACTAGATTTAACACATGTCTACTGAACATTTCACCCAGCAGCATCAGAATACACGTTTTTCTCAGCAGCACATGGAACATTTTCTAAAATAGACCACATTTTAGGTCACAAAGCAAACTTGTCTAAATTCAGAAACATTGAAGATATACCTTGTATTCTCTCTGATCACAAGGGAATAAAATTAGAACTCAAAACCAAAAGCCACCAAAAAAAAGTCTGGTATCACATAGAGACTGAACAACACACTGCTGAATCATGAGTGGGTCATGGAAGAGATTATAAAGGACATTCAAATGTTCATGCTATTCAACAAAAATGAACACACAAATTACCAGCTCCTCTGGGACACAGCAAAGGCAATACTCAGAGGCAAGTTTATAGCTCTGAGTTCCTACATCAACAAATTGGAGAGATCTGAAACCAACAACTTAATGACACATCTAAACATCCTTGAAAAAGAGCAGCAAGATAAACCCCGATCCAGTAGAGGGAAAGAAATAATTAAAATTAAATTAAAACTAAATGAATTAGAATCCAAAAAAAAGTATAGAAAGAATCAACAAAACAAAGAGTTGGTTCTTCAAAAAACTTAACAAAATTGACAGACCCTTAGCAAATCTTATCAGAAAAAGAAGAGAACACACCCAAATAAATAAACTCAGAAATGAGAAAGGAAACATCACCATGGAAACAACCAAGATTCAGATCATTATAAGGGAATACTTCTCAAACCTTTATAATAATAAGTTTGAGAACTTAGCAGAAATTGACCTTTTCCTAGCAAATATTGACATGCCAAAACTAAACCAAGATGAGCTAAACCATCTTAAGAGGCCCATATCAAACACTGAAATAGAAACAGCAATAAGAGACCTCCCAGCTAAGGAAAGTCCAGGACCAGATGGTTTTACAGTGGAATTCTACAAGGCCTTCAAAGCAGAGCTCACACCAATAATCCTCCAACTCTTCAATGAAATTCAAAGTGAGAGTTCTCTACCGAACACATTTTATGAAGCCATCATAACCCTCATGCCAAAACCAGGCAGGGACTCATCAAAAAAGAGAACTAGAGACCCATTTCTTTAATGAACATTGATGCAATACTTCTCAACAAAATTTTGGTCAATCGACTTCAACAATTCATCCAAAAAATCATACATCATGATCAAACAGGAT
>NW_012267254.1:11849861-11857290 GCF_000151885.1 Dipodomys ordii
CATTTATAAGATTATCTCTTTGTTGCTTTGTATGTCCCTCCCCCACAGTATAACCCCTGCTTTCACTATATTTGATGTCAGTATAACTTGTAGAGTTGGGGAAAAACAAGTCATTTAAGGATACAGGTGGACCTGTTGCAACAATGAGAAGTACACGTTGTCATGTAGAAACCGAGCTTTACAACGTTAGTTCGGGGGGTGGGGAGCGAGGCGGGGAGGATTTGGTGGGGGTGTGGGGGGAGGCTGGGAAGGAATGTGAAGGGTAAACAAAGGAGGAGGCTGCAGTGCTTGATAAGAAATGTACGCATTATCCTGCCCATGTAATTGTAAACCCTCTGTACAGTGTGTTCAGAAAAAATAAAATAAAATAAAAAAAAATGTAGCCATTACCTTTCCAATGTCATTGTAACCTCTCTGTACGGAAATTTCACAACAAAAAAATAAAGTAATAAAAAATGTTTTCACCACAAAAAATAAGTTTGTGCAGTGATAGCTATGCTAATTAGGCCAATTTAATAATTCTACAATACATGCTTCTATCAAACAAAATATCATCCCTCTTAAGTATACACAATTATTTTTCAGTTAATTTTTTTAGAAATCTTCTGCAATTTTTATACACTAAAAATGTTTAAAGGAGGAAGTTTGACAAAATATCTCATTCAAGAAGAATCTGACATCTGGATATGGCCAGACACTCGTGGTTCACACTATTAATCCTAGTGATTCAAGGATTAGAGTTCAGTCATCCCAGGAAGAAATAATTCTTTTTTTATTGTGAAAATACTATACAGAGGGGTTACAATTACATGGGCAAGATAATTAGTACATTTCTTATCAAGCATTGTAGCCTCCTCCTTTGTTTCCCTTTCCTATCCCTTCCCATCCTCCCCCCACAGAATCCTCTTTCCCCTCTCCCCCCAACTTAAGTTATAAAGTTCATTTTTCAACATAGTGTCTTGTACATCTCATTGTTGCAATGGGTCCACGTGTATCCTTATTTAAACGACTTGTTTTTCCCCTTCCCCTCCACAAATTATACCGACTTCAAATACAGTGAAAGCAGGGGTTATACCATGGGGGAGGGACATACAAAGTAACAAAGAAATAATCTTATAAATATGTTAGAAACAATCGCATGAAAGAAGAAAAACATTTGAATTCATATCTTAGGGTTCATTTCCAAACATCATAATTCTTAAGACTTCATCTCCAATATAAGCTTCAAAAACTGTGGCTCAAGCGGTAGAGCATCAGCCATGACTGGAATAGACAAGTCCCTGAGGTCAAGCCTGAGTACTGGCACAAAATAAAATGAAATAAAATAAAAGTTAGGTATGATGGTACACACCTGTAATCACAGCACTTGTGAGACAGAGGCAGTAGAATCATAAGACCAAAGCCAGACTATGGTACATAGTGAGCTGAGGGTACCCTAAGCTACATAACATAAAAGAAAATAGGCCTTAAAGAAAACATGACAAATAAGTACAAGGTGTTGTTCTAGATTGTAATCTGAAGCAGAAAAATGATATTAGCTAAAAGCTAAGGAAACACAAATCACATGTGAACTTCAGTGATTAATAATACAATTTTAATCAGTTATATCAAATGTACCAGAGTAGTGTTAACAATGGAGTGCAAATTATAGGAGTATTCTAATAGCAGCATCATTTTTTTGGCCTATCTAAAGCTACTGGCTTAAAATTTAAAGTTTAACACTTATTTTTTAAAGGAAATCCTCATCCCCAAATAGATATGCACAGATGACTTCCAGATTCTTATTTTATAAAGAGAGTCCTTCTGGGTATCCTGTTAAGTATTGCTGTTATTTTGATTAACACTTGTGAAGGGTGTCTTCTCACCAGGAGAAGGGAGAGTTACTATAGAGATGACTTGGCCAGGACAGAGGAAACTATTATGCCCCATCAGGGATATGAATCCTGAACGCACCACGATCTGTGTTTGTCAAAACATAGACAATCAACACAGTATACAGAGAGGCAAATTGGAGGAATTCCAATTTGCATGTGGAGAGAAGGGTCTGTTGGCTCCTGCCAACTTTTACCTCAAGGGCCTCAGCTTGGTGTCATAGTACTTCTGGTGGCACACTCTCAAAGCAGTTCACAGCATTTCAAAATTAAAAGCAATCTTTTCTAAATTGTGAGGGACTTTCTGTAGCACATGATTCTATTTCGTCACAAGTTGCAGGAAGGCTGAGAATTAATGGTTAGGCAATGGGTTATTATGAAAAGGAATACAAACGCAGATGTTCTGCCTTGCAAACATGCTCTAACTTATGCCAGGGTTCAGCTCAGTATAAGTGAAATCTCACTTAGACAAATCAACATACTTGTGAAAATGTCCAGGGTAATGGTGAGAGAATCAAATTGTATCAGGCAAATGCTAATTTCTCCTTGGGATTACTATCACTTCAGAGCTGTTGCATATCTTTATCTCCTATATTTCCAATGTGCTAGGATTCCACAGCATGAATTGTAAAACTACCTGCCTCCTTCTCTTGTTTTTCTGTGAACTAGTTATATATGTTTATAAATAATTTAAAGCAGTTTGAAAAGCCTGTTATTTAATGGTTTGCAATGGTGACTATTTTTTCCTTAAACTGTATTTTATTTTTCTGGCTATATCAATTACCCTTCCCTTATGCTTCTGTAGGCCTTGTTTATTTGTGAGGAAGGCTTCTATGCCATCTTATGGGTTTTCAAAGGAGAGCTTTTTACAGGCACAGCTGGACCAAAAATGTAACAGCCCAGTCAGAGTTACCATAGCTTTGTGACCATCACAAGTGCATTTACATTGAAAATAAAGATTCCCAAACCATGTCCCATAGTTGCAGAATCTGAATCCCAGGAGGTAGTACCTAGGAATTATTATGCCTACAAAGCATTACAATTCTAGATTGAATTAAATCAGAAAAACTACTCAAGAACATTCTGATGGTAACTAAGTTTTTAAAACAAGAGATTATCAATTATGATCATAAAAACACATTGTAGTTGACTCCATATGACTACAATACTGCTAAGAAACTTACTAGCCTGTTGATAGAAGTTAACTAAGTCACAAACAATTTCTAGACATTTTATGTTTGTATTCACAATGTTCCTACCTGGAATACAGGAATAAGTTTATCAACTGTCTACAAATTATGAGGAACATGTTTTCTTTTACCTGAACTCAAACGAAAAAAAAACCCTTCCTACTTTCTAGTTCACTAGAAATCAATGTGGAATGACCCCATTGCTTCGCTTTAGTCTATCAGACAACATAGGGTAGAATTAAAATACCAGTTTGTAATAGGCCAGATATAAACACATAGAGTTTTCCAGCATAGGATGATTATCTAGGCACCCAAAAAGTGGAATCACTTGAAAGTATTGTGGTGGCTGGATCCCTGAAATCCTTTTATGTATAGCAGAAGGTATTTAAGAGAACAGGTTCCTTTATCCTGTGCAATCCTCTCTGAAGGTAACTACAAAAAGACTCTAGAATTTCATTTTCTTAGAAACCATGCAGTGAGCACTGCATTTAGATTCAAGAGACTATTTGATGTGGGTCTATCTGTGTTGTTAGCAGTTAGGTGATCTCACATTTTCCTTCTTTGTACTTTTATTATCATATTATTAATAAAATTTAGGAATTAAGATGAATAAGCTTTTATGGTGGCAGCTCTAATTTCTCAGGACTCCAGACTTTTTGCGACTCTAGTTATTTGCAAGGAATCTACAATTGATCTCTAAGAATTACTGGCTTGCTACAAAATTCATCTATAATGATTCTGAACACTTCTCCCTAGATCACTTTCCACTATACTCACCATATTAACTAATAAACTACTAAAACATAAGGCAAGAGAACCAGATAAAACACTGCATTAACGTTGCTGTGGAACCTGTTAAAAATATATACTTTGTAGACAATTGAGTTTTATAAATGCAAAATGAAATAGCATAAAAAGGTATATCTCAATCTAAAATATTCCAAATGAGACAAAATTCAAAAAGCCTTCCCAGTGAGACAGAACTGTTCAACTTTGGAACTATAGCAACATCTGACCTCATAAAGGAGGACTAATTTAACGTGAAAAGTGCATAATAGTAGGTTCCCTCAAGCTCTAATCAAAGATCTGTGTCTGTCTCTCTCCCTTGCTCCTTCCTCCCTCCTCCTCTTTCTCCTCTTTCTCCTCTCTGTGTCTTGTTATTTGGATTCTTTTTCTACTTCCTCTCAATTTAATGATTTCCTTGCTTGCCAGATCTTATTTGTTGCCAGCTAGCTTCTCACTGGCATGATAATTTCTGATGAAACAGCCCTCTTTCTGGCCAACCCACAGGGAGAGAGTCTTCTCCTAGATTTGAAGATAGCTTTTTTTTTCTTTTCTCTCTTTTTTCCTGATGTGGGTTGGCAGAAAGAAGCGAGGGTATTATTTTGGTCCCCAAACATAGCTCAAGTTTCTCACACTATAAAGCTAACCAGTCTCATAAAACATCACGACAACATCCTCGCTTCTTCCACTGAGAGCCCATAAATAACAGAAGAGGACAGAGGAAGCCCATTTCTCCTCCAACGTATAGAAAGATCTTTTTTATAGTACTGTTACCATAAGTGAACACCAATACCCAAATATACCATACTATTGAATGATAGGGTTAGTTTCAAGGAGACACATTTTGATGGTTGGTAGGTCATAGTTCCATCATGGCACACTACACACCCATTCTCCATAAAAAATAAGTTCTTTCCAAAAGTAATAAAAGTTTTTTTTTGTTTTGTTTTGCTTTTTTTGGGGGGGGGTCCAGTCATGGGACCTGAACTCTGGGGCCTGGGCGCTGTCCCTCAGCTCTTCAGCTCAAGGTTAGCACTCTACCACTTGAGCCACAGCGCCACTTCCAGCTTTTTCCTTTTTGCTTATGTGGTGCTGAGGAATCGAACCCAGGGCCTTAGGCATGCAAGGCAAGCATGCTACCACTGAGCCACCTTCCCAGTCCCAAGTAATAAAAGTTTTGACTACTCACAATGTCTGTAATATTCATCAGACCCCTTGCCAGAACGTATAGATTCCATTTCAACTGCTTAGATAATCATTGTTATCATTGTAGAAATCAGCAAAAACCCCTGGTACTTATGGTTCTATGAATACACATCTACAAGATTGTGTGTCCAGAAGGAAACAAATAAAAAAAAACATCCTATTAAAAAGTAGGCTAAAGACTCAAAGAAAGACTTCTCTGAAGAGGAAATAAGAATGGCCAATAGACACATGAAGAAATTTTCAACATCTCTGGCCATAAAAGAAATGCAGGGCTGGGAAGGTGGCTCAGTGGTAGAGTGCTTGCCTGGCATGCATAAGGCCCTGGGTTTGATTCCTCAGCACCACAGAAGCAGAAAAAGCTGGAAGTGGTGTTGTGGTTCAAGTGGTAGAGCGCTAGCCTTGAGATGAAGAGCTGAAGCGCTGAAGGACATCACGCAGGCCAGGAGTTCAGGCCCCACAACCAACAAAAAAAAATAAAGAAATCCAAATCAAAACAACATTGAGATTTCACCTTACCCCAGTTAAAATTGACATTATCAAGAAATCTAATAACAACAGATGATTGTGGGGATGTGACTAAAAGGAACACTACTACTCTGTTTCTGGGAGTGCAAACTTGTTCAGTCACCCTGGAAAGCAGTACAGAGGTTCCTCAAAAGACTACACATAGAGCTGCCCTATGACTCAGCGATCCCACTCCTGGGCCAAATGACCACAATCCAGGCCATACTAAAGCTACCAGCACAACTACATTCTTTGCTATATTATTTGCCATAATTAAGGTATGGAACCAACCCAGATGCCCCTCAGTAGATGAATAGATCAAGAAGATGTGGTATATATACACAATGGAGTTCTATGCTTCCATAAAAAGAATGGCGTTGCCCCGTTTTTAAGAACATGAAAAGATGTGGAAAAATTTATATTAAGTGAAGTAAGCAAGGCCCAAAGAAAAGTAGGTTGCATGGTTTCCTTTATTTGTAATAACTAGAATATGTTTATGTGATTCTTAACAGGGGATTTCAATAACCCAATTGCTAAGTGCAATTATATTGCTAAGTGCATATATAATAAAACATATCAACATGAACTCCAAGAATTGGAAAGAAGAGGATCTTATTATGTCCTGTATGCATTTATTTCTGTTTTTTTCTTATGTTTTCATTTTCTGTACCCTTTGTCTTGTATATGTTCTTTGGATCTGTGGAAGGGAAACAGAACCACAGAAACAGCAGAATAAAGGATGAACTAATGCAACAATGATACTCACCTGATACTATGTTGGAAATGAATTATACAACTTGCGGGAAGGGAGTAGAGAGGAGTAAGTGGGAGAAAAATGACAGAGAGGGTAATAATTCTTAAAAAGTAATGTACTCAATACCTTACATTTGTAACTGTAACCCCTCTGCTTATCATCATTTCAATAACAATGTTAGGGGGAAAAAAAGAAACTTTCCCTTGATACAAATCTTCCTATACTTCATAACTTGTCTTAATTCCAAGGGCCCAGATTAAGGACTAAAATATTAAAAGAGAATAGATACTCTCTAGAAGATATCTTAATTTTCATATCAATCTGATAAGATATGAATTAATGAACATAATAATTTATTCAATTCCTTATCCGCAAATTCTTCCAAAACTCTCTGGTAGGATTTTTACTTATCTGCTTTAGCCTTGACATTTTTCTATCCTCGTTGATCAATCAAGAACATAGTAAACAGGAAGCTAAGAAACTTGTAAGCTGTATTCCCTACTACAGATCCTCTGCAATGTTACTGGATGGGGGCAAGATTTCTGTAATCAGTTGCCAGAGTAGGTGAAGACATGTAAACTTGAAAGAAGTAGCAAAAAGATGACATGAGGGACTAGAAGTTCAATGGCAGTCCACTGGAGGAACTTGGGGTGGTACTATGAGTGATACAGAACACAAAGAGGAAGATTTTGAACGGAGAAAAGACAAGACCACTCTGGATAACCTATGGATTGAAGAACATAAGAGAAGTCCATTGTGTATATATACCGCATTTTCTTGATCCATTCATCTACTGAGGGTCATCTGGGTTGGTTCCATATCTTAGCTATGGTAAATAATGCTGCAATAAACATAGTTGTGCTAGTAGCTTTAGTGTGGTCTTGTTTGTAAACATTTGGGTAAATGCCCAAAAGTGGGATTGCTGGGTCATAAGGGAGCTCTATGTGCAGTCTTTTGAGGAACCTCCATACTGCTTTCCAAAGTGGTTGAACAAGTTTACATTCCCACCAACAATGAAGTAAGATTCCCTTCTGTCCACATCCCCTCCAGCATCTGTTGTTGTTAGAGTTCTTGATTTTTGCCATTCTAACTGGAGTGAGGTAGTATCTCAAAGTTGTTTT
>NW_012267254.1:11859098-11861790 GCF_000151885.1 Dipodomys ordii
TTTTCTAACGCATTTATAAGATTATCTCTTTGTTGCTTTGTATGTCCCTCCCCCACAGTATAACCCCTGCTTTCACTATATTTGATGTCAGTATAAATTGGGGAGGAGATGGGGAAAAACAAGTCGTTTAAGGATACAGGTAGACCTGTTGCAACAATGAGAAGTACAAGTTGTCATGTGGAAAACGAGCTTCACAATGTTGGTGCGGAGGGGGGGGGAAGAATGGGTGGGGGGGTGTGGGGGGAGGCTGGGAAGGGATGTGAAGGGTAAACAAAGGAGGAGGCTGCAATACATGATAAGAAATGTATGCATTATCCTGCCCATGTAATTGTAACCCCTCTGTACAGTATGTTCACAAAAATTAAAATTAAATTAAATTTAAAAAAGAGAGAGAAGAAGTCCAGAGACCAGAATAAATGACCAACTCTAATCCATGTGATCAGGAAGCAACTTCAGGAGGTTGTCATTAAATGTTGTTTCTGCTGAGTTGCAGACCAGAATCCCTCTGTCTGTCTTTGCTAATCTGTTTACATTTGTTGTTCTCTGCCAACTCAATCGATTATCAGCACCATTCCCTCACTCATCCCCTCACTAACTCAGCCTTATCCCTTTTTTCTTTTTTATGTTTTTTATTGTAAAAAATAGTGTACAGAGGGGTTACATTTACATGAGTTAGGTAATGAGTACATTTCCTATCGAGCATTGTTACCTCTTCCTTTGTTTTTCCCCTAACATCCCTTCCCTCCCCACCTCCCCAACTCCACCCTCCACCCCAAAGTTGCAATGTTCATTTTCAACATAGTGTCTTGTACATCTCATTGTTACAATGAGGCAACCTGTATCCTTATTTCAGCATTTTGTTATTTCCCTTCTCCTCCCCAAATTAAAAAATGTATATACAATATGCAGGGCACCAGCATCAAACAGAGGTTATACCGTGGGGAAAGAACATAAAAAAGAAACAGTAAATCGCATAGTACATTTTAAATACGTTAAAAATAATAGCAAGAAAAGAAAAACAAGTAGTGTCCCTTTCTTGGGGTTCATTTTATATGGTCGTATGTACATTGCTTTTGACCTTTTCTGCTTGTCCTAGACTTATACTAGTTATTACAAATAAGAGAAACCAAGTGACCAATGTTTCTTTGGGCCAACTGCCCATTAATAAGTGGGCTAAAGACTAAAAGAGAAATTTCTCTGAAGAAGAAACAAGAATGGCCAATAGACACATGAAAAAATGCTCAACCTCTCTAGCCATAAAAGAAATGCAAATCAAAACAACATTGAGATTCCACCTCACAGCAGTTAGAACGGCTATAATCAAGAAATCTAATAACAACAGATGCTGGAGGGGATGTGGACAGAAGGCAACCTTACTTCATTGTTGTTGGGAGTGTAAACTTGTTAAACCACTTTGGAAAGTAGTATGGAGGTTCCTTAAAAGACTCTACAAAGAGCTCCCCTATGACCCAGCAATCCCACTTTTGGACATTTACCCAAAGTATCACAAACAAGGCTATTCTAAAGCTACAAGCACAACTATGTTTATCACAGCTATATCCCTTTTCTAGACAACTTCTGATTGGTACCTGATGGGTGCCTAGAGACAGAGTAAGATATTTCACAGTACTCCTATCACTAGGAGATTAAAACCACACTTGTTCTAATAAATGAGGGACTAAGCCAGGCATCAGTGGTCCAAACCTGTAATTCTAGCTACTCAGTAGGCTAACATCTGAGGGTCAAATTCAAAGCCAGCCTGGACAAGAAAGTCCATGAGATCTTTTTTTAAAAAATTTTTTATTGTAAAGATACTATACAGAGGGTTACAGTTACATGAATAAGGTAATGAGTACACTTCTTATTGAGCATTGTTACCCCCTCCATTGTTTTCCCCCTACTGTCCCTTCCCTCCCTACCTTCCCCGAGGTTCTTTTTTTTAATTGTAATTAAGTGATTACATAATTTCCCAAATTTCACAGTATTGTGGAATAATGATGCTCATTTAAAGTCACAAGTTAATTCTAACTTTCCTGGAGCAAATTGTCTACCATGGTCTATAACATCTAATGGTGTACACATATGCACCATATATGTGATTAGCAGCATGGGGATATTTAGTAGTGATTTGACCAGATGACTGGAAGTTCTTTGTTTCTTAAGTCCTGTTAATTTTGTCATATCATGTAACATTTTGGATTTAACATCCACTTATCAGGGAGACCATGTACTGTTTGTCTCTTTGCTCTTGGCTTACCTCACTCAACATGATTTCTTCTAGCTCCATCCATTTCCCTGCAAATGCCATTATTTTGTCCTTTCTAATGGCTGCATAATATTCCATTGTGTATAGATACCACAATTTTTGGATCCATTCGTCTGTGGTGGGACATCTGGGTTGTTTCCATATCCTAGCTACTGTGAACAGTGCTGCAAAAAACATGGAGGTGCATGTGTCCTTGTATATTGGTTCCTGTTGTTCAGGAAAGATGCCTAGAAGTGGTATGACTGGGTCATAAGGGTGGTCAATCTGTAGCTTTCTAAGGACCCTTTAGACTGCTTTCCAAAGTGGTTGTATAAGTGTACATTCCCACCAGCAGTGTAATAGGGTTCCTCTTTCTCCATATCCCCTCCAGCATTTGTCGTTGGCTGATTTGTGGATGTGGGACATTCTGACTGGGGTAAGGTGGTA
>NW_012267254.1:11863293-11864763 GCF_000151885.1 Dipodomys ordii
TCTCTGGGATGAAGCCTACCTGGTCATAGTGTATGATTTTTTTTTATGTGTTTTTGGATTCTGTTAGCTAGAATCTTGTTAAGGATCTTTGCATCTGTGTTCATCAAGGAAATTGGCCTGTAATTCTCTTTTTTGGTTGGGTCTTTGCCTGGTTTGGGGATGAGTGTGATATTGGCTTCATAGAACGAGTTTGGGATAGCTCCATCCTTCTCTGTTTCTCTGAAGAGCTTGAGGAGTATGTGTATTAGTTCTTTTTTAAAGGTCTTATAGAACCATGAGACCCTTTTATCTCATTTAATCATCAGGAATTAGAAGTGGTACTGTGGCCCAAAGTGTTAGCCTTGAGCAAAATTGCTAAGGGACAGTACCTAGGCCCTGAGTTGAGGACCCATGACTGAAAAAAAGAAAAAAAAGCAGACTAACCCACAAAATATCAGATAGCAGATACTGGCCTACGGAAACTCAAGAAGCCACCCTTGTTCTTCAGTGAAACTCTCAATGTTTTCAATAGTCTTAAGCAAAAAAGTCAGGATGTAATAAATATTGTTTTGTCAGTTTACTTATGTGGTAAGCATTTCACAGATTTTTTTTACATAGGCTATTCAATCTTTTAAAGAAAACTATAAGAAAGATTTTATTATTACTCACTTTTGATAGTTGCTTTATGTTTTAATTGGATTTCAATATAGTAACCAGTTATTCATACAAACATGATTTTAGGTCTTACTGTGGAAACATTTTGTGGATGTGGAACACCAACTTTCAGTGAGCATTAAAGAAAAGCGATTATTCTGAATAATGTGATTCTCCTCTCATTAAATGAAAAATCTTAAAAGTAAAGCTGAGATTTCCTGGAGAAGAAGAAATATTCTCTAAAGACTGCAGCATCAAGTTCTGACTGAGTTTTTAGACTGCCAGCCTGCCCTACAGAATTCAGATGTACTAGCCCCCACAATCAAGTGAACCAATTCCTTGAAATATATATATATATATATGTGTGTGTGTGTGTGTGTGTGTGTGTGTGTGTGTGTGTGTGTGTGTGTGGGTGTATTCTGTTTCTCTGAATAACAATGACGGATACCCTATTTTGACAGATGAATGAGATTCAAAGTAGTTAAGCAAGTTATTCAAGGTCACAACAGATAACAAATACTCAAATTAAGAATTAGACGTGTAGATTGACTCTAAATCACATATTCCATCCTTAGCTTCTCCTAGATATCTGAATCATTGTTAAAAATTACTTTTTCTTAGAAATATCCAGGAAATACTTCAAGGATCTCTATACATATATTAAAATTAACTATTCTTTTTTTTTCTTTTTTTAATTTTTTATTTATATTTTATTGTGAAAATACTGTACAGAGGGGTTATAATTACATGGGCAAGATAATGAGTATTCTTTTATTTATATATATATTTTTTATTTATTTTTTATTTGTGAACATACTGTACAGAGGGGTTACAATT
>NW_012267254.1:11868538-11912079 GCF_000151885.1 Dipodomys ordii
GATAGTTGTTTGTTTTTAGGGCATGGCATACATCATTCCAGGCTCTTCTTGCTTTGATTGTCTCTGCTGAGAAATCTGAGGTGATTCTAATTGGTTTCCCTTTATAGGTGATTAATCTTTTCTCCTTGACAGCTTTAAGGATCTTTTCCTTGGTCTGTGTTGATCCTGTGTGGATTATAATGTGACAGTGTGATGTCTTATTCTGTTCTGGTCTATTTGGTGTTCTAAAAGCTTCTTGTGTCTGAATAGGCCTATCTTTTTGCATGTTTTGGAAGTTCTCTGCTAGTATCCTGTTAAACAAATTTCCTAGACCATTAACTTGTGTTTCTAGGTGCTCCTCTACACCCATTATCCTTAGATTAGGCCTTCTGATGGTGTCTTCCAAGTGTTGGATAGATCTATAATATTTCCTGGACTTGTCTTGGATGGTTGTATGTTCTTTCTCTATAATATCTAGGCTGTCTTCAATGCCTGAGATTCAATCTGCTGCATGGTCTAACCTGCTGTCAATACTTTCTACTTTGCTTTTTACCTCTTTTCCTTCCAATTGGTCATCTTTGATGGCTTCAAATTCTTTGTTGAAACTTTGTTTTAGATCTTGTATGAACTTGTTTCCTTTCTTAATTTGGTGTTCAGTGTTTATTCTCTAATCACTTACTTGATTGGTTATGGTTTCCTTGGACTCCCACTCCTTCTGTTGGGTTCCATTCAGCATTCCCTTTGTTGTCTCCCTGACTTCCTTCATCTCTTTCTTAATGGATTCCATGAATGCTTTTAGTGATCTCTGTGTATTCTCTGCCTGCTCTCTCAATTCCTGTATTACTCTTTGATTAGCTTCCTCTCGTTCATGGGATTCCTGTAATTCTCTTTCAGTGTTCTCAGCCTGCTAATGCCATTCCTGCCTTTCTCTTTGAGTATTCTCATGCTGCTCATGCAAATCCTGTATGAGTTTTTGAGTAGCTTCCTCATGCTCATGATATTCTTGTATAAACTTTTGGATTGCCTCCTCTCTCTCCCTATCATGCTCATACAGAGTCCTTTGTATGCTTTCAATCTTTTCATTTATCATGTTTGCCAGCAGTGTTTGTAGAGCTATTTGGGAACTCTCCTCTGGATTATTCTTTATCTGTTCTGTCCCCTGATTATCAAGATTGGGAATTGAGATACCCGGATTTCTTGTGTTTTTTCTGGCTTAATCTGCCCATTTGAGATGAAAATAGCACCAGTTTTGTGCTAGAACACTATCTTAAGGCAAGCATCAACCAAAGTCTGAATTTGCACAGTCAATAGTCTATAGATACAATGTAGTTCAACAGATACATCTATTCAACATCAAACAACTATATGTTAATGGGCTAGGAACCGCAAAGAGGAATTTGGAAGACTAGAAATTATTAGGGTTAGGGAGAGATGTGGGTAAAGAATAGGAATAGATTGATGTGGGGAGGCACAGGGAGAGTTTACTAAGTCCTAATCTCAAATTAGGAAATAGGTTGGGTAGGATGAAAGTAGGGAGAGAGAAAAAAGAAGAAAGGAAAGGGAAAAGAAAAGAGACCAGAAAAAAAAGAAAAGTAAAAATTAATAATATTATATAGGGCAAAAACAATCTATTTAGAGAAGAATGTGAATATATTGAGAGAAGGGGAGGGATATAAAGGAGATGTGAAAAACTTAAAAATAAAAATGTTTAATATATTATATAGGCATAAAGATGTAGTACTGCTATTAAGGAATTTAAGTCTCAGAGGTTTTGAATTGAGTAATAAATTTGTGGATTAAGTGTGTACACAATGGGGGATAGGGTCTACTAGTTAACTACGGGTTTATCTGAGGATGTGCAGGACAGGAATTAAGTCACATAAAGAAGAACGAAAGAGAGAAGAAGGTGAAAAGGATAAGAAAGGAAGAAAAAAAGATAAGAAGTTCAGTAGAGCTAAACAAAAATCAAAAAGATAATTAAAAAAAGAGAAAGAAAACAAAAAAGAAAGAAAAACGCACACTTACGTATCCCTAAAATAAAAAGTATAGAAGGAAAATAAATTTACTTGAAAACAATTTTTTTTCAAAAAAAGCAAAAATTAAAGATTAAAAAAAGTTTTAGAAAAGAAAAAAACTTTTTTATATAAGGTATCAAAAAAAAAAAGGAGGAGAAGAAGAAGAAAAAATAGTTCTTTGATTTTTTTTGGTAGGGGTGGGAAAAATCCTGTATCTCCCTTGTGTCCGTAACCAGCCTCTTGTTGGAGTCTCTGGTCTGCTTGTGGTTCTGTGGCTTGGTTGGTTTCTTAAGTCAGTTTGTTCCAACAGGCAGAAAAATGCTCTGCTTTACCCAGGATTTGGAGATCTCTGGTACTGGGGGGGAGGGGTGGCCTTCCCTCCTCTGCTCCCTGAGAAGGAATGAGGACATCAGGCTTCTATTCACGCCGAGTCTTGGTTCCTGTGTCATCTCTGGTCTGCCAACTGCAGGATGAAGATGTCTGCTTCTTGTCGGTTCTTGCTGGTTGTGAGTATAATCTGCTCACCCACTGTGTCTGGCTCCTTTGTCCCGGACTCTCTGTGGCTTAGGTATGGCTCCTGCGATAGCTGCCGCCGCCATGGCGGCTGCTGGCAAGAGCTCAGATGTGTCTTTTTGCCTGGATTTTCCCTCTGGCCTCTCTGTCCTGTGATGGCATACTTGGTGTGATTCTCTGGCTTTGGACTGTTCACTGGAACTCTAAAACTGCTTTCTATGCGAGAGCTTGTTTAGACTCCAACTTCTCCTCCGCCATCTTCCTGGAACTCCATCTGGGTACATTTCTTATCCAGCATTGTTTCCTCCTCCTTTGCTTCCCCTTCCCATACCCATCCCCCCCAAAGTTGTAAAGTTCATTTTTATACATAACATCTTGTACATCTCATTGTTGCAATGGGCCTGCCTGTATTCCTATTTAAACAATTTGTTTTTCCCTTTCCCCTCCAGAAATTATACCAACATCAAATACAGTGAAATCAGGGGTTATACCATGGGGGAGGGACATGAAAAGCAACGAAGAAATCATCTTTATTTATTTTTTTTGGAGCCTGAACTCTGGGCCTGGGCGCTGTCCCTCAGCTCTTCAGCTCAAGGCTAGTGCTCTACCACTTGAGCCACACTGCCACTTCTGGCTTTTTTCTTTTTGCTTATGTGGTGCTGAGGAATCGAACCCAAGGCAAGCACTCTACCACTGAGCCATCGTCCCAGCCCCAGAAATCATCTTTTAAATATGTTAGAAACAATTGAAAGAAAGAAAAAACATTTGAATCCTTATCTTGGGGTGAGAACATTTTCAATCTACTCTTTGAGCAATTTTGAAATATATAATGGATTTTTTTTTTGTTAGTTGTAAGGCTTGAACTCTGGGCCTGGGCACTGTCCCTCAGCATTTCAGCTCGAAGTGAGTGCTCTACCACTTGAGCCACAGCGCCACTTCTGGTTTTCTGGTGGACAATTGGAGATAAGAGTCTCATGGGCTTTTCTGCCCAGGCTGGCTTTGAAGCATTATCCTCAGATCTCAGCCTCCTGAGTAGCTAGGATTACCGGTGTGAGCCACTGATGCCTCGTTTATAATGCATTATTACTACCTGTAGTTATCATGTGCAACAAATTTCTTTTTTTTAAATAAGTTTTTTGTTGTGAAAATACTGTACAGAGGGGTTACAATTACGTGGGCAAGATAATGAGTACATTTCTTATCAAGCATTGTTGCCTCCTCCTGTGTTTTTCCCTTACCATCCCTTCCCTCCCATGTCCACAACACTCCCCACCCAGCCAAAATCATAAAGTTCGTTTTTTGAAATAGCATTAAAACTTATTTCTATCTTATTTATCTTACTGAAACTTTCTACCTTTTGACTAAAATCTTCCCATCTCCTGTTATCCACGCCCAATCTCTGGTGCCACAATTTGATTCTTTGCTTCTATGCATTAAATTCTTTTTTCTTATAGATAGGTAGATTATGGCTATGTGTGGGGGAAGGAATGTATCAGATAAAGCTTCATTTTTATTACATCATATCAAGATTACATGTTATCTTTATTGCCATTGCTGTTGATGGTAGTCTTGCTGAGGTACATTTGCCAGGTTAGTCTGTTGTAAAATCACCCTTTTTTCCTGTTTTCTATGGTAGCCTCTTTAGAAGGAAGTTAATGAGTGCAGCCCAAATTTAAGAAAGGTACAGCATATATACATATTTTTTTAGTTCTATGTGGGAGACTTCTTTATTCTCCCCATTTATATATTTTTTCTGATGATTAATTTATACCTGCATAGATTTCTGAATATTTGGACTTGTAATCCTGCATTAATTTATTTCATGGTTCAATTTGTTTCTCATTTGGACATTGGGAGCTCTTTTAAATGGTTGTGATATTCCTTAGCTATACTTCCTTCAGTGTTTATGTACTTGAATACTTCTTTATAGCATTGTAAGAGGTACTAGGGTCATCTTACATTTAGCCAGTCTAGTCCTATACTTTAAATCAGCCCTTTGTCTTATCTTATATTTCTTTCCTTTTTCTTTTTTTTTCTTTTTTTGCCAGTCCTGGGGCTTAAACTCAGGGCATGGGCACTGTCACTGAGCCTCTCTGTGCTCAAGGCTAGCGCTCTAACACTAGAGCCAAAGAGCCACTTCGGCTTCCTCTGTTTATGTGATACTGACAAACTGAACACAGGGCTTCATGCTTGGTAGGCAAGAACTCTACCACTAAGCCACTTTCCCAGCCCCAAGTCTGCCATTTCTCTAAGGACCCAGGTTTCTTTTATTGGAGAATGATAGTGGAAACCAGAATCTGAGTACTGGTTAGTCTTGTTTCTAATGCCCTTAGATTACTTCCAGGATATACATATGCAATATGTATATATAATCTAAATACATTTAATGTACTATATACATTTTCATATATCTACTTATTTATCAGTCATGTTTTTCTGCCTATGTTAAGTTTAATATAGGTTTATATTAATGTTCTTTATGCTTAGCCATTACTATATGAATCATTTTATCTTTTCCCTCCCCTTTCTGTCCTTTTCTCTTTCTTTGCTGCTCTCCTTCCTTTTTGTTTTTTAGATAGAATCTTGCTAATTTTGTCAAGACTGGCCCTCAGTCTCATGATGAACTTGCCTTTGCCTCCCAAATAGCTAAGATTACAGGCTTATGCCACTGTGCCTACTGACTGAATTTTTAAATCTGTTGGATAACAAACTACTTAGAAACCTGACTTCTGGGACACATGGTAAGAAAAAATTTAATAAGTGAACCTTTTGTAACATGTTTGTACTATTTTGTTGTCTTGCATCCTCATCATTATTTGGCATTCATGTGCATGTGTATATGTCTGTATGTGTTCTTCTTTCAGCCATTATAATAGGTCTTTATTGGTGTCTAATTGTTGTTTTGATTTATATTCTCTTAAAGTCAAGCTATGTTAATGGTATTTTGATGTACTTATCTGCTGCCTATACATCTTTTGGATGAGTTAGTTGCTAAGAATTTTTGTCTATTTTACATTTTGATTGCTTTTTTATTGAGTTTTAAGCCCTTTAACAAGTATATGATTCACAATTTTAACCCTAGTCTGCAGCTCATCTGTTCATTTTCTAAACAATGTTTTCCACAGAGCAATTTTCTTCTTATTTTAATGAAGGTCAACTTATCATTCTTTTTTCATGGTTCATAATTTTTGGTGTTATATTAAAATTTATCACAGACCTGAGCTAATAGACTTTGCTTTATTTTACTCACGAGTTTTATATTTGAGCAATTTATATTTAGGTATGAATTCCATTTGAGTCCATTTTTCCTTAAAGTATAAGGATTTTGTCCAGGATTATTCATTTTTATACATTGAGGATTCCAGTTTTTTCAGCACTATTTATTGAAAGGACTGTATTTTCTCCATTTAATTGCCTTTGTGCTTCTGACAAAAATCAGTAGAATATTATATTAGTGTACTTCTACTCCTGTGTGCTTTATTGTGTTTTATTGAGCAATATGGCTATAGTTTTACCAATACTATACAGTCTTGAGATTGGAGCTTTATAATAATTCCTTCAATTGGGTTCTGTAAGTCATACAATTTTATTATTCATTTTCAGGATTTTGTTGACTATTGGAAATACTTTGCTAATATATTTTGGATTCAGTTTGTCAATATGTTAGAAAGAAAAGGTTGCTGTGAATTTTCATTTGAATTACATTGAATCTCAATCAGGTTGGGATAAATTGACACCTTAGCTTGCATCTTTCAATCCATGAATGTTTACATTCAGAATTCATTTATTTAGTACTTCCTTGATTGCACTTACCAATATTTTGTAGTCTTTGGTATAACTATTGCATGTATTTTTGTAGATTTATATATGAGCATGTAGTATTTAGTTCTACTATGAGAAAAAATGAAATTTCACCAGATTTGTCATATATTGGAAACAGTTGACTTTGTATAGTGACCTTGTATCTTGTATTCTTGCTCTACTTGTGTATTTGGCTTTCATTTGTAGATTTTGTTTTTTTTTCATTGAAGTAGTCTATACATGCAGACATATGATAATTGGAAGTAAATACAGTTTAATTTTGTCCTGTGCATGCTGTGACTTTTGTTTTTCTTCCTAATGCTAGCTTTCAATCTTCAATTTGTTCTTAGTCTTCCTGGAAAAAGTTGGCTTTTTTATGTAGTCCTTTCTAGGTTGAGGAAGCTTTCTTCCTTTTCTAGTTTTATTTTAAAAAATATTATCAATTGGTTTGGAATTTTGCTGAATCAATTTTCTTACTAGTATGTAGAATTTTGTGTATTGGTCAGCTAGCTTTGCCTATAATGTTTTTTGTTTATTATTGAACCAGATTCATTTTATTAAGATATTCCCATTATGATCATAAGAGATAGTGATCTGAAATTTACTTATGATGTTTTTGTCTGGATTTCACAGTAGGGTAAACCTGGACATATAAAATTAGGAGTGCGTCCTCCATATTTCTTAGAAACGTTATGTAACGCTTTTTGGTCGTGGGGCTTGAACTTAGGGCCTGGGCACTGTCCCCAGCTCTTCAGCACAAGGCAATCGCTCTACCACTTCAGCCACAGTGCCACTTCCAGTTTTCTGGTGGTTAATTGGAAATAGTCTCATGGACTTTCCTGCCTGGGCTGGCTTTGAACCACAGTCCTCAGGTCTCAGCCTCTTGAGTAGCTAGAATTACAGGCGTGAGCCACCAGCTCCTAGCTTAAGTTCTAAATTATATTCTCCTTACATGTTGTTTATATCTCCTTATGAGACTTGACTATGCTTAAATGTACGCATTTTTGGACTGCAAATTTATTTTCTTTTGTAAGGAGAATAATACTATCCTTTTATAAGTGAGTTTTGGTAGTTTGAATCTTTCAAATGGATTTTTTAAATATCCCCTTAGTTATCCAATGTGTGGTTTTCTAAGTATCCCCTTGTTATTTTTTAATGTATATGCCAACCTATCCTTCATTCATGATATTGATAATCCAGTATTTTGGTTATATTCATTAAAGGACTATTAATATTATTGGTATATTTTCAGAGAAGTATGTTTTAAGTTTGTTTCCTTTTTGTAGCCTGTTTAATGTTGGAGTGGTTTCTGTACTTATATTTATCATTTATTCTGTCTCTATTCTTCTTTTTGTTTCCTAAGGTAGACACTTAAGCATTCATATACTTTCATACTGCTTTAAATATTCAATTCTAGAAATAAATTTACCTGTTAATATTCCTTTCACTGTATTTCACACATTTTGATGTCCTGGTATTTATATTAGTTTCAAACTATCAATAAATTTTGCAGAAACTTCTTTGACTCATAAGGTATTTCTGAGGTTTAACTGCCAGGTACCTGGACATGTTGTCTAGAAATATTTCTGTTATGTTGCTTGCTAATGTTCTCAGAACTTACTATTTTTATTCTTAAGAAATTAAGATATGGTCTTATGGTCTTTTTATCCATATACTCTTTCTTGATGAGCTTTCCATGTTAGTTTAGGCAGATTGTGTATTGTTCTGTTATCAAATGTAATAACCTACAGATTCAAATTTGATCAAGTTGACTGATAAGGCTAAGCTAATCATTTATGAATTTTATGATTTTTCTACGTGTTAATCTATCAAATGGTGAAAGATGGATGTTGAATTCTCTACATAAAATAATTGGATTAGCCTACTTTTGGTTTCAATTCTATTAGTTTTTACCTCATGGAGTTTGATGCTGTTGGTCTTTCCATGCACAGTTAGAAATATATTTCCTGGGATTATTAATCTCTTCATTATGAAATATCTATATTTTCTGAATTTTCAGTGTATATTAATTGCATAAAACAATGGATTTTTGTTGTAATATTTTCATAATGTATCTATGTATGTAAATATACTTTGATTGATCACACTGACATATGGACCACATAAAACACATTGACCCTCTTCTCTATTTCTCTTCAAAAACAGTTCCCATCTTATGTCTTCTTATATTGATAATCTTTATTTCTCTGAAATCTGTTTTTTTCTGAAATTGACATAATGACTTTAGATTTCTTTTAATTATTAATATGGTATAATGTCTCTGTTCATTATTAATAAATATTATTGTATTTAAAGTGATGTTCTTATTGACAACACAAACAAAAATCTACTATAGTATTTCTGTTTGTTAACTGTACATCTAAACCACTAAAATGATTATCCAGTCATCACAGCTGGGTTATTATGTCATCTTTCAACTGTATTCTGCTGTGTTTGTATTTTTATATTTCTCTTCTCCTTTATCTGTCCTTGGGGTTATTTTTAGTTATTTTCTAAATTTTCATTTGCCTACTCTCTTGGGAAAACATTTGTACTTCATAAAAGCACATTAATAAGGTAAATTACTTGGAACTAAATATCCTCTAGAACTCTGGAAAAATTTTCAAATACTCTATTTTTAAACTGAAAGCCCACATAAGTGTACAGAATCCCAGTAACTTTAGAAATTTCTCACTGTCAAGGTATTTTGTACTCATAGATACTAAAACTTTGTCAAAATAATCATTTAGATGTCTTAACTAGCTTAAAGATTAGCTTTTCTGTTCCAGATATGCAAATTTTGAGCACTATGTCTTTCTGTATATAACTATCTCTTCCGATTTTGGGGCAGTGATTTGCTCTATGTTATCAATATTCTTACAGGTCTAAGAAATATCATTCTTTTGGTATTTTCTTATTTGTCCATTCCTTTTATGTTTTAAGTATTGGAATGAAAAATTCCACGCTCTTTGTATGATTTGAAACTAGAATTCCAAACATGCTTTTGTTATACTCCAGATTAAAGCCTGAATCAACTCCCTCAGTCAATGATTTCTACTGTCTTTGAGTAAGGCTAATTCTCCTCACCTTATCTTTGCATGTCTCCAATCACTTTATTTCCATAAAAATAGGATGGGTGATAGGTTCAGTGTCAGACAGAACACTAATTGACTCATTAGCTATAAGCTAGGATCAGGTTAAGAGTCAACAAAATTCTACACTCAATCAATTATTGATGAATATATGTTGATCCACAATTTAAATAAATGTCAACTACAGGGAATAAAATTTTGTGGAATAGATATATTTTCTCTAACAACACTGTAAAAGGCACGTGAATGGACATATAATGATCACTTAGTTTTACTTAAGGGCTGACCAGCAGATGGTAAGCTTTTAGGACTAGGCAACTCTCCCTGTGCTGTATCATTTCCTTTCTTGTTGGGTTACCATTCCTCATGAAAACGTAGTGAAAGTTGCAGAACTTTCCAGAAAAAATATATTATTCAACACAAATCTGTGTTCTTTATATAGGTTTTGTTTATTTAGGTTATTTGTAAAATTCAAAGTGGGTTGTGACATTTATAATGGCCTTAGTGCATTCAGATGTCTTGTTAGGGCATCCCGTGACATTTCTTTTGCCTCCATTACCTATGAATCTCAACCTTGGGGCTGAGAAGGCTTCTGTTTAGGTTAGAGGTTGACACAATTTGACTTACCAGTTTTTGGCGGGTCTAAGTTTTATTGAAGTACACCCACACCCATTAAATTGCACAGTCAGTGGCTGCTTTTTTGTTAAAAGAGCAGAACTAAAGAAGCAGCAAAAAAATATTATCTGGCCCTTTATATGTAAGTTTGACCTATATTTTAGAACAGAGATTCTAGTAAAGCCTGACTGATAACAAGTTAAGAGATAACAGTTATCCTCCAAATGATTTTAAAGTGTTTTTCAGACTGAAGGATTGAACCTTAAATATGAAATTTTATGTTCCAATGACAAAATGCCTGAAAGCAATTGATTAAGGCCTGGGTTAGATCATTTTTATGTGTGGTCATTCATGCTACCAAGCAGAAAAGGGTTGTCTGGACAATTCTTATATTTCAAAAAATCTCAGTCACAATTAAATTGTCTTTCACAGAACTTCAGCATGACTTATATTATTTGATATTAGTCTGGACTTACCCTCTTTCCCCTCACAGTCAGTACTATCAAAAAGCATACAAGCTTTTCAGAGAATTCTAACTGCTGCTCATTTCAAAGGGCCTCAATATGGTGTATTCCTAACACAAATACTAGCCTTCTAGTGCTCGTTACTGAGAGGATCAGAGTAAGCAGCTGTAAACAACTTTTTCGGTAAACATCAATGTTCAATGGGCCAGCAGAGGAACAAATACAGAGTTCACACAATGCTATTTTTCCCAGCTTAATATTTACACAATCTACTCACTAGTTTGAGAGGCCAAAGAAACTAGGTATACTCATATCTACACAAGCGAAGAGCCTATGACAGAGATGCTTTGAATGTGGGGCCTGCTTGTCAGCCAGTCCTGCTGAGAATTGAAGTTCTGGTCTCTATTAATTTATTTCAGGCCCCAATGTAGGCTCATGAAGAATTATTTCTTACTTGAGGAACAGAGTACTGGGCTTTGAACTCAGGGTCTGATGTGTGCAACTCAAGTGTTCTGCCACTTGAGCCATGCCCCACACTTTTTTAGTTTGGTTAGTTTTTAGATAATGTTTTATATTTTGCCTGTATCTTCTTTGGGCCACTATCCTTCTATGTCTACTTTCTGCCTTTCACATAGCTGTGATTGCAAGGGTGTGACACCATCTCTGGCTATATACATGGTTATAAATTCAGTTTAGTTTTCTTTTATTCTTTTTTTTCTTGGTTGTGGGGCTTGAACTCTGGGCCTGGGCACTGTCCCTGAGCTCTTCAGCTCAAGGACAGCACTCTACCACTGGAGCCACAGCACCACTTCCAGTTTTCTGGTGGTTTATTGGAGATAAGAGTCTCAGGGACTTATTTGCAATAACTAGTATATGTCTAGTATAATATTTCCAGACAAGCAGAAAAGGTCAAAAGCTATGTACATATGGCCATGTAAGATGATGCTAAGTGAAATGAACCATAAGATAGGGACACAAGAGGTTTTATCTTTGTTGCTGTTGTTTTTAATGTATTATGTGATTTTTGCATTTCTATCCCATGGTATGACACCTATTTTTACTGTATTTGATTTGGATGCCCTGCTACTTGTGTATACATTTTTTTTATTTTGGGGAGGAGAAGGGGAATAACAAACTGCTGAAGCAAGGATACAGGACAAGACACTCTGTTGAACAAGACACTCTGTTGAAAACAAATTTTAAAACTTGGGGGCAGGGAGGAGGAGTGGGGAAAGTGGGGGGGGGAAGGAATGGTAAGGAAAAAACAAAGGAGGAGGTAACAATGCTGGATAGGAAATGTACTCATTACTTTACTCATGTGACTGTAAACCCTCTGTACAGTATTTTACAATATATCTGAATATATGAATCTCATGGACTTTCCTGCCCAGACTGGCTTTGAACCACAGTCCTCAGATCTCAGCCTCCTGAGTAGTTAGGATTACAGGTATGAGCCACTGGCACCCAGCCATATCTTGTTCTTGCTTATGTGGAGCTGACAGACTGTGGTTGTAGAATGTACACTTTAGAGACGATGTAAAAGATGAATACAAAGAAAGTGAATTTAGTTTTTTACATCATATTAGAATCTTTAAATTTAGTGAATTATTTTACAATGATAAATTTCAGTTTCTTCCTCTGTAAAATGATAATACAAAACTATATATACCAAGAGATGAGGAAGAGAATTGATTGAGATAATGTGATTAACACACCTAGTCTGATAATTAGTTTCTTTTTTTTTATTGTGAAAACACTACAGAGGGGTTACAATTATAAGGCCAAGATAATGAGTACATTTCTTATTAAGCATTGTGGCCTCCTCCTTTGTTTCCCCTTCCCATCCTCCCTCTCTCTGCCCCCCAATTCTCCCTTCCCCCGCACCAAAGCTGTAAAGTTCGTTTTCAACATAAGGACTTGTATTTCTCATTGTTGCAATGGGTCCAACTGTATCCCTATTTCAACGAAATGTTTTTCCCCTTCCCCTCCACAAATTATACCCACATCAAATACAGTGAAAGCAGGTGTTATACTGTGGGGGAGGGACATACAAAGCAACAAAGAAATAATCTTATAAATGTGTTAGAAACACATGCATGAAAGAAAAAACATTAAAATACATATCTAAGGGTTCATTTTCCTGACATCACATTATCTGACCTTTTCCGCTTGACTCATACATATACTAGATATTGCAAATAAGGGAAACCATGGGACCTATGTTTCTTTGGGCCTGGCTTACTTCATTTAATATGATTTTTTCCAAATCTTTCCATTTCCTAACAAATGGGACAATGTCATTCTTTCTGATGGAGGCATAGAATTCCATTGTGTATATATACCACATTTTCTTGATCCATTCATCTACTGAGGGGCATCTGGGTTGGTTCCATATCTTAGCTATGGTAAATAATGCTGCATGTGGTCTTGTTTGTAAACATTTGAGTAAATGCCCAAAAGTGGGATTGCTGGGTCATAAGGGAGCTCTATGTAGAGTATTTTGAGGAACCTCCATACTACTTTCCAAAGTGGTTGAACAAGTTTACACTCTCACCAACAATGCAGTAAGGTTCCCTTCTGTCCACATCTCCTCCAGAATCTGTTGTTATTAGAGTTCTTGATTTTAGCAATTGTAACTGGGGTGAGGTGGTATCTCAATGTTGTTTTGATTTGCATTTCTTTTATGGCTAGGGAGGTTGAGCATTTCGTCATGTGTCTATTGGCCATCCTTCTTTCTTCTTCAGAGAAGTTACTCTTTAAGTCTTTCGCCCACTTGTTTATTGGGCAGTTGTTTCTTTGAAGAATTGTTGTTGGGGGATTTAATTTTTTGAGTTCCAAGTATATTTTAGATATGAGACCCTTGTCCGTTGTATGGCTAGTGAAGATCTTCTCCCAATCCATAGGCTTTCTAATGATCTTGCTAGCTATGTCCTTTGCCATGCAGAAGCTCAGCAACTTCATGCAATTGATTTGTACAGACTTTCTTTGATTTGTTGTTTCTGGGTCTCTATTAAGAAAATTTCAGCCTGTGCCAAGGAGACCTAGGGTTTCTGCTATTCCATCTTGTAATGTTTTCAGAGTGTCAGCTTTGACTCCAAGGTCTTTGATCCATTTGGAGTTGATTCTGGTGCAAGGTGATATATAAGAATCTAGCTTTAGTTTTCTACAAGTAGTTAGCCAATTTTGCCAGCACCATTTACTGAAGAGGCTGTCTTTATTCCATTCTATTGTTTTAGCTCCCTTATCAATGATTAGATGGCTATAGGTCTGTAGGTTCATTTCTGGGTTTTCAATTCTATTCTATTGGTCCTGAGGTCTGTTCTTGTGCCAGTACCGAGCTGTTTTGATTACTAATGCTTTATAGTAGAGTTTGATGTTTGGTATTGATATTCCGCCAGCAGTGTTCTTTCCATTGAGGATCGTTTTTACCATTCTGGGTCTTTTATTGTTCCATATGAATTTTTGGATTGCCTCTTCTATTTCCTTGAAGATTGAGGTTGGAATTTTGATGGTATCGCATTGAATTTGTAGATAGCCTTGGGAAGTATTGCCATTTTCACAATGTTCATCTTTCCAATCCAGGAGCATGGGAGTTTTTGCCACTTTCTAAGTTCTGTTTTGATTTCCTTTTTCAAGTTTTTAAAGTTTTCATCATAGAGGTCCTTCACTTCTTTGGCTAAATTAATTATTATGTATTTTATTTTTTGTGGGGCTATTACAAGTGGAGTTGCTTTCCTAATTTCAGCCACACTTTTCTCATTGTTGGCATACAGAAAAGCCATTGATTTTTGAGGATTAATTTTATACCCTGCTACTTTGCCAAAGATTTGAATCAGCTTGAGTAATTTGGGAGTGGAGTCTATGGGATTCTTTAAATACAAGATCATGTCATCTACAAAGAGGGAGAGTTTTACTTCTTGTTTTCATATTTGGATCCCCTTTATGTTTGCATCTTGTCTTATAGCTGTAGCTAGGCATTCAATACTAGATTGAAGAGAAGTGGAGAAAGTGGACATTCTTGTCTTGTTCCTGAGTTAAGAGGAAATGGCTTTAGTTTTTCACCATTAAGTACAATGCTGGCTGTAGGTTTGTCATATACAGCCTTTATTGTATTGAGGAATGTTCCATGGATTTCTAATTTTTCCAAGACCTTCATCATAAAGGGGTGTTGGATCTTGTCAAATGCTTTTTCTGCATCTATTGAGAGAACCATGTGGTTCTTTTCCTTGCTCCTGTTGATGTGATGAATTATACTAATTGATTTGTGTAAATTGAACCAGCTTTGCATCCCTGAAATGAATCCTGTTTGATTGTGGTGTATTATTTTTTGCATGGATTGTTGAAGTCGATTGGCAAAAATTTTGTTGAGAAGTTTTGCATCAATGTTCATCAAAGAAATTGGTCTATAGTTCTCTCTTTTTGATGAGTCCCTGCCTGGTTTTGGGATGAGAGCTATGATGACTTCATAGAATATGTTTGGTAGTGAACATTCTCTTTCAATATCATTAAAGATTTGGAAGAGTATTGGTGTGGGCTCTGCTTTGGAGGCTTTGCAGAATTTTGCTGTAAAACCATCTGGTCCTGGACTTTTCTTAGATGGGAGGACTCTTATTGCTGTTTCTATTTCAATGCTTGATATGGGCCTTTTAAGATAGTTGAACTCATATTGGTTTAGTTTCATCATGTCAATACTTGCTAGGGAAAGGTCCATTTCTGCCAAGTTCTCAAACTTATTAGCATAAAGTTTCGAGAAGAATTCCCTTATAATGTTCTGAATCTTGGTTGTTTCTGTGGTGATGTTTCCATTCTCATGTCTGAGTTTATTTATTTGGGTGTGTTCTCTCCTTTTTCTGATAAGATTTGCTAAGGGTCTGTCAATTTTGTTAATTTTTTCAAAGAACCAACTCTTTGTTTTGTGAATTCTTTCTATAGTTTTTTTTGGATTCTAATTCATTTAATTCTGATTTAATTTTAATGATTTCTTTCTGTCTACTGGATTGGGGTTTATCTTGCTGCTCTTTTTCAAGGAGGTTCAGATGTGTCATTAAATTGTTGGTTTCAGATTTCTCCAATTTGTTGATGTAGGAAGTCAGAGCTATAAACTTGCCCCTGAGTACTGTCTTTGCTGTGTCCCAGAGGAGCTAGTAATTTGTGTGCTCATTTTTGTTGAATATCGTGAACATTTGAATTTCCTTTCTAATCTCTTCCATGACCCACTCGTGATTCAGCAGTGTGTTGTTCAGTCTCCATGTGATACCAGAGTTTCTTTGGTGGCTTTTGGTGTTGAGTTCTAATTTTATTCCCTTGTGGTCAGAGAGAATGCAAGGTATAACTTCAATGTTTCTGAATTGGGACAAGTTTGCTTTGTGGCCTAAAATGTGGTCTATTTTAGAAAATGTTCCATGTGCTGCTGAGAAAATCGTGCTGGGTGAAAATGCTGCTGGGTGAAATATTCGGTAGATGTCTGTTAAATCTACTTGATCTATGCAGTTCTTTAGATCTGTGGTGTCTCTGTTGAGTTTTTGCCGAGTTGATCTATCTAGTGGGGAAAGTGGTGTGTTAAAATCCCCCAAAATTACTATCTTTTGATCTATGTGGGATTTGAAGGAAAGTAGTGTTTCTTGGATAAATTTGGGTACTCTGTTGTTTGGTGAATAGATATTTAGAATTTTAATATCCTCCTGAAGGAGAGATCCCTTAATTAGTATGTAGCGACCTTTTTCATCTCTTCACATGAATTTTAATTTGAAGTCTATTTTATCTGATATTAGGATTGCAATTCCCGCCTGTTTATGGGGGCCGTTTGCTTGGTAGATTTTGTTCCAGCCTTTAACATTGAAAATGTGTTTGTTTTTATGGGCAAAATGTGACTACGAAGGCAACAGATAGAAGGATCCTGCTTTTAATCCAACTAGACAGTCTATGTCCTTTAATTGGAGAGTTAAGTCCATTAATGTTGAGAGATAGGACTGAATGGTATTTGGGAGTTACTGCCATTTAATCCACCTTCTTGGTGGCTGCACCTACTGAGTTCTTCTTATGGTTCTTGGATTCTCAGTTTGGGTGCGGTTTCATGGACTTTATTGTAGTCTTTTTGGTTTTCTTTGTGTAGGACATCTTTAAGAATCTTTTGTAGGGCTGGTTTGGTGGAGACGTATTGTTTCAATTTTTCTTTGCTATGGAAGGTTTTTATTTGGCCTTCAGTTATGAAGGAGAGTTTAGCTGGGAACAGTATTCTTGATTGATAGTTGTTTGTCTTTAGGGCATGGCATACATCATTCCAGGCTCTTCTTGCTTTGATTGTCTCTACTGAGAAGTCTGAGGTGATTCTAATTGGTTTCCCTTTATAGGTAATTAATCTTTTCTCCTTGACAGCTTTAAGAACCTTTTCCTTGCTCTCAATTGATCCTGTGTGGATTATAATGTGAGGGTGGGATGTCCTATTCTGGTCTGGTCTATTTGATGTTCTATAAAGCTTCTTGTATCTGAATAGGCCTATCTTTTTGCATGTTTGGGAAGTTCTCTGCTAGGATCCTGTTAAACAAATTCCCTAGACCAATAACCTCTGTTTCTAGGTGCTCCTCTACACGCATTTTCCTCAGATTAGGCCTTCTGATGGTGTCTTTCAAGTGTTGAATAGATCTATCACATTTCTTGTACTTGTCTTGGATGGTTGTATGTTCTTTCTCTATAATATCTAGGCTGTCTTCAATGCCTGAGATTCGATCTGCTGCATGGTCTAACCTGCTGTCAAGACTTTCTACTTTGTTTTTTATTTCTTTTCCTTCTAATTGGTCAGCTTTGATTGCTTCAAATTCTTTGCTGAAGCTTTGTTTTAGATCGTGTATGGACTTCTTTACTTCCTTAATTTGGTGTTCAGTGTTTATTCTCAAATCACTTAGTTGATTGGTTATGGTTTTCTTGGATTCTCATTCCTTCTATTTGGTTCCATTCAGCATTCCCTTTGTGGTCTTTCTGACTTCCTTTAGCTCTTTGTTAATGGATTCTGTGAATGCCTTTAGTGATCTTTTTGTATTCTCATCCTTCTCTCTCAATTCGTATAGTACTCTTTGCTCAGCTTCCTCACATTCACACCATTCCTGTAGTTCTCTTTGAATGCTCTCAGCCTGCTCACACCATTCCTGCCTTTCTCTTTGAGTGTTTTCAAGCTGCTCACACAATTCCTGTATCAGTTTTTGAGTAGCTTCCTCATGCTCATGATGTTCCTGTATTAACCTTTGGTTTGCCTCCTCTCTCTCCCTATCATGCTCATACAGAGTCCTTTCTATGTTTTCAATCTTTTCCTGTATTTACCTTTGGTTTGCCCCCTCTCCCTATCATGCTAATACAGAGTCCTTTGTATATTTTCAATGTTTTCATTTATCATGTTTACCAGCAGTGTTTGAAGAGCTATTTGGGAACTCTTCTCTGGATTATTCATTATCTGTCCTCTCCCCTGATTATCATGAGTGGGAGTTGAGATACCCGGACTTGGCATTTTTCTTGTGTTTTTCTGGCTTACTCTGCCCATTTGGGATGAAAGTAACACAAGTTTTGTGCTAGAACACTAACTTAAGGCAAGCATCAACCAAATCTGTATTTGCACAGTCAAAAGTCTGTAGATACAATCTAGTTCAATAGATATATCTATTCAACATCAAACAACTGTATACTCATGGGCTACAAACCGTAAAGAAGAATTTGGCAAACCAGAAATTATTAGGTTTAGGGAGAGATGTGGGTAAAAATAGGAATAAAGAGATGTGGGAAGGCTCAGGGAGAGTTAACTTGGCTAAGTCTTAATCTCAAAGTGGGAAATAGGTTTGATAGGATGAAAGTAGAGAGAGAGAAAATAAGAAGAACGAGAAAGAAAAAAATTAGACAAGAAAAAATAGAAAAGAAAAAATTAAAAATTAAAAATTGCAATGGTTATAAATTATGCGGATTTGAAAACGAAATATTCAGAGAAGCATGTGGATATAATGAGTGAAGCCGAGGGATATAAAGGAGATGTGGAAAACTGAAAAATAAAAATCCTTAAAATATTATATAGGTATAAAGAGGTAGTACTGCTATTAAGGAATTTAAGCCTAAGAGGTTTTGAATTGAGTAATAAATTTCTGGATTAAGTGTGTCCCAATCGGGGATAGGTCTAATAGTCAATCACATGTATATCTGAGGATGTGCAGAACAGCAATTAAGTCACACAAAGAAGAACGAAAGAGAAGAAAAGGTGAAAAGAATGAAAAAGAAAGAATAAAAAGATCAGAAGCTCAGTAGAGCTAAACAAAAAAATTAAAAAAAAACAAAGAAAATGCACACACACACATACCCCTAACATAAAAATTATAAGAGAAAGAAAAAAAAGTTACTAGAAAACAATTTTTTAAAGGTAAAAATTAAAAAAAGATTTAGAAAAAATTTTTTTATAGAAGGTACAAAAAAGAAAAAAAAAAAAACTTCTTTGATTTTTTGGGGAGGGGTGGGAAGATCCTGTATCTCCCCTGTGTCTGTAATCAGCCTCTTGTTGGTGTCTCTGGTCTGCTTGTGGTGTTTGATTTTCCTGTGGCTTGGTTGGTTTCTTAAGTCAGTTTGTTTGAGCAGGCAGAAAAATGCTCTGCTTTTACCCAGGATTTTGTGATCCTTTTCCCAGGCTAGTTCAATGGGAGGGAGATCTGCTTTAAGTATCACAAAAGAAGGAGATGGCTGTTTTCTCAAGTTTGGAGATGCTGTATTGAGGCTAGGTTCTGGGTAGAGTTGAGGCCTTTCAGCAAACAGTAGCTTTACCCTGGGGGGCTAGATTGTGAGAGACTCACAGAGCCCAGCCTGGAGCCATTCTCAGGGTTTATGTTTACTGAATTTCAATTGATTGTCAAGGCTGCTAAAGTGAGTGGCAGCTTCTGGCTCTGTTTACCCAGTGAGGAGATCCACTCCTGGGGCTGGCGGCCAGAGCTGGTTGACTTTTCCCTGGGTGGAGCTGAGTCTGGCAGGTCAGTTAGGTTCTTGTGACCTGCTAAGTGACTCTAGTTTTCTTCCAAGGCCTGAGCTGGAGCTAGCAGCTCAGCCGGGTCTTCAAAGATGGAGATCTCCAGTAGTGGGGGGGGAGGAGGGGTGGCCTTCCCTCCTCTGCTCCCTGAGAAGGAGTGAGGATGTCTGGCTTCTACTCACATCGAATCTTGGTTCCTGGGTCTTCTCTGTTCTGTGAAGTGCAGGATGAAGATGTCTGCTCCTTGTCGGTTCTTGCTGGTGTTGAGTAGAATCCGCTTGCCTGCTGCATCTGGCTCCTTCGTCCCGGACTCTCTGTGTTGCAGGTATGGCGGCTACGGCCACCACTGCCACTGCTGCTGCCGCAGAGGCAGCTGCTGACAAGTGCTCAGATCTGTCTCCTTGCCTGGATTTTCCCTCTCTGGCCTGACTCTCTGTACTGTGATGGCACACTTGGTGTGATTCTCTGGCTTAGGACTATTCACTGGAACACTAAAACTGCTTTCTATGTGAGAGCTTGTTTAGCCTCCAGCTTCTCCTCCACCATCTTCCCGGAACTCCCAAGTCTGATACTTAGTTTGGATGACTAGCTATAATTCCCTAGAATGTGGAAAATCTATACCAGATAAAAAAGGCCCCATCAGTCATTTAGAAGTCTGACAGAATTATGTAGTTATTCTAACATAAATATTGTTGTGTTTTATTATACCACGACAAAAAAGAATGTGTAAACAACAGTATCTTCATGAATATGCATGATGCTTAATGACACCATTATTTAATTTGCTCTTTGTCAAGACTCACCTCACAGATGGCTCCAGGAATGCCCCAGGAATTACACTAAATCCACCAAATACTCTTTCTTTTCTTAGCATCTCATTTAGCTTTTTAATCTTGTTGTACATATATAAGAAACAGAGCTACCTTACATTGATTCAGATTCTCCTTCAAAACAAAAACTAAGAAACAATTTCTTCCAAACATTCTCTTGAAAATCAGAAATCTCTACAAGTTATTCTTGGCTTACAGGTCTTGAGTTTAATCTTCTACCCACAATTCTTGTTTTCTTCCTTCCTCCATTGGTTAAAAGTCAATACTGTCAACCTCAACTCCAGGGTTACTATCTTTTCTCAATAATATTTTATTGTGTTAAACTAAATTATTGATTGTAATTGTTACCTTAGTGGTAGTATTGTGTATTCACATCCTCGCAATGCACACACAACACAAAAACTGTACCTCTATCTCTTGATGTTGAGTTTGGGCAAGATGACTTGTCTGGGCCAATGTGATGCTGCCATGCATGTTGCTAGAAGTAACCTGAGAGTGTGTTTATCTGGCTGAGATTAGATACTTGTTGCTTCTTCCTTTGCCATCACCTTGAGTGTCTCCACATAAAAATAGCATATTTTTATATAAAATGTAAACCAAATCCATGTAAAGCACACAGACTTTTACTGCATAATGTACATTCTTCTGGAAAAAATTGTCACCATATTTTCAGGAAGAATATTTCCACAAGGAATGAAATTACTCGGAATGAAAGTTTATCTCCCCTTGAGCAGTCTATCACTCTGGTCTTCTAGTAAAACTTAGACCAGATCCAAATCTATCCAACTTATATGAAACAAATCCAGTTAATGTAACAATCAATTTTGATGAGAAAAATGATTATTATTGTATAACATTCAGTGTTATTTCTATTGGTTTTCCACCAACAGCTAATTAATATATCCAGAAGTCATATTCAGGTCTTTCCCTCATATAGCCCTCAATCCCAAATACAGGATAGTATTTCCCTTATTTTATGAATTACCCATTATTATTTTCTATAAAGCATGTAAGACACAATTTTCTCCAATGATGACTATATTTCACATTTATTTAGTGCTTTATTCTTTTAAAATGCAAGCTCATGTCATCTTCTCCAGGCCTGTGTATTAAGTAGAGCAGATTCTTCTTTTGCTAGATGAATGAGATGAAATAATGGCAAAACAAGAGATTTTGTCATGTTTATTGTGTATATGGGAAAGGTTATTTATTTTTATCAGAGTACTGTGAAAATCTTACAAAGTTCGAGGAAGAGAAAATATATTATATACTTCTGAATTTTGTTAGCTCCTGGCATACACTAAAACACAGAATAGGTGCTCCAAAGCATGACTGCTTCTGGTGTAAGGACAAGTTGAAACCATTATGTACTTGCTTTGGTGAATGTTCACATAAGATATATTCCTTCTCTTAAAGGTAAAGATATAAACATTCTTTCTGTGTCACCTGGGGTCATGTCTATACATCCAAACAAAATACATAATTCAAGAAAGAAATGGATCTGAGAAGTAGACTAGGCTTTGGAAGTTACTGTAGACTGAAGAGTAGGTGATGTAATGTGGCCCATTATATTTTCTAAATTGCTGCTGCAATATCTCCTATCATATATACTCTTTTACAATTTGATCTAATTATCCTTACTTTCAGTCTAGGCAGATTCCTGACTGACTGAAACATTAGAGATCAGTGGAAGTGATATTCTGTGAGTTTTAAAGATAGATCATAAGAGGCAATGTCCTTTGGGACATTTAATTTTGGAGCCTTTATCCATCATATAAGAAGTCTAACTACTTCTGGACCTCCATGAAGAATGATGCTTAGGCCACATGAAGAAGCTACATGGGTTTCCTTGCTGAAAACCACATTTGGGAGTACAATTGTCTGTCAACATCAACTACCAGACATATGAGTGAAAAATCATCTTGAAATGGATTCTGCAATACAACTTTTCATTCCCTAAGCCAATTGAATTTTCTTAGTTAACGATAAAAACATAATCTGTGAGCACTACTAGAATTATTTTTTTACCATTAAGTATAAGGGGGATAATTATGCAGTAATGACACAAACAGAGACAAAAAGGATCATATTGAGAGTCTCTTTGTATAATAATTAAGAACATAGACTCTGGAGTCAGATTGATCTAATTTTTTAAATTTAATTTTATTGTCAAGGTAATGTACAGAGGGATTACAGTTACATACGAAAGGTAATGAGTGCATATCTTATTAACATTGTTACTCCATCATTTTTCTCCCACTTTCCCTTTCCCCAAATTCCCTACGCCACAAGTTGTAAAGTTTATTTCCAACATAGTGTCTTGTGAGTATCTCTGTTGCATTGGTTCACACTTTGTCCGTTGTCTCACCATTTTTTGTTCCCCTTCCCTTCCCCAAATCAGATAAATGTATATAGAAAACATAGGGGACCAAAATAAAATACAGAGACAAGAGAAAATAAATCAAAGGAGAAAAATTGAAAGAAAAAAATAACTTTATACAGTATGTTAAAAACAACAATAACAAAGAAAAACCTCTTCTTTCCATATTTCAAATGTCAGCTCTATTACTTTTTTCCTGAATAATCATTGGGGAAATATACAACTTCTCTGAGCTTCAGCTAGTTCACTTACAAATAGCTACATAATAATATTATCTTCATTAAACAATTGCAAGTATTAAATGATATAATACACAAACTTTAAATACAATACCTGAATCTTAGCAAGTACTCAGTTTCTAACTTGTTTTATTGATGTTCAATCTATACACTGTGATGCCCAAGGATTTATATCATTTATTGGCATGAACTACTGCTCATATGCATGAGGCTAGTTGTGTTACATTGACTACTAATGTCAGGTTTTAGAATTCTACCTTCGCTTGTGGAAATGTTTTGTTAATACAAAATCTTACAACTTTGGCCCTTGCTACAGACCAGATCTCTTAATTATGTGACAGGCGATGACTCAATTTCTGTTTCTCTTTATGGCCAAAGAAAAATTAAAAATATCTTTCCTGTTTAACATCTCAACAAAAAATCTTTACTACTGTTTTTTCCCTATCTTGAAGAAATAGTTCACTTTTAGCCAGTGATAGAATCTCCTCCATGTATGCATGCTATAGTTTAAAATAGACATGGACCTGTAAAGCTTATTATTATCTGGGGAGACACATGTTCATCAAGTGGACTTTGCATAGGCATTTAATTAAGTATATTTTATGTACCAGACATGGAAACAAGTCATTTTCAGTAACTTTGTTATCCAGTCACTTTACTACAGACTCATTTTAAGGGCGATGTAAGATGCATTTAATTTTTCCCATTTTATATATGAAGTAGCTGAGACCTAGAAAGTTTAAAAGCATGTGCTCAACATGATAGGTGCTTTTTTTAAAGTCTGCTTAAGGAGGGATAAATAGTGAACGTCCAGGTAGAAACAAATGTTTGAGAAAAGATTCAGTGTGGGAATCGGAGCAACCTTGAATATTATATAATATTGCTTTACATTGTAAAGTAATGATGCAGAGACAAAAAGGGTCATATTGAGAGTCTCTTTGTATAATAATATTATAATAATTAAGAACATAGACTCTGGAGTCAGATTGAACTTCCCACATTACTTTACAATGAGGTATTTATTTTCTTTTCCTCCCTTAACTTTTGGAATTTATAAAATACATTTGGCCCTTCATATCTGCATCAACACATTCAACTAAATATGTATTAAAATTATGCAAGAGTAATTTTATCTGTACTGAACCTAGATTTTTAATGCTATTTATTCCCCCAAATAATGCAGTATAAATATATTTGCATAGCTTTTACATTGTATTGTATCTAGGAGTAATTTAAAGTGTATGGGAAAATGTATGTTTATTATATGCAAATACTATGCCATTATATATAAAGGAGTTAAAATATACAGATTTTAGTATCTGTGCTAGAGCTGTGAACCTGTCCCAAGGAATATGGAGGGGAAATTATATAACTTACTTCCTCTCTCTGCTTATTAGCTCTAGATTACATAGTCTGAGAAAATTGTTGAGAAAAGAACCACTCTAAAATGTTAATGTCTTCACAGATTTCATTCCACATTATTGTGATTCTACAAAAGGTGGAACAATTCTGGAATCAGAAGACATTGAGAATGAGTATAACATGTCTATCTACTTTCCCAAGGCTTTGAGATAACACTGGGAAGCATTCTATGTTAGCTGTTTTGAAACAGAGTTTAGTCTTAAGCTTAAGTGTACATAAATTCCTACTTTCCTAACTTCTCAGGAAAGAGATATATTTATCTTGTCCTACCTTCTGTAAACTTTGGCTACAAAGCAGAGACACTGCAAAAAAGAATCTTAGATTCAATCCACAAAGACCCTTTTAAAAAAGAAATTCGAGTATTGCAAAAAACACCAAGGTTGGACTTTTTTAGGGCACTTATAATTTAAAACCAACATAAGAAGCCAGGCACCGGTGGCTCACACCTGTAATCCTAGCTACTCAGGAGGCTGAGATCTGAGAATCATGGTTCAAAGCCAGCCCAGACAGGAAAGACTGTGAGACTCCTATCTCCAATAAACCACCAGAAAACCAGAAGTGGGGCTGTGGCTCAAGTGGAAGACAGCCTTGAGCTGAAGAGCTGAGGGACAGCACCCAAGCCCAGAGTTCAAACCCCACGACTGACAAAAAATAATGACATAAGAATGGTAAAGACCGAAAAGTTTTCCTTTCAGCATGCTAGTGACTTGGCCTAATATATGAACTCTTTAGGTAGAACAAACATGCATAAATTGAAGAAGTAAAAATGGCCAATAAACACATGAGGAAATGCCTAACATTTCTGGCCATAAAGGAAATTCAAATCAAAAGAACATTGAGATTACACCTCTCTCATTAGAATGGCCACTATCAAGTAAATAAACAAGAAAGTGTGGGTGAAGATGTAGCCAAAAGGGAACTCTATTATATTGGTGATGAGAATGTAAGCTTTTTCAACCACTCTGGAAAGCAATGTGAAAGTTCCTTAAAAGACTAAATATAGAACTACCCTATAAGCAGCAATTCCACTCCTGAATATTTTTCCAATAAAGCACAAACAAGGTTACAGTAAAGCCACGAGCCCAAAGGTGTTCATTGCAGCCCTAGTTAAGATATGGAATCAGCCCAGATGCCCTTCAATGGACAAATGGATCAAGAAAATGTGGTGTATATGAAAAATGGAATTTTATTCATCTATTTTTATCATTCAAAAGGAAGTGGAAAGACTTGTAAAAATTTATGTTAAATGAAGTAAACCACACCCTAGATACAAAAGTATGTCAGAAGAAAATGTGTTGGAAATTATATGTACACCTTTGGGGGGTGAGGCAAGGGAAAGTAAGAGAAAAAATGAGGGAGAGGGTAACAAGTTCAACAGAAATGTACTTATTACCATATTTAAGTAACTGTAACCCTCCTTACATCACCTTGACAATAAAAATAATAAAAAAGTTGCATGTATTTCCTTATTTGTGGTAGATATAATATACCTGTAAATCTGTAAATAAACACATTGGGCAGTATGCAAGAAGTTACAAATTAATTAACTGAAATATAATAGACTCTATGAATAGTTCACATAGTATAATTTTTTAGAATAGGTCAAAACCCAACAAAATCATCACCAGGATATGGGAACATGCAAGAGGGAGGGTGGGGACAAGGGGAGAAGAGGTACTACAGGGGAAAGGAGGGAGGATGCAGTCAATAATTCATTGCATATACCACAAAATTAAGGAAAGTAAAGGAAAGGGTGGCATGAAGGGAGATGAGTATGTTAAAGATGGTGACACTGATCAAGACACATTTTTAAACTGCTTTGTTTTATGGCACTTCCTCATACAAATACTTAAAGATAGCAAAAAGCTAAAAAACATGACTGAATTATCTCAAAATCATTTTATATTATAGGTAATTTTTAAAAATCTAAGCAAAGTCAGGAGGAAAACATCTGGGAGAAAATGAAGGAGGAGGTGACCCTGTTCAAAAAGAAATGTACTCAATAACCCTCCTGTATGTTACCTTTACAAAAAAAAAATAAAAATAGGGACAGTAGTAGTAAAAATGGAAAAACAATAAGCATAATTCTAAGCAAATTTAAAGATGCAGTTTTATGCCTGTGAGTATTGTCTCAGTTCTAGTACCTAACTAAATCTAGCCCTCAGTGGATTATATAGGCCTTAAATTTCTGCTGTAGCAGAGTGTGAGCTCAACATCACCATCATCATCGTCGTCATCACATTCAACAGAAGTAGAAAAGTAACTGCTTACTGAAAACCTGTGAGATGCCAAGGGTTTTAGACAGTTGATATGCATTGTATTTAATTGTACACATGAAGGATAAACATTAAGCTAAGTCTTTAACATGGAAAGTATGTAATGAATGAGAAAATGTAAATTCAGAGAAATAATTTTCTCCAGACCACCTAAGTGCTAGAGATGGAAATGTTTTAAAATAGCTTTATGGTTGTTTAATGTACATAAAAATAAACCTATTTTAAGTGTACAATTTAATAATTTTTAAAAATCTAAATATTTATGCATTAATGAATACAATCTAATTTTAGAACATTTTCATTATCCAAGAAAGATTTCTCCTATCCATCAACAGTGATTTACAATACTCAGTCCCACGACCAGGCTACCAGGCAACCACTAATTCCCTTTCAAACTCTGTGAAGAAAATAGTGACAATTACCATAGGTATAAGTGACAAGGGTATTAACAAACTCTCATAATACAAGCCCCAAAATTGATTCTTTAAAAAAATAAAGATTGAAAAACCCTTATCTAGGCTGACCAACAAAATAGAGTTAAATGATTAATTCGGGAAACAAATGAATCATAATTACTGATTTCACAAAAATGAAAATGAATATAAGAAAATAGTATAACAACAAATTTGGTAGCATATATGAAATGGGCAAGTTCAAATTGAAACACAGATTGCTAAAAAATAATACTAGAAGTAGAATAGCAATGATCAAGACATTGAATTACAAATCAAAAGACTGGTAACAACAACAAAAAGTCAGAATTACATGGCTTCAGTGCTCAATTCTGAAAAAAAATTCAAAGACTTAATTAACATCAAACATTCACAAAATCTTCTAACATGTAGAAAAGAAAAGAACACTTCATAACTCATTCTATGAAGCCAGCATTATCTTTATATGAACTGCAAAGACATCAGAAGAAAGGAAAAATAAAGACTAATCTCTCATTTGCCATTTATTTATAAAATTATTTATTCTTTTGGTGTTAATTTTCTGAATTCTTTGTATATTTTGGATATTAATCCATTGTCAAATGAATAGCTAGAAAAGACATTTTCTCATTATGGAGGCTGTCTTTTCACTCTAATGACTTTCTTTTTTGTTATTTATTTATTGTTATTGTAAATGTGATGTACAAAGGGGTTATTGCTACATAAGTCTGGTAAGGAGTATATTTCTTTTTGGAAAATATCACCCCTTCCTACACCTTCTCCCTGTTTTTCCTTCCTGCTCTCCCCCAAATTCTATAGTTCATTTTGAAAGTAGTTTCTTCTGAGTAGCACTGTTCCATTTGTTCCCCTTTTGTCCTTTAATTGCTGTGTTCCCTTTTTCCCCAAAGACAGATGAACAAACAAGACAAAAAGAAAAAAGGGGGAAAAGAACCTTGTTTCCATTTTCTGTAATATATATATATATATATATTTATACACATAATTACAGATGTATAAACACATCTAATTTTAAATGATCAGAAGCACAGCAATATTATTCCTTTAGGTTCTTCCCCTAACAGTATCCTCATTTGGTCTCATTGTGTGTGAATGTACAATGGAATTCTATGCCTCCATCAGAAAGAATGACATTGTCCCATTTGTTAGGAAATGGAAAAAATATATTGAGGAAAAAAGATATTAAGTGAGGTAAGCCAAGCCCAAATAAACATAGGTCCTATGGTTTCCTTATTTGCAATAACTAGTATATGTCTAGGAAAAGCAGAAAAGGTCAAAAGATATGTACATATTACCATATAAGATGATGTTTACCTAGGGTCTTATATGTTCCTTTTGTTGTACAGAAGCTTTTCTCACCAGATACAATCTCATGTATCAATTCTTGTTATTTATTGAGCTATTGCAGTCTTTCAGAAAAATTATTGTCTATGTCTATGTCTTATAGTGATATTCCTATGTTTTCATTCAGTAGTTTAAAATTGTCAGGTGTTACACAAAGGTTTCTGATGCAGTTTGAATTGAGTTTTGTGTACTTGTAAATTAGTACAACCATTATAAAATTCAGTATTAATGTGTCTCAAAAGGGTAAAAATGGAAGTACCATATGATCCTCTATACTACCCCTGGGTATATATTGGAAAGTAATCCATTATATAATATAGATACCTGCAACACTATCTATTAATAATAACTTAACGGGAATTAACCTAGGTTTCCAACACGGGAAGAATGGGTAAAAAGTTATCCATTGTGTATGTACACAAAAGAATATTATTATGCTACAAGGAAAAATATTATACTATTTGTAAAGAATTGGAAAGACCTGGAAAAATTATGTTAAATGAAGTAATTCAGGCCAAAGAGAGAAAGGATGCATTGCTTCCCTTATATGTGGAAGCTAGATTTAGCTTGTAAACATAAATAATTACATTGAATGATATGCAAGTATATACAAATATATTAGCTCAAATATGATAGACTCAAGGGAAAACTCAAATAGTGTAATTCTTTAGAAAGGCAAAATCAAAGTTCAGTAAAATAAGACACCAGAAAGTGGAAAATCAAAAGGGGTGATATGTGGTAAAAGGAAAAGGGGTAGATAAAGAGAAGAGGGGGGAATGCAGTCAAGAATCTAATGTTTATTTTTTATTGTAATGATACTGTACAGAGGGGTTACAGTTACATGAACAAGGTAATGAGTACATTTCTTATCAAGCATTGTTGCCTCCTCCTTTGTTTTTCCCTACCATCCCTTCCCTCCCATCTCCACAACTACTCATGGCTAGCACTCTTCCACTGAAGCTACAGCACTACTTCTGTCTTTTTCTGTAACTGATTGGAAATAAGAGTCTCAGAGACTTTCCTGCCTGTGCTGCTTCAAACCACAATCCTCAAATCTCAGCCTTTTTAAGTAGCTAGGATTACAGGCATGAGCCAACATAGTCTGCCTGTCTTCCTTTTATTTTAACTTTTAATATTTTAAGAATTATTAAGGTAATGACATGAAACCCACATTCTCAACATATTTACATATATAATACACTGTTGTTAATTACAAATAAGATACTGTACATTAGGACAGGGACATTAGCAAGATAGTGAAATAGACCTTTCCAGCCCTCATCCACACACCCCTGCAGGAATGTCAATTTGAATAACCATCCATGCCTGTAATAAAATGAAAATATCTTCACAAGAGCTAAAGAAACAAAGGTAAGGAATTTCAGTAGTTGAATGGAGCAAAGGAATAGGAAAAACATATTGAAGATAGTAGGAAGAACAGCTTTACATTACCCATACCTCATTTCCCCAACCCTAAATTGCACAATATGGATGGAACAACATACTTTTTTATTGGGGAATTAGAAGGAAATAAAGGATTTCTCCTTTGTCTACAAGAGTCCTCTAAATAAAACTCATCCCTGGGGGTTGGGGGCTATGATCCTCAGCTCCAGACCAACATCAATAGATCTAATCCAGTCTCTGCACTGCCTCAAGAACCAAATCTGTCCCTGTGGCCACAGGTACCAGTATGCTCAGAGCTCATACCAGTTTCAGCGTACACAGACCTTATGTTTACTTAAGTAGACTCCAGTACAAGTATGACCCCAGTGGAATGAGGAAAGAAGTTTACTCCTGCAGACCAAGATTCTAGGACAGCTTCTGTGGGCCTGGGATCCAGACCCACCATTACAGACTTGGAGTCTAGTCACTTTCCTATTTAAACACCAAACTCATTTATTGGACTTAAGGGAAGAGCTAGATTGAACCCTGTGTTTCCAAGCATCAGACTGACCTTACAAAAAAAACATACAAAATCTTCAATTTTTCAAAATTTTATAATTTTCATTGTAGAGTTATTCATTTATTTCATTAAAATTATTTCATGTATCTTATTTTTCTTTTTGTGTCTATTAAAATTTCTATCTTGACTTCTTTTGGCATGTAACAAAACTAACTACTGATTTTGTATGTTTTTTATCTCAGAATTTACTAAATTCATGTAATATTGTTTTCCATGGAGTCTTAAGTTTTTTCTGTACATAATTATGTCATCTCTATGATAATTTTGCATCCTCTTTTTCAAATTTACATTTCCTCTGTTTCTTTCTTTTGCCTTATTTCTTTGTTTAAAATGTTCAGTGTTACATTGAAGAGAAGTGATGAAAATGGTCACTGTGGGCTTTTTATAGTTCTTGAAAAGTCTTCTACTTTTTCCCATATAGTACATTGTTAGATATTGTCCTGTTATAAATGACCTTTATTATGTTGAATCGAGCTTTTTACATTTAATTTCTTCAATATTTCTATCATGAAAGGAGTTGAATTTTATCAACTATTTCTTCTGTATATATTGATGTGACCTTATGGATTTTGTCCTTCAGGTATTGAAGTTTCTAAACTTGTGTGTATTATATCCTTATATCCATATCAAGATGAACCTTATTCATTCATGTTTAATATTTTCTTGAGGATTTTTGTACCTATGTCCTTCAAGATTATTGGACTAAAATTTTATTTTTTGTTATGTCCTTATCTATTTATTGTAAATGAATACTGTATTTAAAAATGTGTTTAAAAATCTTTCTCAGTGTTGCAGTAACATAGAGTTTATATAAATTCTTCATTCAATACTCCATATAATTTCAGGTATAAAGTCACATTGTAATGTAACATGAAAATGAGACTTCCATAAGTTCTACTGTGTCCTGTTCATTATCAAGATTTCATATCTTAGCCTACATTGAAGGATGTAGTTTCACAGAAGAGATGAATTGCAGTAAATGGGAATTATGTGAGCAGATGTTTTCTAACACAGAATGAAATCCCAAAATAATATTACATTTTATATTTGTGACTATGTTTGCAGAGGATGCTTATTTAAATAAAAAACCTAAAACAAATAATAATACAGTACAATAGTTGATACAATTTGGTTTGCACAAGTATCTGTGGTAACATTGAAAAAGAAGTGTATTCTAGTGCTGCAAGAGACCTTGATGTGTAGGTGACAAAAAGAGGTTAGAGAATGTGATGATATTCAGTTTGGGGGTGTGTGAGGAATTATTCTGGCTAGAAGATACAATATAGGAGAAGGAAAGTCATAGAGCTTGTATATTTGTAAGAACCATATGCAGCTTAGTTATTTTAGAGAGCAGTAATTGTGTGTGTGTGTGTGTGTGTGTGTGTGTGTGTGTGTGTGTGTGTTTGAGAACATTAATGGGTGGAATAACTAAATCCTGAAGGACCATGTATATCGTAAGAAGAAGTTAGAATTTTCACAGTGAGCAACATTCAAAGTTACATTGAAAAATGGAAATTGCTTGGTTCTTATAGGAACAGCAGAGTGAAAACCTGGTAAAATTAAAGGGGTACTATTTTAGTCATTTTTGTATTGCTATGATTAAATATTTGAGGATAGATATTTTCTTTCTTCCTCTTCCTCTTTCTTTCTTATCTTACTTCTTTCCTCCTCCCCCTGCCATCATCCCTCCCTCCTTCCCTCTCTCCCTTCCTTCCTCTTTCTCTTCTTTCATTTAATTCCTTCCTTCTTTTTCTTTATAATAGAACTTGAACTCAAGGCCTCGGGCTCTTGATTGGCTTTCTTAGTTGGACTTAGCTCTCTACAACTTGAGCTATGTTTCCAGTCCAGCATTTTACTAGTAATATGGAGGTGTACTCTCAAGAACTTTAGTGCTTGGATGCCTTTGATCTGCAATACACAAGGTATCAGCTTTCTGAGTATCTAGGAGTATAGGTTTGACCCACAAACACTCAGTGAAAATGTGTATTTGATAAAAAAAATTTTAACTAAAATTTATCAGAAAATTCTAGATATTCAGGAGCCTATTGCTGATATCTACTCATTTTTAAAATTAGAGTATTATAGTAGATGGCATCACAACAGTGGTCATGTGAAATGGAGAGAGCACATGGAGAGACAGGAAACAAGAAATGAAGAGGTACCATGCTATAACAACTTGTTTTCATGAGACCCATGAGCAAAGACAAGAACTTCTGTGAGAAAAGCATTAATCTTAACTGAAGACCTACTCGCCTCCCACTAGCTCTCACTTCTTAAAGTTTGTACCTCCACTCTGCATTGTAACACTGTCAACTAATCTTCCAGCACATGAATCTGTTGAAAGATCACATCTGAACTATAAAAAGTTCTATAACTTCTAATTAGAATGGAAATAAATATATAGACACAATTTTTAACAATGCCATCTAAACATATTACATATCTATCCACCTTTGCATCATTGCTCAGTCTTCCTTTTGCCTTTTCTGTTTTATATTTTCCTATTCCTCCCATTTCCTTTGGAGTCCAACTTACGGAAGCCTATTTTCAGGAAAACCTCATTTTAGCTTATAAGGTTACCTTTCTCTTAACTCCTCAGCATCAGAAGACAATATTGGGCTGGGAATGTGGCTCAGTGTTAGAGTGCTTGCCTAGCGTGCACGAAGCCCTGGGTTGGATTCCTCAGTACCACATAAACAGAAAAAGCCAGAAGTGGCATTGTGGCTCAATTGGTAGAGTGCTAGCCTTGAGCAAAAGAAACTCAAGGACAGTGCCCAACCCCTGAATTCAAACCACAGGACTAGGCAAAAAAAATTAAAAGAAGATAATACTAATTCTTGTATTCTTTATGTAAACACCTCTGTACATTTAGCTATTTTATGTCCAGCCATTCATTTTACAGATATTTACTGAGCAATCTTTTATGAACATAGGATTTTATAAAACACTTTAGTAATATCAAGGTACATATAACAAGAAAGTCCTTACCCTCAAAGAAATCAGAACCTAGGTATGAAGTACCTGTAAAAGACTGTCATATGTGATTATTGAAAATGAAGGTAATTGTGCCTATTCAAGATTAACTAAGTCAGAACACGTGGTAGCATGTACTCCAGATCTGTTTTTGTTTTGTTTTAGTTTTTGGTCAGACTGGTCTCAAAGTTGTGATCTTCCTGTCTGATCCTCCTCATTGATTACTTATGTGCACTACCACAGCTGCCTCCAGACCTGTTTTTAAGTAGATTTTCATACTGATTATAAAAAACAGTAAGTCTGGGAATTAGTGATCGGGGGAAAGAGATAGGGATATGCCTAAATAATTCCAGTGCGAGATAGCATTTGCTAAATGTATGCCACATAAAAAAACTATGCAAAATGCTTTAGGAGTTCAGAGATCACTGGTAGCTCAGGTAATTTAGGAAAAACCTTATGAACCAAGTGGAATCTTAATGATCAAAACTGAGGTCTGATTAAGCTAATCTACCATCTTTCATTTGTTTATTTAGTTATCTCTTTTGGCATAAAATCTTGGCTTTTTTTGAGATCAATGCCTTTTTAACAAGGATGGTGAACAATTTTATGAAATATGTGTTTCTATAAGAAGCTTTTTCAAAATGGTTTTAAGATTGCTATTCTCCATTTGCTAGCCTCTTTTGCGAGAGCTTTTTAAATCCAGATCTCAGAAACCAAAACTGCATTTATTTCTTCATCCACTTATATATGCTATTCACATTCACATTGTGCTTGTGGGAGGATGAGAGCTATATAAATCCAAGGTATTATTATTATTATTATGAACTTTCACTGCTGTTCCCTTTTGGCCCTTTTTTCTAGGCTTTCAACTTGACAGTTTGAATGCTTCTTAATCTGATCTTCAATTTAGTTCTAATTTAATAAGAATATTATAAATAATTAGTTACCATACTACAAGAAAGAAATCGGACAAACCAGACCTGCTTATTACAAACAGTGGACTAAGAAGAATTTCTTTACTGATTAGGATCCCCAAAACCCTCAAATTCAATATCTCTATTTAGGAACATCTCTCCTAAGCATATTATTTTAAATTAATAGAGTTATTTAGAATTAGTACATTTTGTACAGTTATTTACATAAGCTTCCATTTTTTGAAGCAAATAAACACTACTGATACAGAGCTTAAAGTAAAAACACTGAATATTCTTCATTATAATCATAGAGAATCCCTTTCAGGAGACTGTGATTTTTTTTGATGTCTCTTAACAGCAATGTATCATCATCTCCTGATACTAAATCCTGTATCAACATATGTCTATTAAGAAAAGCAGAAGTTATTCTAAACCAGAAGTTATTTATGCAGGGAATGATTTATGGAATTACAAAACACTTAAATATCCATTGACTGTAAAGGAGAAACATGGACACATGCCAATCTCAGTAAACCAACTCCAATTATCTCAGCTACATGCTCACAGTGGACATTACCTCAGCTACCTGCACTGGATCAGCAGCACAAGACTGCTGTGGTAATAATATCCATGGATAGAGAAATCTTGTTACTTTGTATTTTTTCTCAATTGTTTTTTGTTGGTATATCTGCAGGCAATTTTTGCTTTTGTATTCTCAGGATTACCTATTTTTTAAAATACATGAATACATGTCTGAAACATAAAATAATTAAACTCTAGAAATTAGTATGGAGATTAAAAAAAACTAAAAATAAACTTACCTTATGATTTTTCCATACAATTCTTTGGCATATATCTTAAGTAGTATAAATCAATGTACAAGATACCTGCATACCCAAATTTATTACAGAATATTCATAAAAGGCAAATGGAATCAGCCAAGGTGTCCAACAGAATATAAGTGGATCAATAAAATATGGTATATATTATATATATCATAAAATATCACACATCCATAAAGAAAAGTGGAATGATGTTATTTGCCAGAAAATGTATGGAATTAGAGAACATCATGTTGAGTGAAATAAGGCAAAGTGGATAAAAATAAAAATATATTGATTTTGCTCACATGAAGAAACTAGATCTAAAAGAAATACACAATTGATTTCTTGAACACACATAGACACACACACACAGACACACAGAAACACACACACACACACACACACACACAAAACATGATTCTCCTAACTATGGGACTATGTAGGGAGATGAGGGGAAGGAGAAAGGAAAAGACAACAAAGATGAATAACTTTGAAATATGGTGCTATTATGTATGAAGGCAGCATAAGGAACTTTAATGAAAGCTAATGATTAATAGCAGGTTAAGGGATATGAGAAAGCAATAGAGGGTTGTAAGAAAACATAATATATGCACATCTGAAACATCATAGTAAAACCCAGTGGTGCAATTAATGCATGCTAAAAATAATAAATAATAGGAAAGTAAAACAGACTCAATGTGAGAGCACACCAGCATGATTGGACTGAGGAAGGCTAATAGGGTGAAGAAGGATGAATTTGGTCAAAGTAGATTATTTGCATGCCTGAAAATAGAACAGTGGAGCCTGTTGAAATTTTCTTAAGAAAAAATAATGTGATAGACAACAGTGACAGAAGTGGTCAGAACATGTTATACACATGTCTGGAAGTGTCACAAAGCCTTCCTTGTACAACTAATGTATATTAATTAAAAGTAGTAAAATTTGGGCATATTCTTATCACCTAATTCATGCTATGGTTTAAATGGTCATATGGTAAATTTTTCATATGGTTTATTGTAGTTTGTTAACCATTGAATTATTTAAAATAGTCAAGAGATAGTTCAATGGTTCAGGCTTTAAAATTCCATCATATTACTGGGTGGCAGTGGCTCACAGTTGTAATCATGGCTACTCAGGAGGCTGAGATCTGAGGATCCTGGTTCAAAGCCAGCCTGGGCAGTAATAAGCCAGTAAAAAGCCAGAAGTAGTGACTCAAGTTGTAGAGTACCAGCCTTGAAGGGAAAAGCTAAGGGACAGCACTCATGACCTAAGTTCCATACACACACACACACACACACACACACACACACACCACACCCTATCATTCATTTATAAAATAAAAGTATTAAAAACTACATAAGGAAGGTCATTTGCATAGTTTAACATCCCCCAAAGTGTTTAGGGTATTATTTTTACATCATATTTCTTTTATTTTTATTAATAATTTTTATTGTGAAAATACCATACAGAGGGGTTACAATTGCATGAGCAAGGAAATGAGTACATTTCTTATCAAGGATGTTGCCTCCTCCTTTGTTTCCCATATTTATTTTTATATGTTTTTATCATACAAATACTGTACAGAGGGGTTACAGTTATATGAGTAGGGAAATGAGTACATTTCCTGTCGAGCATTGTTGCCTCCTCCTTTGTCTTTCTCCGACCACCCCTTCTTTCCCCACTTCCCCAACAACTCTCCCTTCATAATTGTTTAAAGGTCTTCCCACTGAAATAGCAGTTACAAAATTTACTTGAAATCACTGTTCATTTATTTTGCAATATGTAATTATATCTTCATATTTTTAATGTTAACCAAATATCTACTTACATAATTAAATAATTCATCCTAAGTGCCTTCTAACACTATTGTTATTACTTCTCTGCTGTTTAAGGCTTCAACTCAGTTTGCTTATTTATTTCATTGCTCTTTCTATTTCTGCTCTTTCTTTAGTCAAAACATTATAATTTGCTTCAAACATCCACTAGTACAAATTAATTTTGTTTCTTTTAATTTGTGAAATTCTGTGGAGCTTCAAAAATTATGCATGTGCTTTGTATTAGTATTGTACTAAATTTACACACATGGGAAGAATGGATATGCTTCATACGAAGTCTTCATTTTTGAAAGATAAATTGTCCCTATTTTTATGATTGTTGGTTTTAATGGTTTTAGCCTTAGATATTTTTTACTGTCTTGAATGTTAATATTAAGTCAGATTTAATTTAGATTCTATTTGTCTTTTTCAGATTTGTGTAAACTTTTACTTTAATATTTCCTACCATTTAATTTTTATATATTTTTCTAATAAACAACATGTAGTTTATTCATAGTCCTTAAGTTTTGCATAGGAGAATGCTGAGGTAAGGCTTAGTTCTTTTGCAAGAAAAGTTTTTTTTTAATGTTTCTGAAGACTTGCATGATTCCTTGTTTTTCTGTGGAGGTAAAAATTCATATGTATATCTTTAGGAATTGGTCACTTAAAAGTCAATTTAGTGTAATATCTGGGAAGCTTTATCTGCTGACATAGGTTTTTTAAAAATCAATATAAGGAAAATATTCTTTATATGTTTGTTTTGTTTCCACTTTTCTAAAGGCTGTACATCTTTCAGCGTATCAATGATCTTTTGTGCTTTCCTCCTTTATAAAGTTCATTTTATTTGTTTCTTTTTTCATTTTTATTGTAAAGGTATTGTACAAAGGGATTACAGTTACATAAGTCAGGTATTCAGTACATTTCTTTTTGAACACCTTCATTTTCTCCCATTTATTTATCTTCCAGTCTATTCCCTCCAACTTGTATAGTTAATTTCCATCATAGTGTCTATTTAATATTACTGCTGAATTAGTTCAACCTTTGTCCCAACATTTCTGTACTTTCCTTTCCTCTCCCCAAATCAGATATACAAGACATATAAGACAAAATGTACAGATATAAAAAACAGTGACAAAGGGGAGACAACAGAAAAAAAACTGCAAAAAGGAAAATAAAAAAATGTCTTGTCTCCATTTAATGTAGTTCACTTAGATAAGCATTATTTTATATGATCATATGCAGTTAGCTATTGAGCCCTTCTGATGCAGTTATATAGTTCATTTTAAATTAATCCTTTTGTGCTATGTTACGAGCTTCTCTGCATTATAGAGAAACTCCAGTTTGATCATCTCTGAATTTATATATCTACTATTTTTACACAGTGCAGTTATCCCTCACCTGCGGGAGTTATGTTCCAGAGGGTCCCCGCCCCACAACAGCCCTGTGGTAGGTGGGAATCCGCGAAGCTGCAGTGTTATATAGTCGTCCCTCACTATATTGTGGTTCACTTAGTGCTGTTTCGCAGATTTTCACCTATCGTGGGGGCTCTAGAATGTAACTTCCACGATAGGTGAGGTTTCACTATTTACATATGTATTTAAAAAACCTGCGACACAGTGAAACAGCAATAAGTGAACTGAAATATATGAGGTACGACTGTATTTACATATTCATATGCATGTTTTCTTTCTATCCTCTGTTCTGAGCCATCTAATCTTGTCCACTCTTGTTAGTAATTAGAAGATAGCTACCATCTTTCCATCTTTTCAGTGGAGCAGTTTGAATTTTCAATTTGAATTCATGATTTTTTTACTGAATTACTGAATTACATGTCTCTTTATCATGATGATATTTTGATATAATAGCCTCATTAGTATTTATGCATTCAAAACAACAGCATAAGTATATTATTGCAATGAAGTGATTACCAAAAAAGTCAGCATTACAAATAAAGCAATTGCTGAAAGCACTTTGAGAGTCTTCTGTAGTTATTTAAACAAAAAGGTGCTGCTGGTTATTCATGCCTTTAAAAAGACTGAGATTGGGGGGGGGTGCTGCAGTTTGAGACCTGTTCAAAAAAGAGAAGTGTGTAAGATTACTTCTCAGTTGATAGATGCATGCAATTGCTTCCACTTACCATCCCAAGTGATATAGGAAGCTGAGCTTGAAAACATCATGGTTCAAGACCAGCTCTGGCAGAAAATTCCTGGTGATGCCATCTCCATTGAGGAAAGCTGGACATGGGGTCAAGTGCCTGTTGTCCCAGTAGCTACATTCCTGGTGCAAACTTGTGTAGTAAGTGAGACACAATGTTAAAAATAACCAGTCAATAAACAAGGCTTGCAGGCATAGCTCAAGTGGTAGAGGACCAGTTTTGCAAGCATGAGTCCTTAAGTTCAAGTACTACCAAAAAAAATGTCCTTTGGCTACATCCTACTAGAGATGTGTAATGAAATCATTGTGTGGTAAAGTCCCACAAAATAATTATTTTGGGGGTTATACCAACAACAATATATAATTAAATACATTTGTTTAAACTTATTTCTTTTTCTAACAGTTGTTCCTTTCTAATTTAATTTTGTTTCATAATTATGTAAACCATTTACACTGCATGCAAGTAAGAACCAAAACAAGGAGCATTATGTAACATCTATCTACCGACTGAAGATTTAGTATTAATGCCACAGCAAATTCTTTTTGTTTTTTTTTAAATTAATTTTATTGTCAAGGGGATGTACAGAGTGGTTACAGTTACATACATAAGGTAGTGAGTACATTTCTTGTCAAACTTGTTACCTCTTCCCTCATTTTCTCCCTCTTTCCCTCCTCCATATCCCCCTCAAGTTATACAGTTCATTTGTGAGAATCACTGTTGTATTAGTTCACTGATTGTCTTTTGTCTCACCATTTTGTTGTTCCCTTTCCCTTTCCCTAATTCAGATACATGTATATACAATACCCAGGGTACCAAAATCAAAATCAAATACAGTGAGAATAGGGGATAAGCCATAGGGGGGGAAAAACACAAAAGAAAAACGAAACCACATCGTACATTAAAAACAACATCAAAGAAAAACCTGTGTTTCCATATCTTGGAGTTCATTTTGATTAGCAACATCTTATATGGTTATATATACCATATGTAAATAGCTACTGAGCTATTGTGATCCTCTGCTAGGACTATCCTAGAGATATACTAATTATTACAAATGAGTGAAACCGTTCTTTGGAACTGGCTTACTTCACTTAATATGATTTTTTTCCAAATCTTTCCATTTCCTAATGAATGGGGTGAGGTCATTCTTTCTGATAGAAGAATAGAATTCCATTGTGTATATATACCATATTTTCTTGATCCATTCATCCACCGAGGGGCATCTTCATTGGTTCCATATCTTTGCTATGGAAAATAATACTGCAATAAACATGGTTGTGCTGATTTTTACAGTACTATTAGAAGTCCAATTCAGCATTATGTGATTCTATACATTCTTTGACATATAATTTCCATATTAAATCTAATTGTATCTCTCTGCTTATTTTTGGTGAGTTTAAGTTTGTTTCTTTAAGATTTGTTCTCTGAAAAGCAGACAGGTAGTATTTGAAATTTACATCTATTTCCTAGAGTCAACCTTTTTTCAAAATTAAGCTCTTCTTATACTGTTTCTTCACTGTTTCCCCTTGCTTTTTATACTGAAACACAATTTCATTGACCTTGTGTTGCTTTCAAGTCAGTTTACTCATTCTTTGAATGAGGAAAATTTATCTCAGCTTAGCATATGCCTGCCAAATATGTGAGTAGATTGACATTGCATTCTCTAGCTGTGTGCTCTTATAAAGATCTTAACCTAACTGAATGGCTACCAAGTGAAGTTAAATTGATCCAATTGAAAGAAGCAAATGCTAAGGAAAACTAAAATTTTTGATACCCCAATAGGCAGATGTGTTTCCTCATCTAAGTAATTACATTTAAATGCTTTTCTTCAAGTTTTGCCCCCAGTTTATAGGTAGTTTGTAAAATTTTGGCAGCAATACTGTTAGGTGAATCTAACTTACTATTATTTAAAATAATTTACTCTTTGTATCTTTTCACATAATTACCATCAGAATATTTTTCTGAAGAAACTAGATTGTTGAAAATAAAATGACTTATGGACTATAAATATTTAAGTGGATAAACATTAAATTTTGTTAAGTGAGTACAGCTATCACATATATAGTCCCAAATGGTAATATTGGACTCTACTTCACCAGCTCATACTGTTTTCTAACCTCTATTTGATATTCATTTCCATTAAAAGGCCTTTCCTGACCATACTCCATGCAAACCAAGTGATTCCTGTTATTATATACTCATAGATTCTGTACTCCATAATTGCATTCATAGTTGCAATTATCTATTTTATTGTCATTAAATGTCTGCATTTTCCACAGACTTTAAATGCCAACATAACTGAAATTGTGTTCTTATCTACTTTATTCTTCATTGTAAGTCCCAAAACTTCCTACACTATTTTATATTCAAAGAATATTATTTGAATAACATGAATATACTAAATCATATCATATAAACAAATTGAGGATAATCAGTAAAGGGATGTATTTGGGTTGGAGGGATTGGTTTGATCTTAGAAGAAATGACCTTGAAATGGTGTCTAAACCATAGGATTTAGTGAGAGTTCAAGTCTTGATGCTAATACTTAGAGATAGTATGATTTATATAAATCATCTTCCTCTATTCTGTGCTTTCTGACTTTATAAAATGAATGTGAGAAGTAATATTAAGCATTCGTATAAGAAATTAATTTCTTTTAAAATATATTTTTATTGTAATGATACTGTACAGAGGGGTTACAGTTATGAGTAAGGTAACGAGTACATTTCCTATGGAGCATTGTTACCTCCTTTGTTTTTCCTCTACCATCCCTTCCCTCTGAACCTCTCCAACTCCTGCCTCCCCCTGAAGCTGTAAGTTCATTTTCAACATAATGTCTTGTACATCTCATAAGAAATGAATTTCAACACTCATTTGTGTATGTAGAAATAAAGTCCACATTTATGTTTCATCTCTAAACTGAGAGTAATACCAGTACCCATTTCACAGAATTGCAGAGTATACTAATTGAGGTGATGCGTGCTGGTTCTCTTCCTTGTCCACTGTTTCATACTGCTTTGAGACTTTCTGACTTATTAAAGCAGTTTGGTGTTTTGATATCTCCACCATTATTCTAATTCCCTAAGAAAATTTTAGAACAATGTCTGTCATTTAGGAAGAATTCAGATGTGAAATGCACTACCCATTCTTTAGGAAGTTCTGATTAGATATAGAAGTATCACACCCGAGTAAACATGACTTTTCTAAATAGTCTCATCCCCTTTAATTTGAACACAAATTGTATCTGTTCCTCCCATTTCTATGCTCTAAATTGTACCCTCCCCCCTTCCCCTGCATTTGGTATAAATATACTTATTTTCCTTTACAGTCCAAATTTATTTATGGGTTACCACATTATCTTCTAAGGAAAAATTAACATGTATTTTCCATTAAGATATAACTTTCCTTATGTTAATGCTTCAGGTGATGGCTATATTAAAGACCGTTTAACTGATAAAACTGTTGGCTATATTAGAGAACGTTTAACTGATAAAACTATGTGTGTGTGTGGGGGGGTGTTCAGGCAGAAGAAGATTCAGAGGAATGAATCCTCTATTTCATTGTTCTTTTTTATGAATATCATTGTGTTGAAAGATAGTTAAGTGGAATCTCATTTCTTTATTCTTCTAAACACTGGTAAGAAGAGTTTTGAGGTGTTTTAATCTCATAGGCTTTAAACCACCAGATATGAGAAGAGTATTTACTCTAAGGGATAGAATGCAAGAAGAAGGGAATATATGATTTTCCATCTGAAGATCATGTTTATCTTGTGCCAAGAAATATCTAGTTTGAAGCAACATGTTAGTGAAAATTCAAAACATGTTGAAGAAAATGAGCATCTGAGGAAATTCCAAACATCTCTACGGAACTATGAGATTGGAGACTAGATTGTGTATACAAAATACTGGCAGAAGTCAATAGAAGGAAAACTAGGTGTGAAATGATACTGACTTCCTTATTTATCCAGGTGGAGAAGGTATGGCTAGTAGAGATGAGTACATGAAAACAAATATTGCATATAAGTTGCTTAGAAGAAACATACAATCCTGGCTTCTTTAGAAAGGAAGGTAATGATAATTTGTTAAAAAAAAAACTCTGAAGTCTCTGGTAGAAAGGCAATAATGCCATCAATGGAAAGAAAAACACTGGTTACAAAATAGGAGTCCTAGAAAAGGACTGGTCCAAAGTGAAAGAATTTGGATTTTATACAATTGTTTGTCTAGTAACTTTTCCTGAGTTGGAACAGCAAATGAGGAAAAATTGGGAAATAAGAATACATAGGAATATTAGAGTTCTTGATTTTAGCCATTCTAACTGGAGTGAGGTGGTATCTTAATGTTGTTTTTATTTGCATTTCTTTTATGACTAGGAAGGTTGAGCATTTCTTCATGTGTCTATTGGCCATCCTTCTTTCCTCTTCAGAGAAGTTTCTCTTTAAGTCTTTAGCCCACTTATTTATCGAGCAGTTGTTTCTTTGAGGATTTGTTGTTGGG
>NW_012267254.1:11913309-11933411 GCF_000151885.1 Dipodomys ordii
GGGGGGCAGGGGGGGAGGATGGGAAGGGATGGGAAGGGGAAACAAAGGAAGAGGCTACAATGCTTGATAAGAAATGTACTCACTATCTTGCCCCTGTAATTGTAACCTTTCTGTACAGTATTTTCACAATGAAAAAAATAAAAATTAAAAAAGAATACATAAGGATATATAAATGAAAATCTTTAAAATATAATAAAAATGTAAACAATTAAAAATTTTAAAAATTTAAAATAAATAAAAATTAAAAAAAAATTAAAATTAAAATCCTTTGTACAACCAATTGATAGTAATAAAAATGTGGAAAAAGGAAACAAATATAATATATTACTGTTATTACTGTTTTGGATCTTTTTCTCTCTTTCTGTTTTTGCCAATCCTGGGGCTTTAACTCAGGTCTTGGGTACCGTTCCTGAGCATTTTTGTTCAAGGCTAGTGCTATGCCATTTGTGTCACAGCTCCAGTTCTAGCTTTTTTTGTAGTTTATTGAGGATAAGAGTCTTACAGACTTTCCTCCCTGGGCTGGCCTCAAATTGTGATCCTCAGATTTCAGTCTCTGAGAGGCTGCACCTAGCTTAGATCCTTGTTTATTGAAGGTAGATTAGAAAGTAAGTTGTAGGGTTTCAAAGATTACTTGGAGCCCTATCATTCAGAAGGAAGAATTTGGCAAATGAACTCACAAATCCCATACTGTTACTTTGTGCTAAAGATGTCTGAGTATACTTACCTTGCAAAGGAAACATCAGGATGAGGAGTGCCCATTAAACTTGGGGTGAGGTGACCCTTGCGATTTCCTCAAATAGAGGAAACTTGGCTGCATAACTTTGATAGTGGGGGACTGCATGTGTGCTCTAAAAAAGGACTTCTAAGTATCTTCTCTACACTATCTCAGTTAAAGTTGTCAACAGTCATGTGGGAAAAATCCTCTATTGGACCTCTGCTGTTAGATCCCAGGTAATACCATTAACCTGATGCCAGCCTCAGATTTTGTGGCTCAGTATGTGGGGATAATCATTCTCAGTGGGGCTTGTGCTACAAAGCAGACAGGGAAGAATGGTACATTGGCAATATCTGCTCAGATTGATAAGCAGTGAGAGAAGTACCAAGTGTGAGGGCTTCAGTTATTTCTTGTCTTTCTTTTCTTAGTTTTAAATAGTGGACTGTGTATTTAGCTGGAGGTCAATAAGAATAGCTGGGATATTAGGACTTTGCTAATTAATTTAATCACAGAGGAAGGAAAATTGTAATTTTCCTATGCTTGGTTCTGTACATTTAGGAAAAGAACTGGAGAGTAGAGAGATGGGCTTTGAATCTTTTGTAGGTCTTGATGAGCATTTGTAAATTGTTTTCAAAACTTATTTTTTCATTCATTTATTCTCTCATTTGACAAGTATTAGTTGAGTACTCAAATGTCCCAGGCATTACTTACTTTCTAGTATTACAATACTTTCTTTCTAGTATTACAATGCATTATTGTAATACTTTCTAGTATTACAATTATGTTTAGTTCCTGACCTTTAGAATTTCTGAAGTCAAGAATAATACAATGTGATATTTTGATCAGGAAGTTTGGGAAACAGAAGAAGGACTCAACCCTAGGTTTAGTGGTATCTTGGCTTCACAACATCCTAATAATGAGAAAATATGAGCTCAATTTGATTTCTTGTAATGCCCTATTTCCTTTCTGAGCACTCCGTCTCCCAAAACAATATTATTTGAAAGTCTAAGATACTTCAAGAGCAAGGACATTTGTTGGCACTTATATGCCAGAGGGTCAGTTAGTCAGTAGGAACAGAGATAGTGCTTTAAACAAACCATTCAGATACCTCATCCTCAGAAATCAAGGTTCAAGAGCAGCAGCCTAAAAGTTGATTAAGTCTTGAAGGAAGTTCTTGTGGATGACGAATGTGGCCATCATATTGCATCCTCTTAAGGAAACCAGCATTAGCTAGTGAACAGAGAGTTCAAAGATTTGGAATAGCATTTTGGCATATTGCACAAAGCAGGAAATTTGTGTCTCTACAGTATGTCTCATGTTATAATAGTTGAAAGTCCTAATTCAAATATATGAGTCAAGTCAAAGAATGTGGTATTCTTGTGTTTTAAGAACATGTACTGGCTTTTTCTGCTTATGTGGTGCTGAGGAATCGAATCTAGGGCCTCATGCATGCAAGGCAAGCGCTCTACCACTGAGCCACACTGTATTTGATGTTGGTATAATTTATGGAGGGGAAGGGGAAAAACAAATCGTTTAAATAGGGATACAGGTGGACCCATTGCAACAATGAGATGTACAAGTCATTATGTCGAAATGAACTTTACAACTTTGGTGCGGTGGGGGGGGGCGAGAGGAGGGGGTTGGAGGGGGGGGGGGGGGAGGATGGGAAGGGATGGGAAGGGGAAACAAAGGAGGAGGCTACAATGCTTGATAAGAAATGTACTCATTATCTTGCCCATGTAATTGTAACCCCTCTGTACAGTATTTTCACAATAAAAAAATAATATAAAATAAAAGAGATTAAAAAAAACCAGAACACATACTGGTTGCCTACTGTTCAACGTGGTCCTGTGGTTAGTGTTTCCATACGTAAACTGAGATCACAGTAAAGTCACAATAATCTTGGGTAGTAGAACTTGAAAGTCCCATTTTTGTAGATAAGTACATGAGACACAGAGAGGTTAACTATCTTACTTAAGCTAATACAGCTATTAATGTAAGAGAGGCAAAATTTGAATTCAGCTCCAAATTCCACCTGGCAGCAATAAAGTCATGTCCACAGATAAGAAAATGTGTTTGGAGGGTGGTTACATTTACATGATGAGACTGTTTATTTTCATTCTTTTGTTTTCCTTGGCTCTAAAGCTGTCATGGTGCCTTGGGTAACAGGTTGTGGGTGCTGAGGGTTAATCACTATATTACACAGCCATAAATTCCCCTCACAAAGAGCTGTCTCACTGGATTTGCTACTCTTGTCAATCCCTTCTAGGCACTAGCTAATCAGGTCATGAACACAGTAGCCAAAATCAGAGCCAAACAGAAACTTGTCAAACTGTTTTGACTGTCTTAACATGACTAAAGCCTAGTTGTAGTGGAAACATTTTAGATACATTCACAACTGTCAAAGTACCACTTTAGTGTGGTTTCCCATCATACTCCCACCGCACACCTACACTTCAATGAGTTCTTGGACTGTTTTTAAAAGGTCATGTTACAAGAGTGGGGAAGATTTTAAGGAAAAGAGAAAAGGCTGTGCATAGAAGTGACTTACTGACAGCCAATTAGGAAGCTTCCATTGGGTCTTTGCCCTGCACTGACAGCTGAGTTGCAAATCCAGAATAACCTGGCCAGGCAGAAACATTCCTCTAATGGCCTTTAAAACTAGCTTTGGGGAAAACAAAAGCCCAGACTATGATATGTAGAAAGACTGCTTGGTAAGTTTTTTTTAATGGAAAAGAAGAGACAGTAAGATGAGGAGGGTTGTCAAGATCCCTTGCCGCTATTTCCATTTTTACCTTTACACACAGGATATTTTTCTCTTGCATAAAGATATAAAGTATCTCTCACATCTGTGTTCATGTAAATCATATTTACAACTTATTCATTGACTGACAAATGGACATTCACTCCCAACACACATATACTTTGGGGTGGTAATGTTGAGAATTGTCATGGTGACTTGTGATTATAATCAATATTCTTCTCATATTATAAATTATAATCCCATTTATCTTGTTCATCACAACACCAAGAGCAGAGTAGGATACTTGGAAAAAGCCAAATGACACTTTTGGAATGTGGCATTCTTGTGTTTTAATAACAGATAGACTGTCAGTGATGATGGAGATGTTGATGATAATGATAACACTGAAAATGATGGTGTAACACCTCTAACAAGCCCAAAATAATTGAGGCTGATACTTTCACTTTTTGAGAAAGAAGTCCAAAGTGATATTCCTCAATTCTTTTCTTGTCTGAGTACTGACAGAATTGCATTCTTTTTGTGTCAGAGTATAATAAAAGTATGACTCATTGTCAATGTTGAACAGTCCAGGACTTTGGCCACCCCATCCCTCCTGAACACCTTTTCAGTGATGTGGTACTTCACTGATTTCATCAAAGCTGAAACTCTAAAACCTCAGATGATTCAAACAATATCTGACAAAGTTCATGAAACTTATATAGACCCAACTATTAATTTGCTGAGATAGCACAATCTTCATGTATCTTAAAATCTTTTTAACTAATCATTAATAAATTGATAGTCTGCAATTAATCAAGTTTAAACATTCTTTAACCCATTAAATACTATATGTGTTTCTATCTTAAAAGAAGTTTGTATAAATGACTCACTAATTTCTTTGCTAAAAACTCCCCATCCTATCAGAAATGGGGAGAATCTGAGCTATTTTTCCAAAGGCAAGATATGTTTTCCTGACCTAGCAATTTTCTCTCAATCTCAGGGGCATAGGGCTCTACTAAGGGATTATGTGTATATCTAGCAGAAAAAGAAGCTAGATTTTACTCATATTGTCTATTTTCATCAAAAAGTCTCTTTCCCCCTTTATTCTGATAATAGTCATTCATCTCTCATGTCTAAACATAACCTCCACCATCTCCAAAAATCCATCTCTAGGTCCCACTGAGCATTCTTCTGTCACATCATTGATGCCATCTCATAGCAAATATCTCTCTTACTGATATTCTGTAGATGTTGATTCCAAAAGATTAGGGACTAACAATTCCATTTATAGTTTTGGGCTCAAGGCAAGAGGCTTTTCTGAATACATCCATGAATATGTGAACAGATCCATCTGAAGATCAGATTTATAATCTTAGACTTGTGGAATATACAAATTCAAAATGAGAATAGGTATTGTGTGCTTACAGTATCTGAGGTTTATGAATAGGACACAATCCTCCAAAAGCCATGGTGTTACTAGCCTCATCTCAAGAACATTAGGATAGCTAGACATGATGATTTATGCATGTAATCCTAGCTACTGGAGAGGCTGAGATTGGAAGAATCACAGTTCAAAGCCAGCCCACACTAAAAGTTAGCGAGTCCTCAATCTCAATTTAAAAAAATGTTAGCTGCAATGGTACACACCTCTTATCCCAGCTATGTGGGAAGTATAAATCAGAGGACTACAGTCTAGGCTACCCCTAGCCAAAAGCAGGATTCTTTCTTAAATAACCAAACAGAAAAGGAGGCTGAATATATGACTCAAGTAATAGGGTGCTTGCTTAACAACATAAAGCCCTGAGTTTATACTCTAGTCCTGCAAAATAAAAATAGACCTTAGGAAAATGGGTATTAAATTACTTGCCTAAAGGAAGTAACCACCTATGGTTTCAAACTGAGGTCTGGTTATCCTACATACATCTTTTTTTATCCACTGTACCTCAGAATTTGTTCTAAATTAGCCATTCTTAAGTGAACAAATAAAGTATTGCTATGTATTATACTTTAATAATTTGGAGTCATTGACATTTCTGGAATTCTATGGCTTAGATAGTAGCTGTTCTGATGCTGTACCTTCACAAGTGAGATCATATCATGACAGCAATTTTGAAAAATAAGATGCTATAATTGATGTTAGCCAGTGATTAAAAACAGAGGACATACACAATCAACTGTCAGCTCTAAATTATTTTTTACTATAAGCTGCTATTATTGGAATATTTCCATTTCATACTCTACTTAGAAGACTGCTTTAAGCAACAACATTCAAGATGTGCTATTGAAACATACGTAATAGATTTCAAAACTACCTGCTGTTCTTACTATTATTATGATGCTGTGAATTATTAATGCTTACCATAATTATGTCACTTTACATTTTAAGGGTGAATTAATGATGATAAGCCCATGATGACAGCTGCCCACTGAGCTTTGTAAGCAACCATTGTTAAAATATTTATCTAACGCTATGGGGAGGTAGGCCGGTAGAATCCTAAGATAATCTCAGTTGATAGCTCCTTCAAGTTGTCAATTTGTATGGCTGATTCACTTGCTGTTTACATGCAACTGCTAGTATTCAGTCCTCTACCCAGGACATTCTCTGGGCTAAGTATAACCATTCAGTTAGGCTTCTGAAATCTACTCACTCAGGGAATGTGTGAGACTCCCTAGAATTCTCTTATGGGAAGGATTGCAAAAATCGTGGAGGTTAAAATTCCTGAGTAACAAAATACACATAAGCACATGCACACACATGCACGCACTCAGGCATGCACAACACTTCCTGAACACTTTCTATGTGTAAAACCCTGTATTTAAGTCTGTAGACAATTCAAAGATAGAACATTCCAGACCTTCTTTGTCCTTAAGTAGCTTATATACTAGTTCAAAGAAATGTCTAAATTTAAATTTATCATAATATGGATATAGAAATGTATGAGGGATGGTAAACTGAGGTGCTATCAGGGAAATAGAGACAGAAACAGAGGCAAAGGCAGACAGAGAAAGAGAGACACAGAGAAATTACACCAAGGTCTTTGAAGATTACTATATGATTATGGTGTGATTTTAGGAAGGATTGAAAGATGAATGTGCTTCTGAAACATCAGTGCCTTTGAGGATGAGTTTGAAGGGAGAAGGACTTGTGTAGGACAAAGAAGAAAGAATTACTTGAACCTATAAAATTGTAAGGTGAAAGCTAGGTCTACCTAGGCAAATGGTAAAGAGTCTATTGTTAGGTTTAAGAGGGGATTGAGTTAGTAAAGAAACTTAAAGTAGCTATCATTGAATTAATGCATTTGCAATTTTAAATTTGCTGCCTTTCTATATCTTATTGGATCTAGGAATCTAGAACCAAACCAAGAATGTAAGAGAAAAAGTTGTAATGTAAGAGAGAAAGTCGTAATGTAAGAGAGAAAGTTGTAATGTAAGAGAGAAAGAATGTAAGAGACAAGAATCTGTGAGATAACCATTATTATTTGATGTCTACTATTCTAGTTTGGACAAAACTAAAGGCTACACTGAAAGACATTACCAGGGTTTCAAACTTCAGTGGCCTACAATAATGTTGAGACTATTAACGGAGGAAGAAATCATGGGAAGAGGTACTGATTTAAAGAAGGAAGAAATGATCATTGTCAAGCTTGATATCCAACACGAATGAAAGATTTAGAACTGGAGATCAGTTGAGGTTAAAGTCAAAGTCATTAATTTGAGACTCATCCACATGAAGTGAGATCTTGTAGCTGTAGGAATAAATGAGATAGCCCAGCAAGAGTGAGCTCATTGGGAAGTGAAGCATGCCAGGGTTACAACCTTGGCAACTGGCTGTTGGAAGTTTGGAAGAGAGGAGCTTCTAACACAAGAAATATCTGTATGTATCAGCAGCAGCAACAACAACAAAAAGAGAATGTAATTTTAGATGGACAAAAAAGACAGAAATTTAAGGCACAGCAGTGAGTCAATTAAAAAAGGAAATAAGCAGACAGGACAAACAGGATGAGGTTTGCCAAATAGCATTGGAGTTGACATTTTAGAAGTCATAGTTGACCTTTAAAAGGGTAGTTTTAGTATAGTGGTGAATCTAATGGCTGGATTACATGAGAAAGGAAAAAGTTGAGATGGATGGAGAGAGAAGCAAGATTAGAATGTAACCCACTGCTAAACATACTTCTGTAGCCTGCTTTAGTTCTCACAAGTCTGGGAAACATGGTAGGATGCCCAATTTTCAGAGGAAGATAATATCTCATAGATAACACATTACTTAATCCTGTGTGAGGCACTGTTCTAAACATTTAAAAAATCTTCTAGGGGCTGGGAAGGTGGCTCAGTGGTAGAGCACTTGCCTTGCATGCTCGAGGCCCTGGGTTTGATTCCTCAGCACCACATAAGAAAAAAGCCGGAAGTGGCGCTGTGGCTCAAGTGGTAGAGCACTAGCCTTGAGCTGAAGAGCTGAGGGACAGTGCCCAGGCCCAGAGTTCAGGCCCCACGACCGGACCCCCCCCCAAAAAAACTTCTAATCTTGGGCATTTGGCACTAGAGCATCTTTTGAAATGGATGCTAGTATTATCTCTTTATAGATAAGAAATTAGAGTTCTGAGAATCTACATTGTGTGCTTGAAATCTTGTTAATAAATGGCAGAGCACGTATTCAAATGTAGATGTGTCTGCCATGCTAAGAAAGTTTATCCAATATACAATGTTAGGATGGGCCAACTACAGATGTTTTTGTACCAAAGTTTGCTGAACATTTTTTTCAGAACAATAAAAAGTTTGGGAATATACATCTATGGGATATAATCCCTCATCATCTTTCAAGAAGTATAAAAGGCTGGAGGGGTTAAATATAGGAAAAGTGTATGACTGTTGAGTTGCCAACACTTATCTTGGGACAAAAACTTAAAAATACTTCTGCAGTTTTATGGTTTACCTAGGTGGTAAAGTACACACACACACACACACACACACACACACACACACACACACACACGGTCTGGGGCTTGAAGACAAGGCCTGAGTGCTGTCGTCCCTGATCTTCTTTGCTCAAGGCTACTGCTGTACTACAAGCCACAACTCCACTTCTGGCTTTTTGGTGCTTTTTGGGGATAAGAGTCTTATACAGTTTCCTGTCCAGGTTAGCAGACTTGAATTGTGATCTTCAAATCTCAGCCTCCTGAGCAGCTAGGGTTACAGATGTGAGCGACCAACACCCAGCAATGACATATATGGTGGAGTTTGAGACTGTTTGGGTTCAAATCAAAGTTTCAGTATATTCTGGCTGAATGACATCAGGTGAACAATTCAATTTTCCTACACATTGGTTTCTTCATTTCCTCAATGGGGATAGTGATAGTCCTTGTCTTGTAAGATTTTTGTGAGGATTAGAGGTACTAATAATTATGAATAGAATGACGCCTGGCACATAGTAAAATGCTACTTCTGTGTTATAGTTGTTTGCATGATTTTTAGCATGATTTTTGTTTATTCAATTATTATTTCTATAGACATTTATTAAGTATTTTACCAATACCAATGTTATAAGCATTACAACTATACGCAAGTATGAAAGTAAAATAATAAAACCTCCAAAGAGGTGTTTTAAAATGAGAACAGAGATATAAATGAGTAGCAGAAGGATGAACTTTATTGAGGTAAAATGGAATTTATATATGGGTATGGAAATATCATAATGAAATCCTTTGCATAATACATGATAATTTAAAACTGTGAAATGAAATGTATGGTCCTATATTTCATGGAATTCATAGTCTTGATTGAGGAGCAGAAGGAAACTGGAAACTGGGTATCAGTGTTATGATAGTGGATGCCGAGCTTCTGAATAAGCATGTAAGAATATTTGTCTTGGCATGGATACTAAAGCAAAGCTTCCCAAAAGAGGTACTATCTAAACTGAGATTTGATTTCCAATTTCCTTCCAGTGGCAACAAGATTGCTTCTAGTTGCCATTTTTTTTAAATCTGGGGATTGCCTGTGGCCTTTTCAGCTAATTCTGCATAGATCTTACCTTTTTTTAGGTGATTCTAGAGAAAAATTTTGTGGAAACATTATGAATCTACATATACAGTCCTTAGTGTTCATGGCCCCAAACCAGACTGGGCAGTGCATCAAGACTTTAGCACCATGACCTTGTCCTGAGGGAGGCAGTGTTCATAATGGACAATGGAACCTCAGCCTACTCAAAGTGATTAAAGGTTGCTTTGATATTTTCTTGGCAAAAATCACATCAGCAAATTACATCTTGTCTGTCTGGCCTGTACACTGTGATTTGGAATGGAATACTGCATTTTCTGTGTTTGGCTCATAGTGCTTAAAATTCCTACTATCAACCATAAGAGACCAAGAATTGGTAGGGTTAGATCAGGACTTGAATCTTAGATGAGTCTTCATATCTGACCTTGGGCAAGTTGCTGGTTTTCTCTAAGTTTCAATCTCTTTTTTCCTAAATGGAAAAACAGTAATCCTTATCAGATATTACTGTTATGAAATTGCAAGGAGATAAAGAATTTGTGCTGAAGCATATTGGTACTATCTATATTCAATAAATAATCATGTGTGTTCTACTCATTTTGTATCAGAGCAGTGAGGACCATGTGACTGTACAATGCATTAAAATAGAAATTTCAGCAAGGATATCTTAGTTCTTACTAGATGTGCAATTAATACTTGGTCATTTCTGACTTATCTGGATTTAATTCATCCGATTTTCTGACAAAGAGAGGAATATTGGAACCTAAGGCAGAAGAAATATCAATCCTTTTTCACTCTGATTTATCCCTTCATTTGCAACCCCACAATAAAGCCTCCATTTTAAACCCTGTCACATAATGTCTGGAAAATTATAGGCACTTGGTTCATATATTGAATAACCAAGTGACTGAATAAATAAAGGAATGAGTAAGCAATTGGCATGGAGACTGTGATGTTAATGGGAACTGGCTGGAGTGCAAATGGTGACTGGAAGTAGCATGGAGCATCAGATCAGTGGGGGCCAAAAGTGTAGTGGACCCAGAGAATTTATCAAAGGTGAAAGACCTTCCCTTCACCATTTTGTCCTGGGATTGGGCTGAGCTGATAAGTTGGAGTTTGAAGTGATTCACTTGGCTCCCAAAATGCACTTTCCCTGATTCAGATGGCTTGGGGCAGGTACTATTTTTTATAGAAAATTAGCAAGCAATGATGAGGTTAAAAAAAGATCAACTTTCTGTGGAAAAGACAATAAAAACCCTCTTACACTACTAGTGGGCATACAACTTTGTACCATCACTCTGGAAAACAATTTGGCATTATTTGGTAAAGTTGAAGAAGTCCAGTAATTCCATGCCTAGCTACACCCTAGAAAAATCATTGCAACATAAGTTCCAGAATACATGCTCACAGTGGCACTATATGTCATTGCCAAAAGTAGAAACAACATGAATGTGCAGCTATAAAGAAAAGATTATAAATTTTCTATATGAGTACAATAGAATACACAGTGAAGCACAAACTATTTACCTCCAGCTGTGTGTAGCAACATGGATGAATCTTGAAAACCACAATTTTGAATGAGTAAAATAAAATATTTGTGGAAAAATGCACAGTATACCATAAATCATAAAACAATATTTTATGTGGTTTGTGTGTGTGTGTGTGTGTTTGTGTGAAGACTCCATGAAACCTGTATAGAAATAGTAAAAAACAAATTTATAATAGTATTTATTTCTAGGGAGAAAATATGAACAAAAAAGGATGCACAGGTGGTTTCACTTGTATCTGAGGTGTTTTATTTCTTAAGATGAATGATGGATATGCAGTTTTTTGAATTACTTGCTATAGCTTTTGCAGTTCTTAAAGAAAAAAAATAATGAAAGATGATTGAAGCTTTTTCTTGCAGGCTCGTTTCCAGCATTTCTTTGCATAGCTTGTTTTCATTGTGGTCCATGATTTCAAAATATCAGACAAAAGTGGAAAGTCTACTGACCCTAGAGTAATTTACAATGCACAGGACCAAGGTACTTTTGTGATGATGTCTAAGCTGAAAAGTAGCTTCACTCTTGAGTAAGATTATTTTGGACATGAAAGATCCCAATTGTCCGGCCCCTTTAATAAATTGGCTTTTCGCGGTTTTAAGTACATTTCTGTTGCCCTTGATTTGTGGTCATATGGAAATTGCCTCATTTTATTTTCTCACTGACAGTGAATGTGAGATGAAATGAACAATTTGAAAAATTAAATTTTTATCTGATTCCCATCAAACCTGCCACCTTTGTACCAAGATGAAATTTATTTCATAGAAATGTACTTGGGGTATTTCAACATTTTATAGCTTCCTAGTTCTAAGAAGTAAGTAATGGGAATGTCCAGAGTCCTCTGTCCAGGGAGATAGGGGCTCTTGTTTCTCTATCTTAAGGCAGCTTTGCCAATGCTGATAAGCCTGAGGACTCATTTGGTATTAGAAAAGGGATATGAGGGGGAATCCTTTTAATTCCATAAAAAGTTCACATAAAGAATTCCAAACTATGTGTCTAAGCTTGGCTTGGTCTATTGATCACCTTCACTGAATACCTGGTGTTTGAAAACACTGGTAGCAATTTATCATAATTAGTTCCATTACAGCAGTTTTTCATCATTTGAAATAACTTACACATACATGAGCATGGCTTAAATAAATATCTAAATTGCCTTTTAGTTAAAAGGCACACTATGCATATTGTGTGACTACAAACTTTTTCTCATTTTTATGGTATAGTAAATCAATAGAAATAATTTTTATACAACTGAGGTGGAACCCAGTTAGTATATACCTATTGACAATGAAAGGTATCAACAGGAGGAAGTATTTGGGTGTTTTGCTCTTGGAAGATATGTTTGCTCATTCCAGTTACTGTGGATTGGATTGGACATTCAGAATGATTTTATGCTCAGTTAGAGGGTAGCTGTTGACATAGAGCATGGTCTGACACCACAGTCAGTTCATTGTACTCACTACAGAATGTTGTCAAGTTAATGTTGATTATGACAGTTAACTTGGCAAAAGTTCTTCCTTTCTTAATAAGTACAATTCTATAATTCTTTGTCATTTTGAGGACATAGTTTTGGTGAAATAATGGATAATGTTTTCCCCTAAGACACTGCTAATTTGCTCTATGGGTAGAAACAGGTATTTATTAGCATTATTCTTGATGTTATTAGCAGCACAGAATTCGTTTTCTTTGCAACGGAGTCATTTGGGAGATTATTGGTATATACTTTGAGAGAACGTTCTTTTTTATTGTGGAAATACTGTACAGAGGGGTTACAATTACATGGGCAAGATAATGAGTACATTTCTTATCAAGCATTGTACCCTCCTCCTTTGTTTCCCCTTTCCATCCCATCCTCCCCTTACACCCCCCACCCAACCCTCCTCCCCGCCCCACCAAAGTTGTAAAGTTTGTTTTGTACATAACGACTTGTACGTCTCATTGTTGCAATGGGTCCACCTGTATCCCTATTTAAACTATTTGTTTTTTCCCTTCCCTTCCACAAATTATACCAACATCAAATACAGTGAAAGCAGGGGTTATCCCGTGGGGGAGGGACATACAAAGCAACAAAGAAATAATTTTATAAATGTGTTAGAAACAAGCGCATGAAAGAAAAAAACATTTGAATACATATCTTAGGGTTCATTTCCCTAACATCAACTTATCTGACCTTTTCTGCTTGACTCAGACATATATTAAGTGAAGTAAGCCAGGCCCAAAGAAACATAGGTCCCATGGTTTCCCTTACTTGCAATAACTTTGAGAGAACTTTCTAGAGGAATTGTGCAGAAAGTTTTCTCAGTGAATCATAAGCCCCCTGAGATCTTATATTTGTCTTCCTAACTGCTGTACATACTGTTTTGTAGCAGAGTGTATATAGAAGATGCTCAATAAATGTTTGTGAGTGAATGAATGAAAGAAGGGATGATCAAGTGAGTAGTACACAATCACTGTGAAGTATAGGGCCTAGGGTAGTTATGGGCTACCCTTGGCCAACTGTAGGTTTAAAAAGAAGCTTTTAGGCTGGATTATTCATCTCTAAGGACTTGTAAAAGATTCTATGGAAAGAAACTCTTCTGTGGAATAGTCAAATAGTGTAACATTTAAGTGCTTCAATTCTGGGATAGACTGAATTCTAAGCTTTAGCTTTAAGGGTCATGTTAAAGAAACTACTCTAGATCATGTAACAACTCAGAATTTAATAGAGTATCAAGATTAAATGAGTGATGAACTTGAGAAGTCAGGAAATGATAATGTCACCAAGTAATGAGCCACAGTAGGAACAGCTTTTACTTCTGAGGCACATAGACAATGGAAGGAGGTGGTGTACCAAAACCTTGAAAGTAGGCTGTCTGGAGAGCCATATGGACTGAACTGCCCAGTTAGATTTTGAAGCAAAGAAGAAAAGGCTGACTACTACTCTGGCTCTACTGTTTTTGAGGGATGATTTCATACATCAAATGCACTTATAATTCCAAAGAATAGGGGAAATTTCTTATAATGAAGACCAAATACATATATATATATACACACATATAATTCATGTATGTACTCATATATTTCATATATAATTCACATATACATATAATTCATATATATGCAAATTATTATATACATTTCAATTATAAAATGAAACTAAAAATTGAAAGGATAAAATATATTGAATAAACATAGAGATATGAGCCAAAGCAGTAAATAAGCAAAATAAGAGATATCACTTATTTTGTAGATACTCAGAATTTTAGACTATGTCATTTAATTATAAGAAAAATAAACAGTTCAATCAATGAAGGCAACAATGAGATTAGTATGTCCTTCTATATCAAAATAGAGAAACATTTCAGTGGCGTATGAGTAAGAAGAAGCAAAGACAGGCTAGGCATCAGAGTAATATTTAATACTTCAATGCTGACAGGAACTGTGTGTTTCTGTTGCTTTTTGGCACTACTTTAGAGAAATATTTTGCAGCAGTCTTGAAGATACTTTATATCTCTTAATATTCTTACAGTGGAGCTATTGGATTACTGAACTTGGAGAAAATTCTAGTATCTTTGAAACTAACAATTATTCATCAGGATTTAACAGTTAATTTATGTAAATACACTTTAAAATTTTGTTTGTTTTTATGACACTGAAGATGCTAGATATTTCCATTTGTCCTTAGACTCATTTGGCATCAGTAAGACAAGCACTCTGGCAGTGTAAGCTGAAAAGCTGGGTCAATCGTTTTATTACATTAAGCCCTTGGCTCTCTCTTAACACCTCTGATTCAGATATTCAGACAGATTTTTGAGAGCATAAATTATGCAGGTAAATATTCCTCACTTTACAGCATTTTAAAAGTCCAGATTTGGCTGAGATATTTATTAGATTGCATTGTTTATTAGTTTTTTCTAGACTAGACTATGAGCATGATGAGAGGAGAGATCGATCTGTTCTGCTTACTGTTGTATCCCAAGTATGCAGCATAGTGCTTTGTAAATGCTAGTTATTCAGCAATTATTTGTTGGATAAATGAGGGAAAGTTTCTGTGACTAGTGGACATTTTCAGTGGATACTGAAATATAGCATGAAGTCTGCTAGATATTTTAAAGATAGTCTTGTCCCAAATGTAGGTAAATTAGAAAAAAAGTATATTTCTCTTGAGCGACTATCTTTAAAGAACTATAATTGTTTCTAGTTCCTATTTGTTATAAGAAAAATACCATAATAGTAATGTTTTGGCTGGTGACTATTTACATGGCAAGTTTCTTATTTTTCCTTATCTAGAACTTCTTTTTTTATCATTTTAATGGCCAAACAGTATCAAGAGTTAAGCAATTGGATCTAGTATTTGGTGATTTACTATATCCAATCTTACAAATGACAGGAAACAAATTGAGTATTATGGTTCATGCATGCTAAAATTCTTGCTCTATGTAGTGTAAATTTTCAATTGCATTCTCTAGAATATTAGCCATGGAAGATGCTTTATAAGAGGGAGGAAAACTTCTATGATCAAATAATTTTATGCAATTCTGCCTAGTATAATACCATCTTGGAAATTCACAATGTACATTAATTAGCACAGTAAAAGCTCTAAGAATTTATAAAGTAAACCAATTTATATTTTAACTCTAAGTTTCTTAATGTAGATAATTTTAGAATTTCTCCTCTTTTTAAAACTTCCACAAGATTATTTCATTGAACAGATATTAGCAAAATCTAATAGAATAAAAAGATATTCTACCTACCAAAATGACCAAGTCCTTATCTATATTTCATGATGAATAAGGATATCGTGGACATTAGCCTTTGGGATCTCATTTCTCTCATTTTTCAAAAGGCATCACATTAAAGACATTAGTTGTAAGATAATTTTGTTTTCTCACTTTAAAGTTTTTGAAGTAATGTCACAGTAAAAAGACTATTTTAAAATAATATTTATTTTTGTAAGAAAAATTGCAACTAAATTCTTATTTCATCTTAGAAATTTGTAGCTTCTTAGAGACAAATATGGTAAGGTACTCATGCCAGCTCCTCAATGTTATAAATATCAGACAAGACAATGGATGAGAAAATGTTGTGTTTGATACATGTCAAACTACACATATAAATGGACCTGTTAAATTGTGGCTCTCTTGTATAACTGCTTAAAGATCAAAATATTAAAAAGGACAATGTTGTGTGTAAACAGTCATTATTGACTGTATATATTTATTGATATGAGTTATTTACCTGTTTAAAATGGTAAAGACAGATTATAAGCCAACTCTATTCCTTAGGTGGGCATAAACACATGGAATTAAAATTAAAATCTCACAATTGGTTTATTTCCATCTCCGTTTGGTTGTTTGGCTTGGTTTATGTGATAGTTCCACTTCATGCACACAGTCACTGCCTCAATTACAGAAGCAAATGTAAGCTGACTTAATGTTCAAAAATACTTTCTCACAAAACAAATCTTTTTTTGAAAATATGTCATAATTTTATTTGTTGTTGAGAGGAATTTGTTATAGAGGTTTCACATAATCCATCGGGAGAATTAATCACCCAATGAACATTTCCTGATTTCATACGTCTATGTCCGCAGTAAATGCAGTAGAAAACACAATTAAGAAGCTCAAAGCCAGTGACTTAGTATTAGAATTACTTTTGGATATTTTAGAATGTCAGGGTCTGTGGTAGATACTGACAACTATATTGATGAATGAAAGCAGATCACTACCACAGAATAGCTTACAGTCCATTGTGTAGTATAAATATGCAATTAAATGTTATGATATATTTGCAAAGCATTGTTGAAGGACCAAAGCAATAGTTACTGGAGTTAACTCCACTTTGTGAACTTTAGAGGACACTTGAAAATTTACAAGCAGAGCTAATATAAGCAAGGTCCTTAAAAAATAAATGATACTGGGGTTAAAAACATAGAAAAGTAGGGGCTGGAGGCATAGCTCAGGTTATAGAGCATTAGCCAATGATCAAAAGCAAGTCTCACATACTGAGTTCGAGTCCTAGTCTCCAACAAAAGAAAAAAGGAAAAGAAATATAGAAAAGTAGTGAAGGCGCATGCAGAAACACAGTTGGATGAAATGCTATCTATAACCCAAGATCTCTGCAAAACATCGTTTTGATATGAACATTTCATGGGGGCTCAGCAAATGTGAACCTGGAGCTGTAGCTTGAGGTGACAGTGGAAAGTGTGATGCTATAGTAACCTTTTAGCCTGTGCAATGGAGGTAATAGTGAGTCATCTCTGAAAAACTGAGTGTTTTTCAGTTGGCAAGTAACATGACTGTATTTTAGAAACTTTAGTAGCAGCCTGTAGAGTGAATTTAAGAGTGACCATGTCAGAGGAAATATTGTTTAAGGTGCTCTTAAAATATTCTACATTAAAGATGATATTAGTAGGAATAGGAAGTAAACAAAAGACTTGAGGGCAGATTATAAGGTAGAATCTGCAGAATATAGAGACTAAGAAGACATGACTTGCCTGCATGGGGAGAAATAAAATCAATGACTCTAAACATTCACACAGTGAAACCAAAGGGGGATATCATTAGGAGAGGATCACAAAGGCTCAAGAACTATGTGTATATGATCATATAAAATGATGTTTATTGAAATGAACTCCAAGAAATGAAAACAAGAGGTTTTTGTTATTTTGGTTTTGTTGTTTTTCCTCTTTGTTGCTGTTTTTGATTTATGTACTGTTCAAAAAGAAATGTACTTAGTTGGGCACTGGTGGCTCACACGTGTAATCCTAGCTACTCAGGAGGCTGAGATCTGAGGATTGCAGTTCAAAGCCAGCCTGGGCAGGAAGGTCCTATATTCAATTAACCACTAGAAAACTGGAAGTGGCACTGTGATTCCAGTGGTAGAGCGCTCACCTTGAGCTGAAGACCTCAGGGACAGTGCCCAGGCCCAGAGTTCAAGCCTCATGATGAAAAAAAGAAAAGAAAATGAAATGTATTTGTTACCTCGCTTATGTAACTGTAACCCCTCTGTACATAAGCTTTACAATAACAATAAAATATATTTAAAAATCAATGATCGAGGGCTGGGATGTAGCTCAGTGGCAAAGCGCTTGCCTAGCAAGTGCTACGTCCTGGGTTCGATCCCCAGTACCAAAAAAGAAAAGACAAAAAAAATACAGTTAAAAAAATCAATGATCGAGAGTTTTAGATAAGACAGCTATGCCATAATTTATAATTTTTTGTTACCTTCATTTTATTTATTTATATTGTGAAAATACCGTACAAAGGGTTACAATAACATGGGTAAGATACTGAGTATATTTCTTATCAAGCATTGTTGCCTCCTCCTTTGTTTCCCCTTCCCATCCCTTCTCATCACCCCTCCCCTTCCTCCTTTCCCCCCCCAAAGTTGTAAAGTTCATTTTTCGACATAACGATTTGTACATCTCATTGTTGCAATGGGTCCAACTTTATCCCTATTTAAAGGAGATGTTTTTTCCTTTCCCCTCCACAAATTATACCAACATCAAATACAGTGAAAGCAGGGGTTCATGAGCAATATTTCTTCCCTTTTAGTTAGAGACTTTCTTTTGTTTACTAGGACAGAATCCCACATATTCTTCAAGCAATTTCTGCAGAATAATCATGAAATCTCCACTGATCATAAGAAGAGAAATAGAGCAAGACTCCCTGACGTTCTGTGTTACAAAAGAAGAAACATGTAAGGTGGATCTGGAAGAATGACTCATAATGCACTACAGAGGAATGGAAAGCGATTCTAGGTAAGAGAATTAGCACAGACAAAAAGCAGAAAACTGGGAAAGATCACTTAATATGTGGTAAAATGGTGGGAGAAGAAATCTAAAATTAAGTTTTCACCAGGATCAAAATTAAGGATTTTGCACTTTATTAGTAGGTGATTGCACTAATTAGTAGGTAAAGAATAATAATATATCACCATTGATTTACAATATACTGGATTACATTATGATATTTTTGCAAATGCATACAATGTGAATCTATCACCACATTTAAAAGTATTTTTATTATCTTTAAGTAGTTGTACAAGAGTTGGCATTCTACAAAGCTGTTTATGAATAAAATGCATCTGGATCAATGTCACCTTTTTCTATATTCTCACACATCCCTACCAACTCACCTCTTCCCTAACTTTACTTAATTTTTGTAGGATACACACTGATTTTTGTCTATATTCTTCCCTGCTTCTTCTCTTTATTTTTCTAACCTCTCTTCTTGGCCCCAATCCACTCCTTTCAATTACCCATTTTCTGATCTGTCACCCACTCTGTCCTCTTTCCATTACCCTGGACCCCCAATATAGACCCCTTGTACACTCATGTCTTTTTGTTTGATTATTTATTTATTTAAATAAGTTTTTTATTGTGAAAATACTGTACAGAGAGGTTAGAGTTACATGAGCAAGGTAATGAGTTCATTTCTTATCTAGCATTGTTGCCTCCTCCTTTGTTTTTCTCCTACCATCCTGTCCCTCCCACCTCCTCAACTACACCCAACACCCCGCCTAAATTGTAAAGTTTGTTTTTCGATGTAGCATCATTGTTGCAATGGGTCAATCTGTATCCCTATTTAAACATTTTTGTTTTTTTCCCTTCCTCTCCCCAAATTATACCAACATCAAATACATTGAAAACAAGGGTTATAACATGGGAGAAGGATATACAAAGCAACAAAAAAATCACATGGTACCTTATAAATATATTAGAAACAATGAAGCTAGATCCTTATGTGTCACCCTATGTTGGGGTTCATTTCACTTAACATCATCTTATCTGAGATTTTCTGCTTGTCCCAGACATATACTAGTTATTGCAAATAAGGGAAACCATGGGACCTATGTTTCTTTTGGGCCTGGCTTACTTCACTTAATACAATTTTTTCCAAGTCTTTCCATTTCCTAACAAAAGAGGCAATGTAATTTTTTTCTGATGGAGGCATAGAATTCCATCTTATATATGTATCACATTTTCTTGATCCATTCATCTACTGAGGGGTATCCGGGTTAGTTCCATATCTTAGCTATAATGAATAATGCTGCGATAAACATATTGTGCTAGTAGCTTTAGTATGGTCTTGTTTGTGATCATTTGAATAAATGCCCAAAAGTGGGGTTGCTGGGT
>NW_012267254.1:11934559-11935639 GCF_000151885.1 Dipodomys ordii
GAGGAGATGGGGAAAAACCAGTTGTTTAAGGATACAGGTGGACCTGTTGCAACAATGAGAAGTACAAGTTGTCATGTCCAAAACGAGGTTTACAAAGTCGGTGTGGGGGGGAAGGGGGGGAAGGACAAGGATTGAGATTGGGGGGGAGGGGGGAGGCTGGGAAGGGATGTGAATGTTAAACAAATGGAGGAGGCTGCAATGCTTGGTAAGAAATGTACGCGTTATCCTGCCCATGTAATTGTAACCCCTCTGTACAGTATGTTCACAAATAAAATAAAATAAAAAAAGGAACAAATTATATAACCAATCTAGCTGTTTAAAGACAGAAGTTAAATTATTTGATTTGTTTGGGTATACATGTACACATATACAAATAAACAGCTTTTGGATTGGATTTGTTTATTTAATTGTTAATATAAAGGTCATGTGCAGTTACATGAATCAGATAAAGAATACATTTATTTTTGAGCAATGTCAGCCCTGTCCTTATTCTCTATTTTTCCCTCCCATTCCCCACCCATAAGTTGTATAGCTCATTTATTTATTTTGCTTATTTATTTGTTCAACTAAGATCGATATTCAAAATTTTAATTCATGATCCTTATCCTAAATCTACTAAATAAAAATGACTCATTTAAAGGCCAATATTCACTTTATTTGATGTTGGTATAATTTGTGGAGGGGAAGGGAAAAAAACAATTTGTTTAAATAGGGATACAGGTGGACCCATTGCAACAATGAATGTACAAGATGCTATGTCAAAAAGCAAACTTTACAACTTTGGCGGGGCAATGGGGGTGAGATTAGCTGTGGAGATGGGCGGGTAAGGATGGTAGGGGAAAAACAAAGGAGGAGGCAACAATGCTTGATAAGAAATGCACTTATTACCTTGATCATGTAATTGTAACTCCTCTGTATGGCATTTTCACAATAAAAAAACAAAAAAAATAAAAAATATGGGAAATATTAAAAAAGACTTTTGACAAACCTAATGTTAAAAATACCATTAGAATATGAACCACAATCTGATGCAACAATGAGAAGTACAAGTTGTCATGTCCAAAACGAGCTTTACAACGT
>NW_012267254.1:11935689-11941731 GCF_000151885.1 Dipodomys ordii
GTTTCTCTTTAAGTCTTTAGCCCACTTATTTATTGGGCAGTTGTTTCTTTGAGGATATTTTGTTGGGGATTTAATTTTTTTGTTTGATTATTTATATATACTGATTTGTGCATGTAAATACTGAGAGGAATTGAGTTCGAAAAAGTTCAAAAATGTTGGTAAGATACAACAGACAAGGGTCTCAGATCTAAAATATACTTAGAACTCAAAAAATTAAAAACTCCAACAACTAATCCTCAAAGAAGCAACTGCCCAATAAATAAGTGGGCTAAAGACTTAAAGAGAGACTTCTCTAAAGAGGAAATAAGAATGACTAATAGACACATGAAGAAATGCTCCACTTCTCTGGACATAAAAGAAATGCAAATCTAAACAACATTGAGATTCCACCTCACCCCAGTTAGATGTAACCAAGAAATCTAATAACAACAGATGCTGGAGGGGATGTGGCCAAAAGGGAACCCAACTGTGTTGTTGGTGGGAATGTAAACTTGTTCAACCACTTTGGAAAGCAGGATGGAGGTTCCTCAAAAGACTCCACATAGAGCTCCCTTAGGACACAGCAATACCACTTTTGGGCATTTATCCAAAGGATCACAAACAAGACCATACTAAAGCTACTAGCACAACTATGTTTATCGCAGCATTATTCATTATAGCTAAGCTATGGAACCAACTTAGATGTCCCTCAGTAGATGAATGCATCAAGAAAATGTGATATAAATGTATGTATGTATATATATATACATACATATATATACATATACATATATATATATATATATATATATATAATAGAATTCTATGCTTCCAACAGAAAGAATGACACTGCCCCATTTGTTAGGAAATGGAGACTTGGAAAAAATATTTTAAGTAAAGTAATCCAGGCCCAAAGAATCATAGGTCTCATGGTTTCCTTTATTTGCAATAACTAGTATATGTCTGGGACAAGCAGAAAAAGTCAAAAGCTATGCACATATGACCATATAATGTGATGCTAAGTGAAATGAACTGCAATGTAGGGACTCAGGCTTTAACTATTTTTTCCTGTTGTTTTTAATGTGCTTAAAATGTACTATGTGATTTTTTTGTTTCTTTTGTATGTTCTTCCCTCATAGTAGAACCTCTGTTTTCACTGTATTTGACTCCTGTGCCCTGTGTTTTGTATATACATTTTTCTAATTTGGGGAGGGGAAGGGAAATAACAAAATGCTGAAATAAGGATATAGGTTGACCCCTGGTATCAATGAGAGTACAAGACACTATGTTGGAAACGAACTTTACAACTTCAGGTGAGGGAAGGGAGGAGTTAAAGAGGTGGGGAGGGAAGGGATGATAGGGAAAAACTAAGGAAGGGGTAACAATGCTCAATAGGAAATATACCCATTACCTTACTCATGTAACTATAACCCCTCTGTACAGTATCTTTACAAGAAAAATATATATTAAAATGTTGGCAAGAAAGTATAGAAAAACAAGCCTTATATGCTGTTGATAATATTGTAAATTAATACAGATGTATGGGACAGAGAGTATATAACTAAAAATAGAATTACCCTATATTCAAGTAATCCCAGTAGTGATTACATATTCAAAGAATTAATGTCAGAGATATATGAACAAACATATTGTATAACTCTTCACAATGGTCAAGATATGGAATCAGCCTGAATTGATTAAATGTGATATATAGATATATGTATATATGTTGATACCTGTAATGGGCCATGAGTTAGCTTTTGCAAAACCAGAATTTCTGTTGTTTGACACCACATTGCTGAACCTAGCAGATTAATACAAAATGTGATATATGTATATGTATATGTATATATACATATACATATATATATATATACATATATATATATGTATATGTATATATACGTATATGTATATATACGTATATATACGTACACACAATATAATGGCATTCATTCATCCATAAAAATGATAACATGTTATTGGCAATAACATGCAAGGAAATGAAAATCATTTTAGTAAGGTAGAAAATAGCAAATATTCTGCATGTTCTCATTTATGTATGGATTAGAAAGCAAACAAGATAGTAGTCAGTAGAGGCTGGGTATAAAGGTAAACATGGAAAGTGGAGACATGGTTGATGTACACAAAGGTATATACAGACAGGTAGAGTAAATTCTGTACTATTACACATCACTTTTGAACATAGTTAATAACAATGTATTTATTAAAAGCAAAAAGAGAGGATTTTAAATGTTTCACCATAAAGAAATAATCATTTTATAAGATACTTATGTGTCAAAATATCATACTGCACACCATTAATATATGTAATTATCAATGAGCATAAAGTTTACCTTTAAATAGGCATTGTGAATGAGAACAATTTGAAAGGTATATTGTTTCATAATACTCATGTAAGCTGCAGTAAGTTTCACTGTATATTAAGTCATAGGTAGTTTGTAATAACTTATTTTTTTTATATCTACTCAACTTGGACAATACAGGCTCAGAGAATTAAATTTGCCAGCCAAAGTTTATATTTCTAGTGAGGGAAAAAGCCTAGTTTTAAAACTAAACTCTCTCCAGTGTACTTTTGCAAAGAAGCAGAATAAATCCATCCTAATTTCAAAACAAAACAAAAGAAATCAGAAGGGAAGTCTATGATATCTTCCATATTATCAGATAAGACTCTGAACCTAAATGACACCTCACTAAGGCCTCACATCGATTTTATATCCCAACAGATTTGGCTTAATTTGGGATCTTCCTGCTCGTTTGAGTTCGCCAGACATTTACCTTATATACAGAAAAAATATCCTCCATTGAACTATGGTACAAACAAACCTGAAGTAACCTCAAAATTCAATACACTGTACAAATATCACAAGTAATAAGATTTGCCTTAGAAAGATTACCACTAAGAGTCCCTAATTGTTTCTTGTATTCCTCTATATTTTCTTAAAGACTAAGTGCCTGGTAAATAAAAAATTCTGGTTAAGAAACAAATTACCGGGGAGTTCCGGGAAGATGGCAGAGGAGAAGCTGGAATCTGAACAAGCTCTCACATACAAAGCAGTTTTAGAGTTCCATTGAACAGTCCTAAGCCAGAGAATCACACCTAGTGTGCCATCACCGGACAGAAAGTTAGGCAAGAGAGGGGAAGCCAAGGCAAGGAGACACATCTGAGCGCTTGCCAGCAGCCGCCTCAGCAGCAGCGGCAGGGTCGCAGCAGCAACCGCAGGGCACCCATACCTGAGCCACAGAGAGTCCAGGACGAAGGAGCCAGACGCAGCAGGTGAGCGGATTCTACTCAACACCAGCCAGAACCGACAAGGAGCAGACATCTTCATCCTGCAGTTTGCAGACCAGAGACGACCCAGGAACCAAGACTCACCATGAGTAGAAGCCTGACATCCTCACTCCTTCTCAGGGAGCAGAGGAGGGAAGGCCACCCCTCCCGCGCCAGTACCGGAGATCTCCATCTTGGATACCGACAAAGCTCAGAGGAGCTGCTAGCTCCAACTCAGGCCTTGGAATAAAACGAGTCATTTAGCAGGTCACAAGAACTTAACAGCGAAGTGACCTGCCAGACTCAGCTCCATCCAGGGAAAAGTCACCCAGCTCTGGCGCCTGCCATTGGAGTGGATTTCCTCACTGGGTAACCAGAGCCACAGGCTGCCCTTCCCTCTAGCAGCCTCCACAATCAATTGAAAAACAGAAACCCTGAGAATGGCTCCAGGCTGGGCTCTGTGAGTTTTTCACAAAATACCCCAGGGAAAAGCTACTGATTGTTGAAAGGCCTCAACTCTATCCAGAACCTAGCCTCATCACTGCATCCCCCTCTTTTGTGATTCTCAAAGCAGATCACCCTCCCATTAAACTAACCTGGGAAGGAGATCTCAAAATCTTGGGTAAAGCAGAGCATTTTTCTGCCTCTTCCAACAAACTGACTTAAGAAACCAATCAAGCCACAAGACCTCAAGCAGACCAGAGACACCAACAAGAGGCTGGTTACAGACACAAGGGAGATACAGGATTCGTCCCACCCCTCCCAAAAATTTTTTTTAAAAAATCAAAGAACTTTTTTTTTCTTCTTTTTTTTTGGTACCTTATATATATAAAACTTTTTTTCCTTTCTAAAATTTTTATTAATCTTTAATTCTTGCCTTTTTTGGAAAAAAAATGTTTTCCAGTAACTTTTTTTTCCTCTTATAATTTTTATTTTAGGGATACATGAAAGTGTGTTTTCCTTTCTTTTCTTGTCTTCTTTCTCTTTTCTTTCTTTTTAAATTTTTTTGTTTTTTGTTTAGCTGTATTGAACTTCTGATCTTTTTTTCTCCCTTTCTTATCCTTTTCACCTTTCCCTCTCTTTTGTTCTTCTTTATGTGACTTACCTCTTGTACTGCACATCCCCAGATAAACCCTTAGTTAACTAGTAGACCCTATCCCCCATTGAGTACACACTTAATCCACAAATTTACTCCTCAATTCAAAACCTCAGAGACATAAATTCCTTAATAGCAGTACTACCTCTTTATACCTATATAATATTTTAAGCATTTTTTTAAGTTTTTCAAATCTCTTCTATGTCCTTCCCATTCTCTCAATATATTCACATTCCTCTCTAAATAGATTGTTTTTATTCTCCATAATAATATTAATTTTTACATTTCTATTTTTTTCTGGTCTCTTTTCATTTCCCTTTCCTTTTCTTCTTTTTCTCTCTCTCTCTACTTGCCTCCTACCCAACCTATTTCCTGCATTGAAATTAGGACATAGTTAACTCTCCCTGTGCCTCCCCACACCAATCTATTCCTATTTTTTACCCACATCTCTCCCTAACCCTAATAATTTATGATTTTCCAAATTCTTCTCTGAGGTTCAAAGCCCATTAACATATAGTTGTTTGATGTTGAATAGATGTATCTGTTGAACTAGATTGTATCTGTAGACTATAGACTGTACAAATGCAAACTTTGGTTCATGGTTGCCTTAAGATAGTGTTCTAGCACAAAACTGCTGCTATTTTCATCTCAAATGGGCAGAGTAAGCCGGAAAAACACAAGAAAAATGGCAAATCTGGGTATCTCAATTCCCAAGCTTCATAATCAGGGGTCAGAACAGATAATGAATAATCCAGAGGAGAGTTTCCAAATAGCTCTACAAACACTGCTGGAAAACATGATAAATGAGAAGTTAGACAACTTACAAAGGACTCTGTATGAGCGTGATAGGGAGAGAGAGAAGGCATCCCAAAAGTTTATACAGAATATCATAAGCATGAGAAAGCTACTCAAAAACTGATACAGGATTTGGGTGAGCAACTTGAGAATACTCAAAGAGAAAGGGAGGAATGGCATGAGCAGGCTGAGAACACTCAAAGAGAACTGCAGGAATCCCACGATGGGAGGAAGCTAATCAAAGAGTAATACAGGAATTGAGAGAACAGGTAGAAAATACACAAAGATAACAAAAGGCATTCATGGAATCCACTAACGAAGAGCTGATGGAACTCAGGGAGACCACAAAGGGAATGCTGAATGGAACCCAACAGAAGGAATGGGAGTCCAAAGAAACCATAACCAATCAACTAAGTGATTTGAGAACAAACACTGAACACCAAAATAAGGACGTAAAGAAATTCATACAAGACCTAAAACAGCTGCAACAAAGAATTTGAAGCCATCAAAGCTGACCAATTAGAAGGAAAAGAGATAAAAAACAAAGTAGAGAGTCTTGACAGCAGGTTAGACCATGCAGCAGATCCAATCTCAGGGATTGAAGACAGCCTAGATATTATAGAGAAAGAACATACAACCATCCAAGACAAGTCCAAAAAATATGACAGATCTATTCAACACCTGGAAGACACCATAAGAAGGCCTAATCTAAGGATAATGGGTGTAGAGGGGCACCAAGAAACAGAAGTTAATGGTCTAGGAAATTTGTTTAACAGGATACTAGCAGAGAACTTCCAAAACATGCAAAAAGATAGACCTATTCAGATACAAGAAGCTTTTAGAACCCCAAATAGACCAGACCAGAATAGGACATCCCACC
>NW_012267254.1:11947267-11959432 GCF_000151885.1 Dipodomys ordii
GATTGGGATGGGGGGGAGGGGGGAGGCTGGGAAGGGATGGGAAGGGTAAACAAAGGAGGAGGCTGCAATGCTTGGTAAGAAATGTACGCATTATCCTGTCCATGCAATTGTAACCCCTCTGTACAGTATGTTCACAAATAAAATAAAATAAAATTAAAAAAAAGAATATGAACCACAGAGTAATAAGGTCACAAGATATATTAATTTAGAAGTCTTCCAGAATCAACAAAGCCTAAAGTTACTTCAAAACACACCAAATAGGCTTCCTTCAGAATAACCCTTGAAATTCTGAGACAGGAGATCAGGGTACCATATTTTAAAGAGAACTCAAGTTTCCAAGTGTCAAAGTGGTAAATTAGCATAGTGAGTCCAACTGAGAGTAACACTCAACCAACCCCTTATTTAATTACTGTTATAGTTCAAGAGAGAGGAAAAATTATTGCCAACTCCCTAATGCTCTATTTCCCCCATGTAATAGGTCAAGACAGTGGTCAAATCAATGTAGTGCATTTAGAATTAGGTTTAGAGCCAGAGTAGTTCTTACTGCAGAAGGATCTTGAACTAAAAGCTCTTTCTACTTTGTAGATCTGTAGAATAGAAATAGAGAGAAAAAAGAGATAAGAATGAAAATATATGGCTCAAAAGTGGGGAAAGTGCCTTAGCTAACACCTCTAATAAAGAGATCTAGGTGTAGATATCTGAAAGTGCCTCTGTGAAGCTTCCCATCATGAACTTTGCCAGTGGAGGTGCCTGGGCTGGTAACACAAATGTGTATATGAGCACGGGTGACTCAAAGGGACAAGTTGAATTCTTGACTGTAATTCCTTCCTGAATTCCATTGGCTGTGCACCAAGTCTGGTGTCAGGAGAGCAATTTCCCCCATGAGACCTGCCAAGCAAATACTAAAAATTGTCTGTGCACAGACAAGAAAGTAAAGCATAAGATTTAAGTCCAGGGCTGGACTTTTCAAGAAATATAGTAGGAACCAGGCTGAAAGTTCTAAATCCAATTTTGCCATGGATTCACAGGAATTCTCTAAATAGCTACCCTTTATCTTTGGAACTCTGTTTCCCAATTTATTAAAATGAAGACGTTCTAGTTTATTAACTTCATACTCAGCATATAAAAGTCTTTTCACCTCTGATGTTTCTTTAATTCACATTAATTTGTAACTGATACATGAAAACTAAAAAAAGATATTTATATATTAGTGGTATACAAGGTATTTGATACATGTATACTTTATGTAATGATTAATTCAAGTTACACATATCTACAATTACAAATACAAATTCTCATTTATTTCTTTATGATGAAAAGTATTTTTTAGTTTTAAAAACAGTGCATTATTATCTATCTCATAGTATACAGACCTTCTTGGATCTTTCATTAAACTGTAACTTGCTACTCACTGATTAACATCTCATTTCTTCCTCCTGCTATTCCAATCTTATACTAACCACAATTCTACTCTCAGCTTCTATGAGCTCAACTTCTTTTAGATTTCATATATAATCTTTGATATGTTGTGGTTTCATTTCTGAGATAACCACACATAAACACACATACAAGGTTTAACTAGAGAAAAACAGTTAATGCCCTCTATGCAGGCTCTTAAGCCTTCACCTTAAGATGGTGACTCTTTCTCATTTTAGAAAACTGCAGATTCTTTTTGAATAGTCCTTTGCTTTCTTGGAATTTTGTTCCACAAATCCTAGGTAAAAGTCAAAGGTAGCTGTTAAACTAATTCTTGGGGAGTGCATTGTTTCTTCAATCTGTACTAGCCTCTATATTAGACTCTATATTATATATGATCTGATGACACAAAGCTAATTTGTTGTTGTGGAAGAACTGATAGTCTACGACAAAGCATCTGTAAATGGGAACTTAGATTTAACAATTTACCTTAGCAGTAAGTAGACACTTGCACCATAAGTGCTAATTAACTGCTTCAAAACACATCTGTTGCTTACTCTATTTTGGTTCCCCAGCCCAGAATATGTAGTAGGTAAGAAAATATATATTGTTATAATGAGCATCATTATCAGTAGTCACTGAGTATTGAATGTTACTCTACTTTAAATGTATATATGTGTGTTAATTATTTACAGTAGCACTATGAAATAAACACTATTATTAATATTAATTTTATGTATTTTGTTCTAAGGATAAAATCCAGAGCTTTGACCGTGTTAAGTTCATGCACTGCTACTGAGTTATATTCCTAACCTAGTAAATATTGTTATTATTCTCTTTTGGAAGATAGAGATAGAAAACTCAGCCTCAAAAATGCCACATGGCTAAATCAGGATTAATTAGATAGTAACTAGCAAAATATGAATCTAAGTATGTTTGAATTCAGAGACTATTTTAGTTTTATCAATTCAATTGAGAGTTATCACATCCTTGAGTGGCTTATCATTAGATAATTGTGTACATATGTCAACAAATTAACAATTAGCATTCCTTTTTCTGTTATACATTGAAAGTGGATTCACACATAATTTGGTAAGTATATATAATGTTAGATAGAAATGAATAATCTGGACTGACATGCCTGTACATTATTAATGTACATCTTAACAAAGTTTCATAAGGGAAGGCCCAACCTCAATGAGATAATCTTGGTAAATGAATAACAGATTCATAGAGGATTTTAAAATCTGATATAAAATATGGTCCTGAAGACTTAGAGGCTACATTGAATGCCTGTTTCATATGGCAATGAATGGCAGAGGTGAAGACCATGATTAATGCTTAGGCTCTGGTTAACTGAAGATATTTCATCTTTTACTCTTAGGAGGCAAAGGCAGTAAGATCACATCATCCAAAAATAATCTTACCTCCCTAATTCATAGCTTGAGTCTGAACACTTCTGTCTTGACAGAAAGAGAACTTCTTAACAGTCAGTTGCTATAGCATTTCTTTGGCATTGATTATTTTCCCCCTGAATTCACTGATGTTTTGAGTTCTAAGTGGTAATACAAAGGGCCATAATTGAATGCTCAGCAGCCTGAACAAAGTCCAAAGAAAGTTCAAAAACTTTTCTATTGAAACAAGAAAGTACTTTGTCTAACCTTAATAACACAAGACAGCACTTTTTATTATTCCTGGAATCAATGGGTTAACAAATTCATTTTGCAAAAAACTACATCTGGGTGTTCTTAAATAAGAAGACTGATAATGTACAAATATGATTGCTTCCAGAAAAGTGAAAGTCACTGTGGTGCTGGGGAAAGAGCATGGGCAATGGAAAAAAAATCCTTGGTTGGAAACAAAAGTAATCTATTTGTTAAGTCTGTGACCTTGGGCAAATTGCTTACCCTTTCTGTGCCTTCATTTCAATTTTATCATCTACGTAGAAAGAGTGATAGCAGTATTGGTCCTATTTCAGTTATTGAGAGGTTTCAGTATAACATACAGGTGGTGCTTAATACAGTTCTGGGCTCATATTTGGTGCTAGAAAATGCTAGCTGCATTTTCTCCCCTGGGAAGGAGCTATTTTGGTGTAGAGAAGAAAGCATGAAATCTAGAAGGATGAGAGCCATAGCTCTTGAAAGATGAATCCTAATGAAGACTACTAGTACTCAAAGCATGATGTAATTCTGCACCAAAAATGATATGATCTCTGTAAGTGGTTTGTGCACAGTTTCAGGGAGCAACTTTCTGGAAGAAAGGGGTAGCTGGCCAAACAGGGGCAGCATCAAATCTTCATAGGTAAAGTTATCATTATCTAATATGGCAGATGACCCTTAAGCAAACTCCTGTGGTGTCATCCCTGTGTTCTTTGGAAATGAGGGTTTATGCAGGAGAGATTTTTCAGCTCACACAGTGAATTGCTACTGGAATTTGAGGGGAAGTTCCCATTTTGATAAACATCATTTTTATGATCATATGCACATAACAATTGAGTCTTTGTGAGCTACTTCTAAGAATATCTTCCTTTGGTCTCACTGTACGAATGTCTAGAGTCCTGGATAGTTTATTATGTCTAAGTGTAATTTTTTGTCATTTACCATCCAGTGTGTTTACTTGTAGATTTATAGGCACATTCTAATAACTACAGATGACAGAAACCATGAAAGCCATGTTTCTTTGAGTCTGGATTATTTCACTTAACATATTTTTTCTAAGTCTTTCCATTTCCTTGTGGATGGTACAATATCATTATTTCTGATGGAAGAGTACAATTCCAATGTGTATATAAATGCCACATTTTCTTGATCCATTCAACCACTGAGGAACATCTGGGTTGTTTCCATATCTTGGCTATGGTAAACAATTCTGCAAAGAACATAGTTGTGCTGGTAGCTTTAGTGCGACTTTGTTAGTGGTCCGTTGGATAAATGCCCAGGAGTGGCATTTCTGGGTCATAGAGGAGCTCTATGTGTAGTCTTGTGAGGAACCTCCATATTGCTTTTCAGAATGTTTGAACAAGTTTACGTTCCCACAAACAGTGGAATAGACTTCTCTTTAGGCCACATCTAACTTGGATATGGTGGAATCTGGATGTTGTTTTTATTTGCTTTTCTTTTATGGCAAGAGTTCATGAATATTTCTTCATGTGTCTATTGGTCATTGTTACTGCTTCTTCTGAAAAGTCTCTCTTTAAGTCTTTAGTTAATTTCATTTATTAATTGGGTTGTTGTTTCTTTGAGGGTTTATTGGGGGGTTAAGTTTTTGAGGTCTAAGTATATTTTAGATATTAGGACCCAGTCTGATGCATAGCTAGTAAAGATTTTTCCCATTCTATCTTGCTAGCTATGTCCTTTGCCATGCAGAAACTCTTCAGTCTGGTTCAAGCCCATTTATTTCTTTGATTTGTAGTGATTCTGGATCTTAGGAAGTTTTGACTCATGTCTATTGAGTCCTAGTATTTCCCTACTCTTTGCTGTTATGTTTTCATTGTGGCTGGTCTTACATTGAAGACTTTGATGGAAAATTCCCATTTAAACATCACAATATCATTATAGCTATTTGATGAGAGAAAAAGCACTCATTTGTGTTGAAAACAACATGGGGATATACACTCATATAAACTTACTTGTACAAGTGTGAATAAACATAACCCTTTGGAGGATGTCTAGGCAATTCCATAAATATTACAACTTTTTTTCAGCCCCCCCTCAATTCTACTTCTATCAGTATATGCAAGAAAAAATACCTCCATGTGCATAGGGATGTATACAAATGTGGTTAATGTGGAATTAGTATTAACTGCCTGGCTTCTCATACTTGAAGAATGTATCGTAGCATATTCCTCAGATGAAGTAGTGCACAACTATTTATAAATAAGATATTGTTGAGGGAAAAACTGAAGCATTCTAGATTTGTTGTTGGTAAATAAAAGGAAGATACAGTAGAGGGTTTATAGAATACTTTTGGTTTTGTTTCATAAAATTTAAGAAAAATCCAAATTGCTTGTATTTCTATTTCCATAAACAAAAGCATAGTAGGATATGAGTTACTGGTGGAGTCTCAAAGATGTCTTTCTGATTTTTTTACATTGGAGATGCCTGCATTATTTGAAATTCTTTGGATGAACATGTTTGCCTGTTGCAGTCTTTTCAATAAGTATAAACAGATATAATTCATGCAATAGTGTTTCATGCTGGTAAGCCTAGCTACTCAGGAGGCTGAGTTCTGAAGATTATGGTTTGTAGTCAGCCTGAGTAGGAAAATCTCTGAAATTCTCATCTCCAATTAACCACAAAGATAACGATTATTCAAGTGGCAAGGCACTAGCCTTGAACACAAAAGCTCAGGGATATTACCCAGGCCTGAGTTTAAGTCCTGGCACCAACATACACACACAAAATCAAATCAAATATATGTGTCAGATTGGCAGCAATGTATAGCTTTTGTGTAGTTTATATTTTCTGGGTTTTCAGATAATGTGACCATTGCAGCAGGCAAATTTATTACTGTGTGAGAATCAATTTTACATTTATTTTATATATAATCTTTCCAAATATTTATCTTTACATTATACACAATCTTCACAAAGTCTTTCTGAGGTAGAAGAAATTTTCATCTAACTCTCAACAGAGTTAATTAACTTGCTAAATCTCAATCATCTTGCTAGTGATAGAGCCCAGCTTCAGAGCCAAGCTGCTTAAGCAGTATACCCTACTGTAACTCAGATGAAATAGAAGATGATACAGTCTATGTTTTCAAGGAGTTTATAGAGTAGATAGGAAGAATCTCTTCTGCCGCTTTCTCCTATCTACATTTATATGCATTAAAATATACAAGAAATATAATGATTCCTACTAATGAGTGCTACAAGGAAAATGTTCATTAAAGCTCAAGGATTAGAAACTAATATTCAGAACTGGACCTATAGCTCATTTTCTCACTCAGTTCCTCTTGTGTCCAGGCTATGCATAGTGGGGCAGCTGATAGAGGTTCTACTATAATAGTCTGTGGTTAAGGAGTAACACAAAGCCTAGAAAACACCAAGCCATCTACCTATATGTTAGTCTCAGAGTTAGATATCGTAGCAGCTCTAAAAACAAACATCATAATGGAAATAGTTTTGTTGTCCTGTACTGCAATGAAACTATCTGTAGGTCACAAGAGTCATTATAACACACTGTGGTTCACTTTCATTCTTCATAAATATGGAAGAATTCCTTCTAGGGGTATATGAAATGCCACAGCTAGAAGTATATTTTGGATGCCCTCTATCCATCCATTTTTTATTGATGTAGAAACTGAGGCCTCGAAAACTGAGTTATTTTGCTCCAGGTCATATTGCTCTTATATAGTTTATATGTGGCAGGATGTTATTTTCTTTGGAAGTATAAAATGTCACTTAACTACAGGAATCTCTTTGCCTTGTGATTTAAATAAGGAGTTAAAGCATCTTTTTTAAATAGAATGTGCATACATGCAAGTATATAATAATTTTGCTTTCTGAAACTTTTTTCACTCTTTTAGTTGCTTATAATTTAACCAGCTTGGAGTAAGTTCTTTTCTTCTCTGAACATGAACAATGAAGGAAAAATTTTTTTATCTTCCCACTTTTCACATAGATATCATGGCTAGAGGATGAATGATCTTAATACAATCCTGAAAGAAGGGCTCAGTATTCAAATATGGTATTTCATGTGCTTGCTTGGAGGACAATGAGTTAGTACTTCCAAGACACGATCCATTAAAAAGGGCCAGGATTAGGGTTACATAACAAGCTTGTCTGAAGGAAAAAAAGAAAACTTACAAAGCAAATGTGCTATATAATTGCATGATAATATTGTGAAAAAACAAAATGCCTCATTCATTTTAATAAAAAAAATCACTGGGAAAATGATGAGTCTTCACTGTGTCTAATCAATTGCAAGCCTTTGCAATAAAAGTGAGGTTGCTTTCCCCCCACTAATTAGCACAAAGTTAATCTTCAAAAGTAGCATATTTTATTGCACTTATTCTTAGCTCTTTCACTCCCCAGTTTATAAATGTTTATTTTTTTAAGCTAAGTTGATTAGACATGATATGGGGAAGAACAGAGCAGGACTGTTAGGCTGTGTGTCATGGGAATTTTTTAAAGTCTTTCTTAGTTCTATAGTAGCATCTCGGCTATTGTGGTTTCTAATCCCAGACCCAAGAAGATTAGTTTGGGGGTTACATCCTATAGTGTGGAAGCATACTAAAGAGTGGCTGAAAGGAGTCTTGTTTCAACTCTGTTGTGGAAAAGCTCTGATCCATGGCAAAAAAATGTAGTCATCCACACTTCTAGACCCAACTCTGGGCCCATTGGTTCTTGAGTTTCTCTAGTGCTTTTCCTACCTACCTGTACATAAAACTGGTCCTTAAGTTTCTTTTGTCTTCTCCATCTAAACACTCAGACAACACCTGTTTCTTCCTTTACATTTCAATGAACTTTCTGACTTTAGTCTACTTCTTCTAATTCTAAAGATCTTAGAAAGTGATTTTTTCAAGTAAGCTTTATTTAGCACCTAAGATATACACTATATTCCTATATATATATATATATTTAGACACTCCTCTTTAGTGTAATCTTGATATATCTTATTTTATCTATCATCATGTTTATGTGGCATGCTTATTCCATTCACAGAATGCTCAAGGATAAAGAACAAGGATGTTCAGGGGCCTGGGTCTACATCAGATAGCAGAGGGCATAGCACAGAGGAATACCTCAGGCTGCATTTTTTAAATCAAACTAAATGCCGAGTCATGAGATAAGAAGGGACTGTAATTATTTCGTCAGATGATTCACATCCTTGTTAGAGTTCATTTTGAGAACTACTAGTATTTAACATACCTAAAAGTAACATATAGAGAGGGCGTTGCAGCAGCATGGAAAACAGAGAAGGGCTGTCAGTGACTCATATTTATAACCTATTTTCCTGAGGTGAATTGGATTTCATGGGTGGTTTGTCAAGTCCATGGATACACAGTAACATTCAATGAGCACTCTGTGCTCATGGTGAGTAACAAGTTGCACCTGTCGCAATTGATGCAGCTGTTCATTTGCCATCAGGGATGCAAGTGGTTCTAGGCCAGGATTTGCTGGTGTTATTATGGAGAATATCCAGGAGCCAAGCTGAGCTATCAAAAAATGAGGAAATGTGGGCTTTTCTCAAATGAACAATGTCAGTGTAAATAGCAAGGAAGAATAGGAACGTGTCAGGAGTAGAAGGAAGAAGTACTTGATCTATGTAACATAGACTTTACCTCAAAATGACTGTAAATATTTAGAAAACATTAATTCTGTGCCAAGAATTGTTAGTATCTAACAAGGATTATCTTATTCAATTCTAATGATGTTATGAGATAATACTGCATACAACATACAACCCCATATTATGAATAAAAACAGTAAGTCTGGAGTAACAAAAGTAACTTGTCATATGTCATAGAATTGGTAAGTGAGTGGGTTGGGAATTTAAATTCAATTTGTTTGATTTAAAAGCACATATTGTTTCCTATAATTTAAAATCAAATTTTTATTCAGTCTAAGGCACAAATCTGAAAGGTATAGATGAATATTTTATGTATGTATAGATTTACAAGATGATCATTCAGGTCAAGACATAGAATATTTACATCATTCCACTAAGTTTCTCTGTCCCTTCCCCATCAATATCACCCATTACCTCCCATACATTCACAAGAGAAGTAAGCACTATTTTGACTTGAATTACCATATGTCAATGGTTCTTGAATTGTGAGCCATGAACCAACAGCATCAGCATAATCAGGGAAATCATTAGAAACACAAACTCTCAGGCACTGCCTCAAAATAATTGAATTAGAAGTGAGAATGGGTGCAGTATTCCATACATTAACAAGCTCTCTAGATGGTTCAGTTGTACAATAAAATTTGAGAAGCACTCATAGAGTAGATCTACATATGTTAGAAATCAATATGTATGTATGTATGTATATATATATGTGTGTATATATATATATATAAATATATATATATATATATATATATATACAGAACCATATAGTATGTACCCTTTTGTGTCTGGTCCTCCCATTCTGTATAAACTATCTGTGATTTTTACTAATTGGTGCTCAAGAAAATACAGTATATTAAAGTTATGTATAGAGAATAAATTTGTTGAATCGCATAATTAAGGCTCAAATTATGAAAGAATAAAGCAGGCCAATATATCATATAATACACTTTCAGAAAGGCATTAGTAAGTACAATTACAAACAACTGTCTTATTTGCTTCTTAATTCATGAAATTTATTTAGGTAAGAAGTATATGCTCTATTCTACATTAAGCACCAAAACTTAAAAGACACATATGCATTTCAAAAGTAAAGATAGACTTAAAATCATGCTAAATATAAATGACCTATCTTTTCTTGATGTGTATTATTCTTATGCATGCTATCACATACTAATCCTGACCCTCAACAAATATACTAGTATTTTGTGTTGATTCCCTATGCAGCATCAGAATCCTTGTCAACTAATTATCCCAAGCAAAAACTATGAATTTATCACAGCAATATAGGGTATAGCTTAATTCCTCTGTGTGAGTGTGTGTATATATGTCCATGTGTGTGTGTGTGTGTGTGTGTGTGTGTGTGTGTGTGTGTGTGTGTCTACCAGTAAGGAGAATAAAAGTCACATTTTCTCTATGGCTATTTTCTCTTATGATTACATTTGAAATTTGGGTATCTATGACAGTATTTCAGGCTATAGCACCGTCAAAAAGGGATAGGACCTTAAAGCAGTAAGGACTAGTTGGATGAAGTAAGGTCATTAGAATCATGCCCTTCAAGGGAATATTGGAATCACAAACCTTTACTTTCTATTTTCTACATGGCCACCAGGAGATGAACAGATATTTGCTTCAATGTGTTTTGTATGATGCACTAAGCTATCAGTGGCCAAAAGTAGCAGGGCTAAAAACTACAACTAATAGCTCTAAAGGCATGAGCCAAAAATAAACCTTTCCCTTTTAAAAGTTAATTACCTAATTTATTTTATTATGGTAATGGAAACTTTACTATTAATTTCTAGTAGTAGCACTGTTTTATTGAGGGTTTGTATTGGGACTTACATGATTTACATAAATTGTTTAATTTACTCTGTAGAACTCTGCTGGGCCAATGTTTATCCCCACCTTAAGTATCAAGGCGAGATACCCACATCCACAAGAAAGAGCTAAGATTCAATCTAAGCTATTTGATTTCATATATCAGGGCCCTTAAAGTACTACTTGTAACTGATTATAAGATCATTAGAGTTTTAAAAGAGTACTTAAAAGAGTTGGGTTCCAGTGGCTTGTGCCTGTTATCCAAGCTACTCATGGTTCAAAGTGAGACTGGGCAGTGCTGTGGCTCAAGTGGTAGAACACTAGCCTTAAGCAAAAGAATCTCAGGGAAAGACCTCAGGCCCAGATTTCAAGCCTCAGGACCAGCAAAAATGTTTCTAAAAATCCTTAAGTTCCCAACTCCAGCTGAAAGTTTCTGAAGCCAATTTGTTGCCATAATATAAGAATGTAGTGGACATTGTAGAGTGTTTATTACCATCATTGCTCATATTTCAGAATGAGAGCTGTCAGGGACAAAAGTAAGGTAATTGGCTACAGATCTAGATTCAGCTCACCCCTTTAATGTATTTTTCCCTATTTATTTCTAAGCACCTTATGACAGCATATACAGATACATACATGATATATAGATATAGCCAATGACAGAGAGAGATAAAAGAGAGAACTTAACTTTTGAGCTATTGACAAGCAAATAAATTTACTTGTTAAACATGTAATACATGTCTACGGTGTACCATATCTCAGACTTTTGGCAAAGACATATCTTTTTCACATCAGTATTCAAATTCCTATACACCTACTAAAAAGTAACTGTTTAATAAGTATCTTCAATGAACAGAGGAATGAAAATAATGGATGGAAAAGTTCAAGGCAAGATACTGAGCTCTGGGAAATTCTTTTAATTTTTCTGTTAGTCATTTCCACTATTTCTTTCTTTTATTTTTCTTTTTTTTACTTTTTAACATTATCCTTAACTATCGTAGAAAGGAGTTCTCATTTAACAAAGCAGTTTATTAATATATCCTGATCAATGTCACCCCTTTCAATATTCTCACCCATCCCTCACTTAATTACCCCTTTCCTCCTTCTTAATTTTGTAGGCTATACATTAGATTCTTTTCTGAATTTTCCCCCACTTCTCCTCTTCATTTCTCCACCTCTTTCCCCTTCACCCTATCTCACCACTTTCCAATACTCACTTCCTAGTGTCTTATTTTGATAAACTATGATTTTTGTGTTTTTAAGGAATTATACTCTTTGAGTTCTCCCTTGAATCTACCATATTTCAGTCAATATATTTGTATAAATTTGTATACCACCCAATATATTTACTTATGGCTTTGTAAGATAAATCTAGCTTCTATATATAAGGAAAAACATGGAGCCTTTGTCTCTCTGGGCCTGACTTATTTGACTTAATTTTTCTCAGGTCTTATCATTTCTTTACAAATGGTACAATATTGTTTTTTTCTCATGGATGAATACAAGTCCATTGTGAATATATACCACATTTTCTTTTTTTTTTTTCTCTTCTTTTTTTTTATTTTATTTTATTTGTGAACATACTGTACAGAGGGGTTACAATTGCATGGGCAGGATAATGCGTACATTTCTTACC
>NW_012267254.1:11963446-11964098 GCF_000151885.1 Dipodomys ordii
GCACCATTTACTGAAGAGGCTGTCTTTCTTCCATTTTATTTTTTTAGCTCCCTTATGGAAGATTAGATGGCTATAGATCTGTAGGTTCATTTCTGAATTTTCAATTCTATTCCATTGGTTCTGAGGTCTGTTCTTGTGCCAGTATCAAGCTGTTTTAATTACTATGGCTTTATAGTAGAGTTTGAAGTTTGGTATTGATATTCTTCAGCACTGTTCTTTCCGTTGAGGAGCATTTTTGCTATTCGGGGTCTTTTATTGTTCCATATAAATTTTTGGATTGCCTCTTCTATTTCCTTGAAGAATGAAGTTGGAATTTTGATAGCTATCACATTGAGTTTGCAGGTAGCCTTGGGAAGTATTGCCATTTTCACGTTGTTGATCTTTCCAATCCAGGAGCATGGAAGTTTCTGCCATTTTCTAAGTTCTGTTTTGATACCCTTTTTCAAATTTTTAAAGTTTTCATCATAAAGGTCCTTCACTTCTTTGGTTAAGTTAATTCCTAGGTATTTTATTTTTTGTGGGGCTATAACAAATGAAGTTGCTTTCCTAATTTCAGTCACACTTTTCTCATTGTTGGCATACAGAAAAGCCATTGATTTTTGAGGGTTAATTTTATACCCTGCTACTTTGCCAAAGTTTTGAATCAGCTTGA
>NW_012267254.1:11964148-11975877 GCF_000151885.1 Dipodomys ordii
ACCATTTACTGAAGAGGCTGTCTTTCTTCCATTCTATTGTTTTAGCTCCCTTATCGAAGATTAGATGGCTATAGGTCTGTAGGTTCATTTCTGAGTTTTCGATTCTATTCCATTGGTCCTGAGTATACCACATTTTCTTGACCCATTCATCCACTAAGGGGCATTGAGCTGATTCCATATCTTGGCTATGGTGAATAGTGCTGAAATAAATATGGTTGTGTTGGTGGCTTTACTGTACCTGGTTTGTGGTGTTTTGTGTAAATATCCAGGAGTGGAATTGCTGGACCATAGGCTTGTTCTGTTTTTAATTTTTTGAGGAACCTTCACACTGCTTTCCAGAGTGGTTGAACAAGTTTACATTCCCAATAACAGAGTATTATGGTTCCCTTTTGGCCACCTTCCTACCAGCATCTGTTATTGTTTGTTTTCTTGGTAATGTCCATTCTGACTAGGGTGAGGTAGAATCTCAATGTTGTTTTGGTTTGCATTTCCCTTATGTCCAGAAATATTGAAAATATCTACAAATATTTATTGGCTATTTTTATTTTTTATTCTGAGAAGAATCCCTTTGATCATCATCCAACTTATTAATTGGGTTGCTTAGGAATTAGCCAAAGATGTGAAGGATCTCTATGGTAAAAACTTTTAAATGTAAAGAAATTGAAGAAGTAAATAAATGGAAAGAACCTCCGTGCTTCTGAAATGGAGAGTTTACATAGTGAAAATGTCAGCACTGCTCAAAGCAATCCATAAATTCAATGCAATATCCAACACAAGCCCAATGTCATTCTTCAATGAGGTAGATAAATTAATTCAAAAATTCGTATGGAACAACAAAGGACTTTGAAGAGAAAAAGCAATCCTTAGCAGACAGTCATTTTCTTAGAAGGGACCAATTAGTAAAATGATTTTATTTTTTGACTAAAAATTATATGCTTCTATTAGACACCTGGAATTTCCATAAATGGCATTTAAGAGACATAAAATAGTCAGTCCTTCTACAGCATATCTTCTATTTTACTCCCAATAATTTAGTGGTTGAAATTTTGTTCCCAAAAGACAAATTGCTTCTTAAAACTATAATGCTAAATGAGCTGACGTGGACAGGAGGTTGTAAACATAGTGATTTTTTTATAACAAAGACTCTATTTTGAAAATGTAAATAATGAAGAAAGGAACAGAATGCTCAATTACTCTTTGCCCACTTAACATGCATTACATAGTAAAGTAGTCTATTGAAAATAAGTCAATATTGGTTTAGTGTTGAGCAAAGTGATCCAGTGGTTTTGTAACATTGAAAGTAGCACATTCATTTTCTCATGAAATTAACATTCAAGTAACTTTCTTCTGATCTTGTACATAGTACAGGGCATGGAACTTACCCAAGCATTTTTGATGGTGTTTTGTGTCTTTTGTCTCCTCATCTCACATCAAAGCAATAAAAAGAAGCACACTTACAAAGTCAGAGTACTATCTCTGTAACTACAGTAACAAACGTGATTGAATTTTGTTGAGCAGGAACTGGAAAGCTTATGTTACACATTAGAACACTACCAGTAATTCACTCAATTTGACCTATCCCATAGCAACAATTGAATGAAGAATGCCATTTTTACCTTAAAGAGTAAGTGGAATCCTGATTATCTATCTTGGTATTGTTTGCAGAAAAATGAAGATTATCCATAAGAAGGTCACAAATACCAGTAGAAATTTCTTTTGGCCAGTATCAGGTATTCAAGTATCATATCAGGTTATAAGATATCTTACCAATGACAATAATCAAGGACCTATACTCCCAAGTGACACTGATTTGGAAAAATAATACGTTTGAAATACATTTGACTATTTTTTAGGGTATCATGCTATAGAAACATTAAGTGATGTCAACCTAAAAACTGATTTTTTGTGGTATATATTTATCTTTAATGAATATAAAGCATTATATAATTAACAGGAGTGTTACATAAGTAATCTGTTAAACATTCATGAGTACCTCCTTTTTTTGTTTTAATTTTTTTTCTTCCTATCCCTTCCCATCCTCCCCCTGTGCACCAAAGTTGTGAAGTTCATTTTCGACATAATGACTTGTTTTTAAAATTTTTTTATTGTCAAGGTGATATAAAATTACATAAGTAAGGTAGTGAGTATATTTCTTGTCTAAATTGTTGCACCCTCACTCATTTTTCTCCCTCTGTTGATCCCCCCTGAGTCCCTCCCCCAAGTTGTACAACTCATTTCCAAGGTATTGTCTTGTATCACTGTTATATAGATTCCCCCTTTGTACTTTGTCTCAGATGTTTTTGGTGGATGGTTACATCATAGTGACTCCTTTTCAACAAGTCCAGATTTATTAAAGCCCCCTACTGCTGCTATAACAAATTATTATAAACTTAGTCTACAAAAGCAATGATAATTCATTATCTTATGTTTCTGGAGGTAAATAGTTTTCAAATCCAGATACCCATAGGGATAGGCTATGTTGCCTTTGAAAGCTCTTATGTACAATGTATTTTTCTTTCATTTAATTTCTGAAGGTCACTTATGTTCCTTGGCTTTTGTCCTTCATGTTCAGCTTTAAAGCACACAATTTCAGCTTTTCTTTCTATCATAACTCTTTATTTTGCCTTATGGTCCTCTTAATTACATGGGGCCCACTTTAATAACACAGAATAATGTAACTTGCCCTAGATTTTTAATCACATTGGGAAAAAATCCCATTTTCTATGTAAGATAAATTAGTATCTATGGGATTTCTGATTTGGACACCTTTGCAGGGTGTTATTATTTGACTTACTGCATCAGTTTAGCTGTAATGATATCATGCTTTACTTAGTTGGTTACAAACAAGTTTATAAAGCCAATATTGCTTGTCTAATTCTACCAAGTACCCTCCTGATGATTATAGATTATGCCATTTAGTCCTAATAATAACTGTATGAGGTAGGCATTATCATTTTGAAGATGTAGTACTAGAATTCTGAGAAGTTACTAAACATGCATTAATTGACAGAACTGGTAATATCAAAACCAGAATATAAATCTGTGTGTGTATGTGTGTTTTACTCTAAATCCTATGAAATTTCTAATGTTCCACTCTGTAACAGTATTTATTTATCCACTCCATTCTAAGCCACAGAGCATACTTAAACCTTGGCCAGAAATATCACAACTGGGTAGCTTTGGGCTACATATTGTTAATCCAGGACAAATTTATCACCATCATTGCAAATTTAAGTCAGCTTAAATTCAGTGAACACTTACTGAGCATCAGTGTTTGCACCACCCTGAGCAAGGTCCATGTCTTACTGATGGTGAAGACTCATTGGAGTGATATTGCTATAGTATATTACCCAGAGATTTAGGCTGGAGCCAAACCATTTCATGGTTATCTCAGGATGAAAGAAAGCAGATATCTCCAGAGCAGCTCACTCAAAAGGCCATTTCTTGCCACTGGGAAATTGTCAAGTTTCATAAGCAACTTTAACTCTGAAAACCCATTTACCTCCAGGACATGAAATAGCCCCTTTTAAAAAACATTTTTAACAGTTCAAAAGATAATTCTTAATATAGGAAGTAACCCAGGGCCAATGGAAATAGAAACATAGTTGTTAAGTAGAAATAACATGTTAAGCGAAAGGTAAAATGACTATATTTGAAACTCCCCTCTTTTACATTGTATTTAGTAGTATATGATGTCATCTTTTCCGGGGCAGTGGAAGGTCAAACTGAAACTCATAAACAAAGTGACATTGATCCAATTGTTTTACACACTAAGGACTGATTTAGTCTTCTAGAGCTGTCCCCTGCTTTCTATCCTATCTCAGGTATGCTAACTGTCCCTACCCAGATGCTCTATCTTATTATAGTTTAAACTCAAACTAATGGCCCTTGTGTTACATTCTACAGGAAGCTCTACTCTTTGTGGTTATAATAAATGTGTATCAAGTTATTAAAATATTTAACTTTATTATCTTCACAAAAATAATTGTTAAGGCAATGATAGGGTATAGGGAGTAAAAAAATGATACAGAGAGAGAACAAGAGAGAAAGAGATTTTCAAAGCTCTCACTCTTGCATTTTCTTCCCTTTCTCTAGTTTGCTCCTCCCTTAAATTTTCTCACCTCTATAACATAGTTTCCTAATCTTCCAAGTACAAAGTAGCTTCAAAAACTATTTCTTTCCCTGGTTATCAAAAGTTGTCTATTCCTATTGATTTTTGCTTGAGTTTTATGCTTTTTAAAACTTTTCAGCATATCAGGTGTTGTTTTAGGTTCTCAGCGACAAAAAAAGCAAAACCAAAAATAAAAATTAGACCTTAAAATTCTCAGGAACTTTTAGGAAGAAACCATCATTAACGGCCTGATTTGGTATACTTTGGTATGGATAAATGCACAGAAAACTATAGCAAAAACCAAAATCTAATTTTTATGTATGACTAGAAGTTAACTTGATAAAACATACAGAGGTTTAATTTCCTGAGTAATGTCTTTGACTTGCCTTTTGTAATGTGAAGATAAGTATTTGTGAAAATTATATATAAAAGACTTACAATGTTGATTGGCACATAATAGTAAATTTACCTCCTAATATGGTCAAGGTTATCTGAAAACTCAGAAAATATCAACCACACATATGCTAGAAGTGACTACCAATCTGTCACATAGTATGTGTGTGTGTGTGTGTGTGTATGTGTGTGTGTGTGTGAGTGTGTGTAGGTATGTCTGTGTGTGTGTGTGTGTGTTCAATTCCCCAGATGTGGGGCTTGAACTCAGGGCCTGGAAATATCCTTGCTTGTTGTTTAAGGCTAGTGTTCTACCACTTGTGCCACAGCTCTCCTTCTGGTGTTTTGGTGGTAAATTGGAGAGCTGAGAGTCAGAAATTCCTGCCTGGCCTGGTTTTGAGCTGCAGTCCTTAGATTTTAGCCTCCTAAGTAAAGATTACAGGCACAAGCCACTGTTGCCTGGAAAGTTGCCTCTTTCTTATGCAAGGTTCATGGTCTCATCCTGACCCAGACCTAAGTCACTTAATCTCTGATGGTTTATTTCAACAGTCTCTCAACTTGTCTTCATGTTTCTTCTAGTCACCTAACCACTATACACTCATCCCATCTATCCTCCACATTGCTCATAAATTAATCCTAATAAAACATTTCTTTGGAAAATGATGCCCTCTTAGACTCCTAACTTCCCATAAGGCTAATATCTGCCTTGAGTCCCTACTACTCTCAGAGAGACCTAGAGTGCACCATCTAATATCAGAGCTCTCTACAATGTATCCTGCCTTATCTTCTATAATTTTTCACATATAAACAATTCCCTACTCAAATTAAATATGCATGTAATTGATGAAACTTTAGAGGGATGTTTGCCTCTATATTTTTCTTTTATGAGATGGTTTAGAAAGCTTCCCTCTCTTTAATTCCTACACAGATCTAATTACCCTTTTTTCAAGATCTAGCTCAAGTCTGTATTTTTTATGGCCGCTACTTGGCTAACACAATTTATCTATGAACACTACTTTCAGCAGGTTTCCTTCAGCATTTGGCATATGTTAATTAATTCTACTTCAGTTACTAGTCATGGGCAATTCCTGGCTCTCTCACTGGTCAGTAATTCCCTTAAGAGATTATGTTTTGTCCCTCTTGGCATGCTTACAGTTCAAGCAAATCAGAAAAGTTTAGGATAATGGTAATGAGCTAGTCTTGCAGTATATGCAAAAAATCCCCAAACCTTTGGAAGTTCCTCATTTCACAGCAGTAGAAGAGACCATCCAAATTTCTTAAATAAAGCAACAAGATAAAAAAATCCATCTATCTATCTGTCTATCTATCTATCTATCATCTATCTATCTTCTGTGAGTCCAAGTGCTTATAGTGACCAGAAAGGAAAATAATTATGCTAGCTATAAGACAACACTTATTATCATTTTGTGTTGTAAGTTTTACCTCTTTCATTTCTCACCAAAACTCTATAAATACATTCCCACTTTAGAGAGGAGAAAACCAAGGTAAGGAGATTAAGGCATTTTACCAAGATCATATGTAGATCTTCTATTTCTATTTAAGTACTATGCTTTACAGAGTATTCTTTATCATAATTTCATGATGTATTATTTTAAAGGGAAATGATGTGTGAACTGAAAAGTGATGAACTGAAGCCATTCATCTAAGATCATTTAAATTTTTTAAATATAACTCTAAAATATAAGATCATCCAGAGTCCTAAGATTATGAAATCCCTGCATTAAATTCAAAAATGACAGGAATAATTTATTTTTATCTATTCTTAATACCACATATATTTCAGGACAGCAAGAAAAAATCCCATTATATCCTGTTTACATTGACCTTTTTCATGCCCCTTTATGTTGATTTGTGGAGCAAAACAAAATAGGGTTCATTGTCAACAATTTATGTGTTTAGGTTTGCAGATTCAACTTGCAAGAGATTTATGAACCTTTCACAGGAATGAATGGGTTCCCTGCACTTACTTCCATTTTGCTTTGTTTATACATTTACTATGGTATTTATAAAGTGTCAGACTCCCATTTGCAATGAAGAATTTTCACAATTTCTTAGAACGAAATGTTCTCTCTTCAAATATTTGCCTGCAGATTTTAACAGCTTCTAATGGATTTGATGGGTATTGTTTTAAAATGCATTTAGTAAGTCCCTATCTAAATAGTATATTATACTTTCCAACACAGGACTTGCTCTTTTGTAATGCCTCATTAGATGTAAATTCACTTTTACTGGTACAGTACTTTGAAAAATAAGATATACTTTAGAATTTTTTTAATTAATTAATTTATTTCCTGCATACATGGTATTGAGGAATGGAACTCAGGGCTTCATTGATGCTAGGCAAGCACTCTACCACTAAGCCACCTGGCCAATAGACACAAGAAGAAATGCTCAACCTCTCAGGCCATAAAAGAAATGCAAATCAGAACAACATTGAGATTCCACCTCACCCCAGTTAGAATGGCTATAATCAAGAACTCTAATGACAACAGATGCTAGAGGGGATGTGGCCAAAAGGGAACCCTACTGCATTGTTGGTGGGAGTGTAAACTTGTTCAACCACATTGGAAAGCAGTATAGGGCTTCCTCAGAAGACTCCACATAGAGCTCCCCTATGACCCATCAATCCCAGTTTTGGGCATTTACCCAAATGATTGCAAACAAGACCATACTAAAGCTACCAGCACAACTGTTTATTACAGCATTATTTACCATAGCTAAGATATAGAACCAACCCAGATGCCCCTCAGTAGATGAATGGATCAAGAAAATGTGCCTCCATCAGAAGAATGACATACCCCATTTGTTAGGAAATGGAAAAACTTGGAAAAAATTATATTAAGTGAAGTAAGCCAGGCCCAAAAAAACACAGGTCCTACGGTTTTATTTGCATTAACTACTATATGTCTGGGACAAGCAGAAAAGGTAAAAACTATGTACATATGAGCAGATAAAATGATGTAAAGTGAAATGAACCCCAAGATAGGGAAACAATGTTTTTTTTCTTTCTTGCTATTGTTTCTAATGTATTTATAAGGTACCATGTGATTTTTATGTTGCTTTGTATGTTCTTCCCCCACGGTATAACCCCTGTTTTCACTGTATTTGATGTCAGTATAATTTGGGAAGGAGAAGGGACAAAACAAAATGTTTAAATAGGGATAAAGGTTGACCCATTGTAACAATGAGATGTACAAGACATTGTTGAACAATGAACTTTACTATTTAGGGGGAGGGGAAGTGTAGTTTTGGAAGAGGGAGGGAAGAGATGGTAGGGGAAAAACAAAGGAAGAGGCAACATTGCTTGATAAGAAATGTACTCATTACCTTTCTCATGTAATTATAACCCCTCTGTACAGTATTTTCACAATAAAAACTTATAAAAAAGAAAATAAGATATTAATTTTCATCTTGTAAATTCTAATCACTTTTAATGTTTGTTTGGTTAGGGTCCAAAGAAGTAAATGTAAAGGTTAAAAACGTGGCTCAGTTGGTACACTGCTAACCAGTGACTGAAAGCCTCAGGCACTGTGTTTGAGTCCCAGACTTGTACCTAAAAAATAAAAAGAAATAACCAAAAATATATTGTACATATGCAGCAGACTTGGAAAATTGTAGAGTTTAAAGAAATATGCTAAGCAAAACTGTTTGCAATCACAAACTTAAATATACAAGAGCTCAGTTTTTAAAGTTACAACTGAAATTCACCTAGCATTTAACCTGGATCTCAACTTCCTTCAAGTAAACTTTGAATAATAGAAGTGATCTTAAGAATTTCTGGTTGAAAATTCATTCTTTTATTATTGTCTGCACACAGCTCTTCCTTCTTCCTTTCTTCTGGGTATACTAATTTCCTTCTCATCTGACTGTCAACCCTCTGTTCTTATTGGCCTGTATTGAAATATATTTAGCATATCTAACAGAGTCTTGGACACAAGTTTGTCTGCATTACTGCTTGAGGAAAATCCTTTGTATGAACAATTCCTAGTCATGTTTGGGAAGTAAATGAAGGGGTGGGAAGCTATGTAAAAATTATATAACAAATCCTTTTTCAGCACATATAAAAAGCTGAGTTGCTGAAACTCAAGGTACTTTTTAAACCAGTTTCGACCTTTTGTTGAATTACTTGCATTTTCTGCTACTCAGTTCCTATTCCCTTTGCTATGATAAAACCTTGGTAGACTTACCACTTTGTTAGTTGGTGTTTATTTTCTTTGCTACAATTATATATTTGAAAACAAGATTTTCTGCATATACCTTGAAAACAAAAAAAATTAGATTGATGATATATCAATTCCTCTCTGCTTATACATCTTACATTACCCTTCTGTGTTCATTATGTTAGAGGAACTTAAAGCTGTTTTTCTCATTTCCTGGAATCATGAATTAACAAAAAAGCAGGAGAAAACTTATCTTTGAATCTATTTTGTTGGATCTCTGCTTCAAATCATTGTTTCTGCAGTCACTTTGCAATGACATTGGGATCCCTAGAAATTTAAGGATTGTTGTTTATGACAAAGGACCAAAACTACCCCTAAAAGGCAATAGAGCTTCCTCAGGACAGACCAGGCACCAGACAATTATTATTTCTTTATTCAGACCAGTCCAAACTTCTCTTTCAGAACCCTATAAGAAACAATGGCTAAAATAACTATCTTTTAACTATGCATACCTCTTACCCCAGCACCCAATTTCCTATCTGTTTAAATCTACAGCACATTTCTATACCCTGAAAACCACTGAAGATGTACTGAAATATTGTATTCCTGTGACTGCCATGTTATAAATTTCCTTTCTCTGCCCTCTACCGTGTTTCCTTACTTGGTGTTTAGGAGCAAGTGATCAGATCTGACAATGAAATTCCTACAATTTAGACCTAGGGTCTAAAAATTATGGTTTAAAGTCAAAACAATCTTTTTAAAAAATAATTTTATCTTTAAGTAGTTGCACAAAAGAGTTGCCATTCAGCAAAGCTGTTTATGGACACAATGCATCCTGATCAAAGTCACTCCTTTCAATATTCTTAACCATCCCTCCCAAATTGCTTACCTCTTCCCTCAGTTTTCTTAATTTTGCAGGATATGCAATGAAATTTTTTTACTACTTTCTCCCTGCTTCTGCTTCTTTTCTTCATTGTCTACCCTGTCTCCCTTTGGCCCAACCCTACCCCTTTCAAGTAGATATTTCCTAGTGTTTATTTAGTTGAACTTTGATATTTATATTATCAAGTTAGTGTACAGAGGGATTATAATTACGTAAGTAAGGTAATAAGTACATTTCTTGTTGAATTTTTTAACCCCTTCCCTTGTTTTTCTTCTTCTTTTCCTCCCCCAATTCTCCCCCCGAATTGTACAGATCATTTCCAACATATTTTCTTGTGAGTATTGCTGTTGCATTGGTTTCCTCCTTGTCCTTTGTCTCACCATTCTGTTGTTCCCATTCCCTTCCCTAATTCAGATAAAGGTATATACAATACACAGGGTACTGAAATCAAATGCAGTGACAACAGAGGATAAACTACACACACAAAGGAAACAAGAAATCACATAATACATTCAAAACAGCAACAACACAAAGCCCCTATTGTGTCCATGTCTTAGAGTTCATTTCACTTAGCATCATCTTATATGGTTATATGTACGTAACTATTGAGCTATTCTGTTCATCTGCGAAGATTACCTATGACCCAGGAATCCCACTTCTGGACATTTACCCAAATGCCCACAAACAAGTCCATACTAAAGCTTCCAGCAAAACTATGTTTATCGCAATATTAGCCGTCATAGCTAAGATATGGAACCAATCCAGATGCCCCACAGTAGATGAATGGATCAAGAAAATGTATATATATGTATATATACATATATATACATATATACGTATACACACACACACACACACACACACATATATATATGAATTCTATGCTTCCATCAGAAAGAATGACACCACCCCATTTGTAAGGAAATGGAAAGACTTAGAAAAAAATCATATTAAGTCAAGTAAGCCAGACCCAAAGAAACACAGGTCCCATGGTTTCTCTTATTTGCAATAATTAGAATACATCTTGTCCTTTGATCTTAAAGTTCACATCCTACAACAGATGTAGCAGGAAACTTAGGTACACTTAGAATTTTTAGTCCATCTGAAAATTTAGCAATCTGCACTGTCTTTATTGTATTTGACCTTGGGAGACGCTTACTAAGTGTGGCTGCATCTCTAGTTTCTTGCCTTCATCTCTGAATCCTCAGTAAACTTCTCTCAGTACAGAGAGGTCTTCTCATTTTGTGGCTGGCAATCTGCTCATATATTAAAAATTTTTTTGGTCGGTCGTGGGGCTTGAACTCAGGGCCTGGGCGCTCTCCCTCAGCTCTTCAGCTCAAGGCGAGTGCTCTACCACTTGAGCAACAGGGCCACTTCTGGTTTTCTAGTGGTTTACTGGAGATAGGAGTCTCACAGTCTTTCCTGCCCAGGCTAGCTTTGAACTGCGATCCTCAGATATCAGCCTCTTGAGTAGCTAGGATTACAGGCTTGAGCCACCAGCACCCGGCTCATATATTAAAATTTGTCATGGGTCAAGATATAAAAATGGTACTACCAGATTTTATCTTGATATGCAAAACAACATTTTAGAATTCTGAAACATTCTTTTACTCTCATAAGTACCTCATGATAGCAAACGAGTTCCTCTGGCTTTCTGATTGTCCTAGTTAAGGACTTGGCACTATTATTGTGAAATTCGAATATAAAAATATATTTGATACTTAGTTGTCATTTGTCCTTACTTCCCTAGGCTATAAGTTTCAGTTCCAGGATCTAATTTTTTTTTTTTGTGAAAATACTTTACAGAGGGGTTACAATTACATGGGCAAGAATATGAGTACATTTCTTATCAAGCATTGTAGACTCCTCCTTTGTTTCCCCTTTCCATCCCTTCCCATCATCCCCTTGCCCCCCCACCCCCACCCAATCCTCCCCGCCCCCCCCACCAAAGATGTAAAGTTCGTTTTCTACATAACAACTTGTACCTCTCATTCTTGCAACGTGTCCACCTGTATCCTTATTTAAACGACTTCTTTTTCCCATTCCCCTCGACAAATTATACCTACATCAAATACAGTGAAAGCAGGGGTTATACTGTGGGGGAGGGACATACAAAGCAACAAAGAGATAATCTTATAAATGCATTAGAAACACATGCATGAAA
>NW_012267254.1:11978262-11987554 GCF_000151885.1 Dipodomys ordii
GCTCTGCTTTGAAGGCCTTGTAGAATTCTGCTGTAAAACCATCTGGTCCTGGACTTTTCTTAGCTGGGAGATCTTTTATTGCTGTTTCTATTTCAATGCTTGATATGGGCCTGTTAAGCTGGTTTAACTCATCTTGGTTTAGTTTTGGCATGTCAATATTTGCTAGGAAAAGGTCCCTTTCTGCCAAATTCTCAAACTACTTAGCATAAAGTTTTGAGAAATATTCCCTTACAGTGCTGAATCTTGGTTGTTTCTGTGGTGATGTTTCCATTCTCATCTCTGCGTTTATTTATTTGGCTGTGTTCTCTTCTTTTTCTGATAAGATTTGCTAAGGGTCTGTCAATTTTGTTAATTTCTTCGAAGAACCAACTCTTTGTTTTGTTGATTCTTTCTATAGTTTTTTTGGATTCTAATACACTTAGTTCTGATTTAATTTTAATTATTTCTTTCAGTCTACTGGATTGGCTTTATGCTGCTTCTCTTTTTCAAGGAGGTTCAGATGTCTCATTAAATTGTTGGTTTCAGATCTCTCCAATTTGTTGATGTAGGAACTCATAGCTATAAACTTGCCTCTGATTACTGCCCTTGCTGTGTCCCAGAGGAGCTGGTCATTTGTGTGTTCATTTTTGTTGAAAAGCATGAACATTTGAATTTCCTTTCTAATCTCTTCCATGACCCACTCGTAATTCAGCAGTGTGGTCTTCACCCTCTATGTGTTATGGGACATTCTTTGGTGGCTTTTGATATTGAGTTCTAAATTTATTCCCTGTGGTCAGAGAGAATGCAAGTCATAACTTCAATGTTTTTGAATTTGGACAAATTTGCTTTGTGGCCTAAAATGTGGTCTATTTTAGAAAATGTTCCATGTGCTGCTGAGAAAAACCTGTATTCTGATGCTGCTGGGTGAAATATTCAGTAGATGTCTGTTAAATCTAGTTGATCTATGCAGTTGTTTATATCTGCGGTTTCTCTGTTGAGTTTTTGCCGAGTTGTTCTATCTAGTGGGGAGAGTGGTGTGTTAAAATCCCCAACAATTAATGTCTTTGGATCTATGTGGGATTTGAGGGAAAATAGTGTTTCTTGAATAAACTTGGGTGCTTCCTTGTTTGTCGAATAGATATTTAGAATTGTAATATCCTCCTGAAGGAGAGATCTGTTAATTAGTAAGTAGCGACCTTCTTTATCTGATATTAGGATTGCAACTCCTGTGTGTTTATGGGGGCCGCTTGCTTGGTAGATTTTGTTCCAGCCTTTAACATTGAAAATGTGTTTGTTTTTATGGGCAAGATTTGACTCCTGAAGGCAGTAGATAGAAGGATATTGCTTTTTAATCCAACTAGAAACTCTATGTTGCTCTAATTGGAGAATTAAGTCCATTAATGTTGGTAGATAGGACTGAGAGGTATTTGGGAGTTGCTGCCATGTTATCCACCTTTTTCGGGCTACAGCTACTGGGTTCTTCCTATGGTTCTTGGATTCTCGGTTTGGGAGCATTTTCTTGGCCTTTATTGTGGACTTGTTGGTTTTCTATGTGTTGGATATCTTTAAGAACCTTTTGTAGGGCTGGTTTGGTGGAGATGTATTGTTTCAATATTTCTTTACTATGCAATGTTTTTATTTGGCCTTCAGTTATGAAGGAGAGTTTAGCTGGGTACAGTATTCTTGGTTGATAGTTGTTTGTCTTTAGGGCATGGCATACATCATTCCAGGCTCTTATTGTTTGATTGTCTCTGCTGAGAAATCTGAGGTTATTCTATTTGGTTTCCCTTTATACGTGATTAATCTTTTCTCCTTGAATGCTTTTAGGATCTTTTCTTTGGTCTGATTATAATGTGAAGGTGGAATGTCCTAGTCTGATCTGGTCTATTTGGAGTTCTAAAAGCTTCTTGTATCTGAATAGGCCTATCTTTTTGCATGTTTGGGAAGTTCTCTGCTAGGATCCTGTTAAACAAATTTCTTAGACCATTAACTTCTGTTTCTAGGTGCTCCTCTACACCCATTATCTTTAGATTCGGCCTTGCAAGTGTTGGATAGATTTATCATATATCTTGGACCTGTCTTGGATGGTTGCATGTTCTTTCTCTATAATATCTAGGCTGTCTTCAATCCCCGAGATTTGATCTTCTGCATGGTCTAACCTGTTGTCAAGACTTCATACTTTGTTTTTTTTTTATTGCTTTTCCTTCTAATTGGTCATCTTTGATGGCTTCAAATTCTTTGTTGAAGCTTTGTTTTAGATCTTGTATGAACTTTACTTCCTTAATTTGGTGTTCAGTGTTTATTCTCAAATTACTTAGTTGATTGGTCATCGTTTCCCTGGACTCCCATTCCTTCTGTTGGGTTTCATTCAGCATTCCCTTTGTGGTCTCCCTGACTTCCTTCAGCTCTTTGTTAATAGATTCCATGCATGCCTTTAGTGATCTTTGTGTAGTCTCATCCTGCTCTCTCAATTCTTGTATTACTCTTTGATTAGTTTCCTCATGTTCACGCCATTCCTGTAGTTCTCTTTGAGTCTTCTCAGCTTGCTCATGCCATTCCTGCCTTTCTCTTTGAGTATTCCCAAGCTGCTCATGCAAATCCTGTATCAGTTTTTGAGTAACTTCCTCACACTCATGATATTCCTGTATGAACCTTTGTTTTGCATCTCTCTCTCCCTATCACGCTCATACAGAGTCCTTTGCAGGTTTTCAATCTTTTCCTGTATTGACCTTTTGTTTGCCTCTATTGACCTTTGGTTTGCCTCCTCTCTCTCCCTATCACGCTCATACAGAGTCCATTGTATGTTTTCAGTCTTTTCATTTATCATTTTTGCCAGCAGTGTTTGTAGAGCTATTTGGGAACTCTCCTCTGGATTATTCATTATCTTTTCTCTCCCCTGATTATCACGAGTGGGAGTTGAGATACCTGGACCTGCCATTTTTCTTGTGTTTTTCCTGCTTATGCTGCCCATTTGGGTTGAAAATAACACCAGTTTTGTGCTAGAACACCAGCTTAAGGCAAGCATCAACCAAAGTCTCTATTTGCAGTCAATGGTCTGCAGATACAATCTAGTTCAACAGATGCATCTATTTAGCATCCAACAACTGTATATTGATGGGCTACGAACCGCAAAGTAGAATTTGGCAAAACAGAAATTATTAGGTTTAGGGAGAGTTGTGAGTAAAAATATGGGAATAAAGGGATGTGGGAAGGCACATGGAGAGTTAACTTAACTAAATCCTAATCTCAAATCAGGAAATAGGTTGGATAGGATGAAAGTAAAGAAAGAGAAAAAAAGAAGAAAGAGAATGGGAAAAAAAGAGACCAGAAAAAATAGAAAAGTAAAAATTAAAAATATTATGCAGGAACGAAAACAAAATATTCAAAGAACATGGATATAATGAGAGTAGGGGAAGGATATAAAGGAGATGTGAAAACCTTAAAAATAATACTTAAAATATGATATAGGTATAAAGAGGTAGTACTGCTATTAAGGAATTTAAGTCTAAGAGGTTTTGAATTGAGTAATAAATTTGTGGATTGTGTGTACACAATTGGGTTTAAGGTCTAATATTCGACTACGGGTATATCTGAGGATGTGCAGTACAACAATTAAGTCACATAAAGAAGAACAAAAGAGAAGAAAAGGTGAAAAGAATAACAAAGAAAAAAAAGATCAGAAGTTCAGTAGAGCTAAACAAAAAGCAAAAAAAATGTTTTTTAAAGAAAAAAAAGAAAGAAAAACGCACACACATATATACTCCTAAAAATAAAAATGATAAGAGGAAAAAAATGTTACTAGAAAACAATTTTTTTTCAAAAAAGGTAAAAATTAAAAAAAAGTTTTAGAAAAAATATTTTATATAAAAGGTCCAAAAAGAAGAAAAAAAATTCTTTGATTTTTTTGGGAGGGGTGGGAAAAACCTGTATCTCCCTTGTGTCCGTAACCAGCCTCTTGTTGGAGTCTCTGGTCTGCTTGTGGTGTTAGATTTTTCTGTGGCTTGATTTGTTTCTTAATTCAGTTTGTTTGAACAGGCAGAAAAATGCTCTGCTTTACCCAGGATTTTGTGATCCTCCTCCCAGGCTAGTTCAGTGGGAGAGAGATCTGCTTTGAGTTTCACAAAAGACGCAGATTGCTGTTTCGTCTAGTTTGGAGATGCTGTGATGAGGCTAGGCTCTGGGTCGTGTTGAGGCCATTCAGCAAACAGTAGCTTTTTACTGAGGGGTTAGCTTGTGAGAAACTCAGAGAGCCCAGCCTGGAGTCATTCTCAGGGTTTATGTTTATAGAATTTCAATTGATTGTCCAAGCTGCTAAAGGGAGGGGCAGCCTCTGGCTCTGATTACCCAGTGAAGAAAGCCACTCCTGTGGCAGGTTCTCGAGCTGGGTGCCTTTTCCCTGGGTGGAGCTGAGTCTGGCAGGTCAGTTAGGTTCTTGTGACCTGCTAAATGACTCTACTTTTCTTCCAAGGCCTGAGTTGGAGCTAGCAGCTCCTCCGAGCTTTGTCAGTATCCAAGATGGAGATATCCAGTGCTGGTGGAGGAGGGGTGGCCTTCCCTCCTCTGCTCCCTGAGAAGGAGTGAGGACTTTAGGCTTCTACTCATGCCGAGTCTTGGTTCCTGGGTCGTCTCTGGTCTGTGAACTATAGGATGAAGATGTCTACTCCTAGTCGGTTCTTGCTGGTGGCAAGTGCTCAGATCTGTCTCCTTGCCTAGATTTTCCCTCTCTGACCTAACTCTCTGTCCTGTGATGGCACACTTGGTGTGATTCTCTGGCTTAGGACTGTTCAATGGAAAACTAAAACTGCTTTCTATGCGAGAGCTTGTTTAGCCTCCAGCTTCTCCTCCGCCATTTTCCTGGAACCCCATGATTAATTTTTTAATACATAATGACTGTATATATTTTGAAGGTACAGTGCATTTTGTTTCTTCAATGTAGGTATGGAATGTATAATTATCAGATAAACATACTTAACATATCCAATACCTCAGACTTTTACCATTTTTTGTGTTGAGAACTTTCAAATTTTTATTTGCTCTTTTGAGATAATGTCAATCTCAGTTCTACCACTATGCTACAGAGCATTATTCTTCCTATCACCTGTGCCCCTGTATACATTAAGTAGACTTTCTCTGTTCTCTTCCCTCTACTCTTCTCTTGAAAGATTCTAGAAATTGCTATTCAATTATGGATTTCTTTGAGATTAGCTTCTAGCTACCACATATGAGTGAGAGCATAAAGTACTTCTCTTTGTGTGCATTTTTTCCCTTTAATATAGTGCCCTACTAATTTTATCCATTTTACTGAAAATGATGGAATTTCTTGCTTGCTTGCTTGTTTTTGTTTTTGGTTTGGTTTTGGTTATGGGATTTGAACTCAAGGCCTGGGTGTTGTCCCTTAGTTTTTTCATTCAAATTTAGCTCTCTGTCACTTTGAGCCAAAGCACCACTTCTGGATTACTCTTGGTTAACTAGAGATGAGTCTCATGTACTTTGCTGCCTGGGCTGGCTTTGAACCACGACCCTCAGATCTCAGCTTCCTCAGTACTTAGGATTATAGGCATGAGGTAGTGTACCTGTCTAGAATCTCATTCTTTTTGTGGTTGAATAATAGTGCCTTGTGTATAGGTTTTATATTTTCTCCACCCATTCATATGTCTACAAAGATTTCAATAGTCAACATCTTGACTATTATGAAATTGCCCTGTGATAAAGATGGGAATGGAAATGTCTCTTTGACATTCATATATCAATAATTTTGGTAATGTCCCTAGTAGTGAAATTGATGGGACATATCAGGGTACTATCTCTAGTTCAAGGACATTCATACTGTTTTCCACCATGATTGCACAAATTCACATACCTGCCAATAATATATGAGAGTTCTTCTTTCTCTGTGTCTTGCCAGCCCTTATTATTTATCTTTTAGAAGACAGTGATTCTTCTAAGGTACAGTGAGATAATATCTCATTGTGAATTTAAATTGTATTTTCCAGGGCCTAATTTTAATTGTATAATATTTTCACAACAAAACAAATTACTAAGAAAGAAAAAAATACCAGCAAATATTTTCAAGATTAAAATGCTACATAAGAAATCAAATAGGCTGGGAATGTAGTGTAGTGGTAGAGTGCTTGCCTAGCAGGCATGAGACCCTGTGTTTGATTCTTCAGTACCACAGAAACAGAAAAGGCACTATGGCTCAAGTGATAGAATGTTAGGCTTGAGCAAAAAAAGCTCAGGGACAGTGCCGAGGCCCTGAGTTTAAGCCCTAGGACTGGCAAAAAAAATCAGAATCATATGCAATCTAAATCACAGTAGTACTTTGAATATTTTAAGAATTTCATTCTGTAATATTTCTGTTCATATATCCTGTAAGATAGTCTCCATATTCTTTTTACCTGTGTATCAGATATTTAGTTATTCACTTGGGCTAAGGAGATGAAGGATACCTTTTTTTGTATAAGTTAGTGCCCCTTGGTATATCTTCCTCAGCCTCTGTATACCATTCATTGCTCTTTTGTAGAACTTAACTGAGTATTGATTTCCTTACATCATTTATTATTTTGTGACCCTCACAAATAAGCATCATGGAAGGGAGCTCAGGTTGTTTGTTCTCAGTCCTCTGCTGGTGAATCCAAACTGTATGGGGTAGATTGATGGAATTAAATGCATTTTTAAAACTGGTTTGTGAATCTGTGTGCTGGTGGCTTACCATCACCAGAACTGAAGATCTTGGTTCAAAGGCAGCCTAGGAAGGAAAGTACTTGAGTCTCTCTTCTCCAATTAACCACCAAGAAGTTAGAAGTGAAACTGTTGCTCAATGGTTATAGTGCCAGCCTTGAGTGAAGAAGCTAAGGGATGATACTCAGGCCTTGAGTTCAAGCCCTAATATTTTCCCACCCCCACCAAAACAAACCCTTCATCAGTGAGTCTCTTGTCTCCTCATTGAGTGTGTTTCACATTGTTTTTCCTCAAGCTATGTTGGCATCTCTTTTCCTCATATGGCATCTCCTTTTCTGTTCTCTTTTGTCTTTTTAGCTTGTTTTCTTCCTCTTTAAATGTCTAACAATTTCTTATGTGCTTGCAATTCCATATCTCTATCTCTCCCCGGAAATTGTTAGTTTTCAGGATGGGTTCACAATAAAAACTGCTCTGCCTGACCAGTAGAGTGGGGAGCTCTGAGTCCTATAATTGGTGGAGGAATAAAGGAAGAAGCATGTCAGGGAGATCCTCCAATCTGTGTTGAAGACTGTTGTTTGGTATTTTTATATTCTTGGAAACAAACAAATAAACAAACAATAAAACAAATTTCACAGGAAAATTTCTCTATCTTCCAAGATCATTCACTGGAACTTCATAAGAGATTGATTGTTCCATTGCCAGTAAAACCATTACCTTTTTAAAATAAAACCATTTGTGCTCTTCTCAAGTGGGATCATACTGCAGAGCCTTTTTTCATTAACTTGACACCAAATGGCACCATTGAGTTATCCTTTTCTACTTATAATCATACCATAAGCATTTTTGTGTAAAACTATCTTTAAAACATTTTAATGTCAGCATATTATTCCAACAAATTTGTGTAAAATATATTTATCCATTTAAAGTTTAGTATTAAGTTTGTGTCTATTTCAGTATCATAAAATTTATAAAAGTCATCTGATAATACTAAGTTTTGTCCCATGTCTACTTATTTCTGTAGGTGATGTCTCCTTAAAAAAGTGGAATTTGTGGCCAAAGGATACAAATTGTTGCCTTGGATTGAAATATTTTAAATTGAAAGGGCATTATAATTTTGAATTTTAAAATTAACACAAGACAAGTACTAAAATATAAAAGTGTATCCAATAGAAATTATAGCATTTATATCTTCTTGAAGATAATTTTTTCAATTGATCAAATTCCTTCATCATGTACTGAAATTTATCTACAATAGAGCTGTTCTCAATACATGACTCAATGCACCAAGACTATAATCTGTAAGTGGGTAAACGCTGATAATGTGTTCTATGGTGGGGACTTTTGTCTGCTGAATGTCTTTGTGGCCAATCTGGTGTACCTTCCAGGCCTATTAATTCTGAAAGTCATTTTTTAGGTAGAATTATGGCTGGCTGTGGCCTCCTCCAACACTATCAGAGTGGTAAGAAGGTTTTCTACTACTAATGTCAGTGTTGATATTTTTTCTTTTTTTCAGATTTGGTGGGATCTAGTTTGTCTTGGTTCAAGTATATGGATTTTCAATTCACAGTTTACTTCTAGTTTATACCCTTTCATTCCTTAATACAGTTCATATATCCCCATCTTTATCATCTCTATCTCTGTCCCTATCCCTATTGTCTCCATTTATCTCTATCTCTATTTCTCAATTGGGTGTTTTTGCTCATGCTGGCACTCTACCAATTGAGCCACATCTCCAATCTTGCATTTTTGCTGGATAATTGGAGATGGAGTTTCACAGAAATTTCTGGCTGAGCTGAATAACAACTTTGATCCTCATGTCTCAGCCTTGTGAATAGCTAGGATTACAGGTGTGAGCCACTGATACTGGATTTTATAACCTGTTTCTCTGATGTTCTATGTTAGCAAATTTCTACTGAGAGTTTTTATACTCTTTGTTTCCTCTTTCAACTAGATCAAATTTTCTCTGTACTGGACAACCTTAGGCATGCAATGGAATGTGATTTAGGATTGTATTTACCTTTTACTTTTACTGAGAATATGGCTTCTTTATTCTCACTTTCATTGTTATTTTTTATTTTCATTTTCAGCTTGCCTCAAAGAAAAGCACATTTTCTTTGACACTGGTAACAAAGTTATTTATACCAATTGTTATATATTATTCTTTGGTATTCAAAATAAATCTTTCCTTAATTTTAAACTTGTTATATCTGGTAGAATAAGTATATACTTTATATGCTTAGTTTAAATCAAGACACCATATTAAGCCATCTTTAAAGTTCTATTAATATTATAGCGGAGTATCAGTAATTTGGTTTTTGGGCATGCAATAACCAAGTACTGTGGATTTTAGAATCTGTTTTTCAGTTATTAAAAATCTTCTATTTTTATAATGTGTTATTGAATTGCTTACGTTTTTAGAGATTTATTTAATAATTGAGGACATCCTGTTATTAAAACCAAGAATTCCACTGACATTTTACAATTATTTATTCACTTATTTTTTTAAATTTAATTTTGTTTTATTTGTGAACATACTGTTCAGAGGGGTTACAATTGCATGGGCAGGATAATGCGTACATTTCTTACCAAGCATTGCATCCTCCTCCTTTGTTTACCCTTCACATCCCTTCCC
>NW_012267254.1:11988018-11990060 GCF_000151885.1 Dipodomys ordii
CTATTTTAGAAAATGTTCCATGTGCTGCTGAGAAAAACGTGTATTCTGATGCTGCTGGGTGAAATGTTTGGTAGATATCTGTTAAATCTAGTTGATCTATGCAGCTGTTTAGATCTGCGGTTTCTCTGTTGAGTTTTTGCCAAGTTGATCTATCTAGTGGGGAGAGTGGTGTGTTAAATTCCCTAACAATTAATATCTTTGGATCTATATGGGATTTGAGGGAAAATAGTGTTTCTTTGATAAATTTGGGTGCTCCATTGTTTGGTGAATGATATTTTGAATTGCAATATCCTCCTGAAGAAGAGATCCTTTAATTAGCATGTAGGGACCTTCTTTATCTCCTCTCACAAATTTTAATTTAGTCTATTTTATGTGATAGTAGGATTGCAACTCCTGCCTGTTTATGGGGGCCGTTTGCTTGGTAGATTTGTTACAGCCTTTCACTTTCAATATATATTTGTTGTTATGGGAAAGGTGTGAGTGCTGAGGGCACCAGATAGAAGGATCTTACTTTTTTATCCAACTAGACAGTCTATGTCACTTAATTGAAGAGTTAAATCCATTAATTTTGAGAGTTAGAACTGAGAGGTATTTGGGAATTCCTGTCATGTTATGCATCTTCTTGGGGGTTGGGGCAACTTGGTTCTTCCTATGGTTCTTGGATTCTCAGTTTGGGTGTGGTTTCTAGGCCTTTATTGTGGTCTTGTTGGTTTTCTATGTGTAGGACCTCTTTAAGTATCTTTTCTAGGGCTGGTTTGGTGGAGATGTATTGTTTCAATATTTCTTTGCTATGGAAGGTTTTTATTTGGCCTTCAGTTATGAAGGCGAGTTTAGCTGGGAACAGTGTTCTGGGTTGATAGTTGTTTGTTTTTAGGGCATGGCATACATCATTCCAGGCTCTTCTTGCTTTGATTGTCTCTGCTGAGAAATCTGAGGTAATTCTAATTGGTTTCCCTTTATAAGTGATTAATCTTTTCTCCTTGACAGCTTTAAGGATCTTTTCCTTGGTCTGAGTTCATCCTGTGTGGATTATAATGGGAAGGTGGGATGTCCTATTCTGATCTGGTCTATTTGGAGTTCTAAAAGCTTCTTGTATCTGAATAGGCCTATCTTTTTGCATGTTTGGGAGGTTCTCTGCTAGGATCCTGTTAAAGAAATTTCCTAGACCATTAACTTCTGTTTCTAGGTGCTCCTCTACATTCATTATCCTTAGATTAGGCCTTGTGATGGTGTCTTCCAAGTGTTGGATAGATCTATCATATTTCTTGGATGGTTGTATGTTCTTTCTCTATAATATCTAGGCTGTCTTCAATCCCTGAGATTCGATCTTCTACCTGCTGTCAAGATTTTCTACTTTGTTTTTTATCTCTTTTCCTTCTAATTGGTCATCTTTGATGGCGTCAAATTCTTTGTTGAAGCTTTGTTTTAAATCTTGTATGAAGTTCTTTACTTCCTTAATTTGGTTTTCAGTGTTTATTCTCAAGTCACTTAGTTGATTGGTTATGGTTTCCTTGGACTTCCATTCCTTCTGTTGGGTTCCATTCAGCATTCCCTTTGTGGTCTCCTTAACTTCCTTCAGCTCTTTGTTAATGGATTCCATGAATTCCTTTAGTGATTATTTTGTATTCTCTTCCTGTTCTCTCAATTCCTGTATTACTCTTTGATTAGCTTCCTCCCCTTCGTGTGATTCCTGTAGTTCTCTTTGAGTGTTCTCAGCCTGCTCACACCATTCCTGCCTTTGTCTTTGAGTATTCTCAAGCTACTCAAGCAAGTCCTCTATCAGTTTTTCAGTAGCTTCCTCATGCTTATGATATTCCTGTACCAAATTTTGGATTGCCTCCTCTCTCTCCCTATCATGCTCATACAAAGTCCTTTGTATGCTTTCAATCTTTTCATTTATCATGTTTGCCAGCAGTGTTTGTAGAGCTATTTGGGAACTCTCCTCTGGATTATTCTTTATCTGTTCTGTCCCCTGATTATCAAGATTGGGAATTGAGATACCCGAATTTGCCATTTTTCTTGTGTTTTTCCGGCTTACTCTG
>NW_012267254.1:11990110-11997052 GCF_000151885.1 Dipodomys ordii
GTCTTGTTTGTAAACATTTGGGTAAATGCCCAAAAGTGGGATTGCTGGGTCATAGGGGAGTTCTATGTGAAGTCTTTTGAGGAACCTCCATACTGCTTTCTAAAGTGGTTGAACAAGTTTACATTCCCACCAATAATGAAGTAAGGTTCCTTTCTGTCCACATCCCCTCCAGCATCTGTTGATGTTAGAGTTCTTGATTTTTGCCGTTCTAACTGGGGTGAGGTGATATCTCAATGTTGTTTTGATTTGCATTTGTTTTATGACTAAGGATGGTGAACATTTATTCACTTATATATTCCTTCATCACCTAGTTTAATTAACCTTCTACTTAACTAGCATTGGATTTTGTACTGCATTAACTCATGGACAAAATTGGAGTCTAGGTCTTTGGGTTCAGTCGTGGGGACTGAACTCTGGGCCGGGGCTCTGTCCCTCAGCTCTTCAGCTCAAGGCTAGCTAGCACTCTACCACTTGAGCCACAATGCCACTGCCAGCTTTTTTTCTTTTTTCTTATGTGGTGCTGAGGAATTGAACCCAGGGCCTCAGGCATGCAAGGCAAGCGCTCTACCATTGAGCCACCTTCCCAGCCCCAATGGAGTCTCCATCTTTGTAGAGTAAACACTGTCATGGTAATGAAGCTTTTAAATAGGAAATGAAAACAAATTTATAATCACAAAGTGTAAGAAACCTGATTTAAACTAAAGTTCAAGACAATCTATGCTGAATAAGAGAGCTTTAAATTAACTTCTCAAGAATAAATAGGAGCTATACATGGTACTACATGCCTTTGCTTTAATCCTAGCTATGCAAGAGGCAGAAATAGGAAGATCATGGTTGGAGGCTGGTCCTGGAAAAAGTAAGATACTATCTGTAAACGAAAACAAAGCCTAAATAAAATTATTTTGGCTCAAGTCTCTGTAATCCCAGCTACTCAGTTGGTAGAGATTGGAGGATTGTGGTAGGAAGCCTGCCTAGGCAAAAGCATGAAACCCTATAAAATAAACTATAAAGGAGTGTAAAGGTATGGCTCAAGTAGCAAGGAACTTATCTAGCTCTGAGTTTAGTCAAAAGTACCATGAAAAAATAAAAATGTATAAATAGGAGTGAGTTAGAAACAAAGAATATTCCTCACAGAATGAAGAGCATGCATCAAACTTAACAGTTGTCAATTCAGCCAAATATCAGTGTCAGAAGGTCAAGTAAGATGAAAACTGGAAAGGAACCACTAGATTTAGCAATATGAAATTCAGTACAGGCTGTTTAGGCAAATGAAGTGTAAATGGCATTGTAAGGATTAGAACTTTGGAAAAGTGAATAGATATTGAGCACTTGGACCTAGTATACAGGTAGATCTTTGAAGAAACTTCATTTTACTGAGAAAATTATAGCAAACATATGAGAGTGAAAATTTTATTTTACATGGGAAATGATGTGATAATTAATAAAAAAGGCTTGTAGACAGGTGAGAAGTGATGTATACAGGCAGAGCACATATGAAAGATCTGGATGAGAACTAATTAAAACAAATAGGGAGAAGATGAACACAAATGCAAAGGAGATTGAAATTATGATGTAAGAAGATGAGTAATGCCTAAGGAGTGTTTTCCAAGTAAGACATGGAGCTAAATCTTCCACAAAAGTTCAGTTAGCTTAGTACATTAGAAGAAAGTGTTTAGTGTTTGCCGGAAAATGTGAACTTTATAGAAATATGATGTATTTTTAACTGTTTGTTGCCAAATTCATAGTCATAAACTTATAAGCAGTTCCCCATCTTCCTGGCTCATAAATTGTGTCTATCAAATATAATACTTTATAATGATCTTTAAGAAATTTAACAGAGTAGTTGACATTTAACAAAGCAGTTTATAAATACAATGCACCTTGTTCAATGTCACCCCTTTCAACATTCTTAGCTATACCTCCCAATCTACCCCTCCACTCCTTTTCTTAATTTTGTAATACATACATTGAATTTTCGAATGCTTTCCTCCTGCTCTTCAAATTATAAATCATGGAACTGGTAGAGATCATCCAGTGTTCATATTATGTTGGCAGTGTCAAAAAATACAGGAAGGAAATGAGCATTAATAGAAGCCTACTAGAGTGACAAATCATCTATAATAAAAAAAGGGAAGAAAGAGAAGCCGAAAGCAACTTCAAAACAGAGCAAAAAAGAAGAGGGAGAAATGATGAAATAGAAGACTTGTTTTTGCGAAGCTATGTGAGCAAGTGAACTTGCAATATAGGAAATTGTATGGCAGAATGTTGTACTGAATTTGTGCTTATGAGGGAAATGAAACTTTTCATGAAAATGAGATAGGTCTAACATATAATTCGGAAATAATGCTTCAGATATATTGGAGAAGAGGGATTTTTTTCCTTTGCAAAGAAAAAGAGCCTTCAAAAGTATCCATTTAAAAGTCCTGACCATTTCTCAAAAAAGGTGATTGGCTCCAGGAAAGCATAGCAGAAGCTTGAATTAAAGACATTTCCTTGCACCTGAGATAATTTCTGGAAAATTCTATAAGGCATATTCGTAGAAGGTTTTGCTAGCTAGTCACCACAAAACTATTATGTAATAGGATGACAAAGTGATATTTTAGAATTGGGGTTGTGGGTACTTTCTGTGTAGTTATAATTATTTTTGCCAGTCCTGGGGCTTGAACTTAGGGCCTGGGCACTTACCCTAAGCTTCTTTTGCTCAAGGCTAGCACTCTACCACTTGAGCCACTGAACCACTTCCGGCTTTTTCTGTCTATGTGATACTGAGTAATTGAACCCAGTGCTTCATGCATGCAAGGCACACATTCCCACACACTAAGACACATTCCCAGCCCAGAAATTCTTTCTTAAATTTGGTCTTTCAATATCTTGATTTTCCTTTACAGCTTATTTTACAAAGTCTAATAATCACAGGTTATTGAAAATAATTATTTCCCTTACTCTATATAGATATACAATGCAGAGTATTTCATTATACTTTCATAATGAATATAATGTAATATATCACCTTTAAAAAGCTGTCTATTTGTGGGTAATGAAATGTGCCCGACACATTGCATTTTACATTTGCTTTGAGTGTTAGCATGTGCTTTGGATCCTAGGTGGCTAGTCCAGATATCTTCTGCAGAATACTTCAGATTGTATAGAAGACTGCTCAATACATTATTTATTTTCAATAAGAACTCTTGATGAGTCATCTTCCTGATTTCCCACTTGGGAACTTTGAAATCTATGCTCCATATCTTTCCATTTTTAATGAGTATTTTCTTGTTCTTTCATTCCTGAATTGGCATGTCTTGCAAAATCTGACACACAAAGGCAAAATTAAAAAAAAATTACGAAATGTAGAATTTCAGTATTAAAAATGTTTTCTGCAGAATTTTCAGTTCTTTTACCTCCTTTGGTTAGTATAAATCAAGCCCACCTCAGACTAGTGGGTATCTTGGTAGGATTAGACTCTCAGAGAAACATCTCTGAGCCAGCAAAGCAAGTCATAGAACTTGAACTCTTTATGAAATCCTGTTGTTTCCCCAGTCCATAATAGATAGTCCATAATAGCTACAGTTTAATTAATTTTGCTGTTTTTCTCTGATGCTAAAACTTATATGCTCTTCCTCCACTTCTTGTTCTAAGTAGTCTTAAGAGAATATGATTTATTTCCCAGGATGGATTGTTCTATGTGTTCTAGCTTCGGTTAGCTCCAAGTCTTATTGCTAGCCAGAGATTTCTTTCCTTTTTTCTACCCACACAAAAGGTTTTCCTCATCCATTTTCTTATCTTTGCATACTTGTCTGTCTCTTAGTGCATTTATGCATACATGTAACACCTGTATTCAATTGCTGTCATATTATGCTTCACCCAGATCTCCCTATTTTTAGTGATGTTCATAGCAATAAAAATTACCCAAACTGGGCTGGGAAGGTGGCTCAGTGGTAGAGTGCTTGCCTTGCATGCCTGAGGCCCTGGGTTTGATTCCTCAGCACCACATAAGCAAAAAGAAAAAAGCCAGAAGTGGCACTGTGGCTCAAGTGGTAGAGCGCTAGCCTTGAGCTGAAGAGCTGAGGGACAGCGCCCAGGCCCAGAGTTCAGGCCCCACGACCAGACCCTCCCCCTCAAAAAAAAATAAAATATAAATGACAGGCAAGTAAAACAGACTGTTGGGCTGTGAGTACTAGTGGGATGGATAGGGTTGATGGATAGGATGAATGAAGGTGAATAAGATAAAAAATCTTTATGTATTGTGTGAAAATATATCTTTGAAACCAGCTAAAATTATTTTAGAAGGGTGTAGGAGATAAGACAGTGATATAGGTGGTGTGTTTGGTTAGGATACATTGTATGCATGTATGGAAATGGATAAAAGAAACCTTTCCCTTGTACAACGAATGTATGTTAACAGATCTTAATAAAAAGTATATATTATTAAGAAATCTTAGGTATGCATTTCAATGCTAACTCAAGGTATACTGTTTCACAACAAATCTCTTGAAGGGCAATATTTCACATCATTAAATCTTTATGCCTGCTGACCAGCAACTGCCCATTTCTTCCTCCCCAGTATATGGAAACCTCTTTTCCACTCTTAGATTCTGTGAATTTGACTATTTTAGACACTTCATGTAAGGGGGATCATGCAACATTATTCCTTCTATAATTGGCTAATTTTATTTCGTAAAAATGTCCTCACAGTTTATGTATGTTGTAGAACATATCAGAATTTTGTTTGGTATGGATTTTTATCATCGTTAAGTAGTTGTATAAGGGGATTTTATTTTAACATGTACATTTATATATACACTACATCTTGATCAATTACCCAATCCTTCTTCCATCTCATTTCCAGTCATTCCTTTAAATTACCTGGTTCAACTTTCATGTATGTATCATTCCTCACCTAATTCATCTGATCCCTTCCTTTAGATCCCACCCTCTCAGGTAGTGTTTCAACTTTATATTTCTTTTGTTAAACTGCCTTATTGTTCAAAGGGGTAACACTGTGTAATTTCACTCCTGCATATACAAAACTTTAGTCAGTTTGACTGTAAATATATGCATATGGCCCTGTTATGTGTTTTCAAATATGTTTATATTTTAGATTTAGCTTCCATGTATGAACGAAAACATGTAAACTTTGTTTTTCTGAGCCTGACTTACTACATTTAGTGTGATTTTTATTCAGGTCCATCCATTACCCTGCAAATGACAATATTGTTATTTCTGATGGATGAAAAAAATTCCATTGTATATATTTAAGGGTGAATAATACCCAATTGTATGACTATAGAACACTTTCTGTTCTGTGGTAGAATATTTTTGTTGCTTTTACTTTGTGGTTGTGAGGAGTGTGGCTATGAATATAAAACTGAAAAGATGTCTTTGAGATCTGGATTCTAATTTTTAACAAACATTTAGATATGGAATTACTGTCATAGTATCTTATAGATTTGTCTTTAAAATATAGTTGTTATTTATCTGTGGAAGTTCCATATATAAATTGGGAAGTAGCACCTTATCTGATATATGGTTTGCAAATATTTCCTCCTGTTCTAAACATTGTCTTTTTTTCTATTGATTGTTCGATTGGAGTTGCAGAAACATTTTAGTCTGATGATGATTTTAGCCCTGATTAAGTGTAGTTTTGGTATTCCTTTTTTTTTTCTGGTCGTGGGGCTTGAACTCTGGGCCTGGGCGCTGTCCCTCTGCTCTTCAGCTCAAGGCAAGTGCTCTACTGCTTAAGCCACAGCGCCATTTCCAGGTTTTTTTTTCTACTGGTTTATTGGAGATAACGGTCTCTCTGACTTTCCTACCCAGGCTAGCTTTGAACAGTAATCCTCAGATCTCAGCCTCCTGAGTAGCTAGGATTAGAGGCATGAGCCACTGGCGCCCAGCTGTTTAGGTATTCTATGAAGTAATGAGCAAATTCATAAGCTTTCCCCTTTATGTTCTCCTCTAAGAGTTTTACAGTTTAAGGGTTTATATTCCATTCATTAATACATTTGAGTTCTCAATATATGAACAGATTTTTTTCTATGTTCTCTATGCATGTCAGGTCTCCAGTAAGTCTTTATTTCAGTATCAGTCTGTTTAAATTCTCATAGCTCTGTGTTATATTTTGGTTATCAGGAAGTGCAGTGACTTTAGCCTGGGCCTAATTTTTTCAAGATTACTTTGTATATTCATAGACTGTTTAGTTATATATGAAGTTTTGGATTTTTTTCTATTTCTGTAAAATTATGCCAAAGGGCATTGATAGAGACTTCATTGCATCTTTACATGGGTTTTAATACAATGGTCGTTTTAACAATAATGTCTTATTACACATTAGCACAAGCTACTTATTTATGTGATCTTTATTTTGTCATCAGTATATTTTACTTAATCTATTTCTGGCTTGTAATTTATTACCCTGAAGCTCAAAAAGAAGAATGTTTCACAGTTTTTTTTAAATTTTTTTATTTTTTGTGAACACACTGTACAGAGGGGTTACAATTACATAGGCAGGTTAATGCGTACATTTCTTATCAAGCATTGCAGCCTCCTCCTTTGTTTACCATTCACATCCCTTCCCAGCCCCCCCACCCTCCCACCCAATCCTCCCCACCTCTCCACCCCCCACCACCAACATTGTAAAGCTCTTTTTCAACATGACAACTTATACTTCTCATTGTTGCAACACTTCCGCCTGTAATCCTTAAACGACTTGTTTTTCCCCATCTCCTCTACAAGTTATACTGACATCAAATATAGTGAAAACAGGGGATATACTGTGGGGAGGGACATACAAAGCAACAAAGAGATAATCTTATAAATGCATTAGAAACACGTGCATGAAAGGAAAAAAAAACATTAAAATACATATCTAAGAGTTCATTTTCCTAACATCACATTATCTGACCTTTTCCGCTTGACTCATACATATACTAGATATTGCAAATAAGG
>NW_012267254.1:12001793-12044370 GCF_000151885.1 Dipodomys ordii
TAGTTCAACAGATACATCTATTCAACATCAAACAACTATATGTTAATGGGCTAGGAACCGCAAAGAGGAATTTGGAAGACCAGAAATTATTAGGGTTAGGGAGAGATATGGGTAAAAATTGGGATAGATTGATGTGGGGAGGCTCAGGGAGAGTTAACTAAGTCCTAATCTCAAAGCAGGAAATAGGTTGGGTAGGATGAAAGTAGAGAGAGAGAAAAGAAGAAGAAAGGGAAAGGAAAAAGAAAAGAGACCTGAAAAAATAGAAAAGTACAAATTAATAATATTATATAGAATCAAAACAATCTATTTAGAGAAGAATGGGAATATATTGAGAGAAGGGTAGGAATATAAGGGAGGATTGAAAAACTTAAAAATATAAATGCTTAAAATATAAGTATATATTTATATATATTAATATATATATATAAATAAATATATATAAGTGTAAAGAGTTACTGCTATTAAGGAATTTAAGTCTCAGAGGTTTTGAATTGAGTAATAAATTTGTGGATTAAGTGTGTACACAATGGGGGATAGGGTCTAATAGTCAACTACGGGTTTATCTGAGGATGTGCAGAACAAGAATTAAGTCACATAAAGAAGAATGAAAGAGAAGAGAAGGTGAAAACGATAAGAAAGGAAGAAAAAAAAGATGAGAAGTTCAGTAGAGCTAAACAAAAAACAAAAAGATAATTAAAAAAAGAGAAAGAAAACAAAAAAAGAAAGAAAAACACACACTCACGTATGCCTTAAATAAAAATTATAAGAGGAAAAAAAAGTTACTGGAAAACAATTTTTTTCAAAAAAGGCAAAAATTAAAGATTAAAAAGAGTTTTAGAAAAGAAAAAATTTTTTTCATATAAGGTACCAAAAGAAGAAGAAGAAGAAGAAGAAGAAGAAGAAGAAGAAGAAGAAGAAGAAGAAGAAGAAGAAGAAGTTCTTTGATTTTTTTTGGGAGGGGTGGGAAAAATCCTGTATCTTCCTTGTGTCCGTAACCAGCCTCTTGTTGGAGTCTCTGGTCTGCTTGTGGTCCTGTGGCTTGGTTGGTTTCTTAAGTCAGTTCATTCCAACAGGCAGAAAAATGCTCTACTTTACCCAGGATTTGGCGATCCTCCTCCCAGGCTAGCTCATTGGGAGGCAGATCTGCTTTGAGTATCACAAAAGAGGCGGATGCAGTGATGAGGGTAGGTTCTGGGTAGAGTTGAGGCTTTTCAACAGACAGTAGCTTTTCCCGGGGGCTAGTTTGTGAAAAACTCACAGAGCCCAGCCTGGAGCCATTCTCAGGGTTTCTGTTTACTGATTTTCAATTGATTGTCCAGGCTGCTAGAGGGAGGGGCAGCCTCTGGCTCTGATTACCCAGTGAAGAAACCCACTCCTTGGGCTGGCGCCCGAGCTGGGTGACTTTTCCCTGGGTGGAGCTGAGTCTGGCAGGTCATGCCGCCATTAAGTTCTTGTGACCTGCTAAATGACTTGTTTTATTCCAAGGCCTGAGTTGGAGCTAGCATCTCCGCCGAGCTTTGTCGGTATCCAAGATGGAGATCTCTGGTGCTGAGGGGGGAGGGGTGGCCTTCCCTCCTCTGCTCCCTGAGAAGGAGTGAGGACATCAGGCTTCTACTCATGCCGAGTCTTGGTTCCTGTGTCGTCTCTGGTCTGCAACTGCAGGATGAAGATGTCTGCTCCTTGTCGGTTCTTGCTGGTGTTGAGTAGAATCCGCTCGCCTGCTGCGTCTGGCTCCTTCTTCCCGGACTCTCTGTGGCTCAGGTATGGCTCCTGTGCTCTCCACTGCCGCCACAGCTGCCGCCACCGCCTCGGCTGCTGGCAAGAGCTGAGATGTGTTTCCTTGCCTGGGTTTCCCCTCTCTGGCCTAACTCTCTGCTCTGTGATGGCACACTTGGTGTGATTCTCTGGCCTAGGAATGTTCACTGGAACTCTAAAACTGCTTTCTATGTGAGAGCTTGCTTAGACTCTACCTTCTCCTCCGCCATCTTCCCGGAACTCCCTGTTCCACAGTTTTATGAGACAAAAGTTTTTAAAATCCTGTGGGATGTAGCATATCAGGAAGGATTTGATAGCTCTGTCCTCTGTTGGAACTTTTTTGTTCATTATTATAATGCATAGATTAATTAATGATCATTTGATTTTAAGCTTGGTTAGATTCAATAAAAGGGACTGTTGGACTCAATTATTTCCTACACTCTCCCTAAAGGGTGTTTAATAAATTTAGTTGAGGGCTGATAAGGTGGCTCAGTGGTAGAGCACTCGCCTTGCATGCATGAGGCCCTGGGTTCGATTCCTCAGCACCACATAAGCAGAAAAAAAGCCGGAAGTGGCGCTGTGGCTCAAGTGGTACAGCGCTAGCCTTGAGCTGACGAGCTGAGGGACAGCGACCAGGCACAGAGTTCAAGCCCACGACCAGACCTCCCCCAATATAATAATAAAATAAAATAAATAAATTCAGTTGACTTCAACCATTTTTTTTTGATCGGTTGTGGGGCTTGAACTCTGGGCCTGGGCAATGTCCCTGAGTTCTTCAGCTCAAGGCGAGTGCTCTACCTATTGAGCCACAACACCACTGCCGTTTTTCTGGTGGTTATTTGGAGAAGAGTCTCAGAGCTTTCCTTGCCCTGGCTGGCTTTGAACCGGGATCCTCAGATCTCAGTCTCCTGCATAGCTAGGAGACTTCAACCAACTTTTACTATGTGCCTTTCAGAGACCACATTTAATTCAAAACTGTGATGTGCAACACAAATAAGAGAAAGGCAATATTCTCACTCTCATTAAGCCCATATTCAAGAAAGGAAGACTGATAATAAACTAATTACCAAGCAATATGGTAAATTCTATTGATGAAAAGGTCAAATACCATGGGAACAAAAAAGACACATATGTAATCTTGTTCATAAGCTCTACAAATCTTTAACAATCTAATTCAGGGCTTCACCAATAAAATTATGTAAGCATAAAAGCATGTAAACTGTCTGCATCAGTTTTCTCATCTGTAGAACTAGGCCAATAATACCCTTTCAAAATTAAACAGATGGAAGAGGAATCTGAAAGTTCTTTGGAGAATGTTTGTAACTTGTTTTTGGTTATAACTAAAGGTGATGATCTGGAGCAGCAGAATCATTATGAGTACATATTTCAGGCTCTAATTAGATATTTCTGGACTCAAATATATTTTTAGCAATATGACCTTGGACAAGTTACTTAAACTTTCTAGCCCTTATTTTCACATTTTATGAAATGTAGATGTCATAGGATTGTTTTGAGAATTTAATTAAATATGTGTAAATATCTCCTGAACAGTGCATATAGTGCATATACATGACACACAGTACTCATACAATGATTATTGGATAATATTATAATACTGGTGATGGTGGTGATGATAATGATAATAACAATGCTGCTTTTTGTGACAGTGATGATGATAATAATGTTAAGATATGGAGTATTTGACATGTAGAAAATAGTATACATAATACTACTTTTCATAGTTTTATTCTGTCAGTGTCAGAGAATGCATCATGAACTTCAGTTTTCACTTATTGCTGGAAAGAAGCCCTCCCTCTTTATGATTATACTTATCAGATAATTGCTAATACTCTCAGTTTTATTCATTATCTCTCTATATACTAATCATAAGTTTTCATTTTCCATACCTATTTCTCTACCTATGTTCTAGTTCTTGGTCATTACATATTATAATCTCCATAGCACTTATAAAACTCCCAAAGCCATGAATTACTTAATACTAATTCAAAATAATGTCTGGGAAGAGTAATTGAACACCGTTCATCTTTTCAAGTTCTCCAAGTGATTTTCATAGAGTTTGGAAACCATTGACTTAGGTTTAGGTCCATGTTTCTAACTTTCTGTTAGAAATCTGTATGGCTTATTTTATATTCACATTCAGTTTATCCAAGACATATCTTCTCATCTTACTTTTGAATCAAATTGCTATTTTTCCCAAATTTCATGTATTGATCCCATTCCCTAGGCCACAAATGTAGGCCAAGTAACAATATAAAAATCATTTTGGTCTCTCTATTATGATTACCAGAGTCATTTAAGACCCCATACATCTCACTGCATTATTACAGCACACCGGATTCACAAATTTTGTAGAGTTAAGATTTTAAAAGTTAGTACAGAGCATTCCTTTGGTAAATAACACCATGCTGCAAATGATCCACTATACTCAGTAATAGCCTTAGGTTCTGTATGGGTCTCTTCCCTTTTAACCACTACATACAGCTTAAGTTTAGGAGCAATGTTTAACAAAACAAGAATCTATATTTTAGTTGTAAAATAACAAAAAGAGAGTACTATATCAAATGAGAAATCAGGCTAATAAATAATGGACTCGTGTTCTCAACTCAGGCAAACTTCAGGGCATGAATTTCTTGGATGGAATATCTTCATAAAAATACATCACCATATTTTTCATTATTTTGCTTTCATTTTGAAGCACATATATTTAAGTCCATGTAGGTTAAAGGTGTATGTGAGTGTATGTGTATATAGCATTTATTCAGTTTATAGTGATCCCATCATGTTCCTCTCACCTCTAATTCATTACATATACTAATGCCATGTTAGTCTTCCTGAAACACATTCTCTGTTTTTACCACTTTATCTAGATCTCTTGAAATATTATTTTGTGTACTTCCATGACTTAACTCAGGTGAGAATTTGGAAATTACTCTTATATTTCTTTCCTATTGCCTTAATATCTATCATTCTATTTATTTATCTATCCATTCAACTAGTTATCTATCTGTATCTAGATGTTTATTTGCTAATATATCTTTTTTTTTTTTTTGGGTCCGGTCGTGGGGTCTGAACTCTGGGCCTGGGCGCTGTCCCTCAGCTCTTCAGCTCAAGGCTAGCGCTTTACCAATTGAGCCACAGCACCACTTCTGGCTTTTTTTCTGTTTGCTTATGTGGTGCTGAGGAATCGAACCCAGGGTCTTGAGCATGCAAGGCAAGCGCTCTACCACTGAGCCACCTTCCCAGCCCCGCTAATATATCTTATGTACTAGATTGTCTTTTCTTGGAAAACTATGAATATTATCTTCTTTCTATAACTCCATATCACTGAGTAGAACTATGTGTCACATATCACAGATGTTCTATGACTAAATAAGTGCCTACTAGTGTAATTTTAACAACCATGTTAGTAGCTGTTTATGAAATGATTCAGAATTTTAGAAGATTAGTAAAAATTCAAAACATATCAATTGTATGAAGCATTGGGTGTGGTTAGATTGGGAGAAACTAATTAATTTAGTTATAACATAAGAAAGAATATGACTTAAATGCCATCATTAGGCTCAAATGAACTGAATCATTTTGAGGGAAGTATGAGAATTGAACATTATTTTTTTACCTCGTCCAATGGGAATTGTCATGCTCCTGTAGCTAACAAGCTGTAATAAATGGGCCAATTGACTTGTTAAAGTAAATTAGAGAAAAAAATGCATTCTAGCCCATTCATCTTGCAGCATGGGACTCTAGGATGTTTTTATATGGCATTTGAAAACTCACATTAGAATTTCTTCACCAAACAATTAGGATAGAGTGTAATATCTAGCTATCAGCAAAGCCTTTCAATGCTTCAGTGGAAATGAAATGCTCAGTACATGTCCTATTTCTGTCTTATTGATAGAACAACTTTATAGCATTGTTTTCTGTGTTAAATAGATGTAGAATAATAAAAAAGTTAGAGAAAGTGGAAAGTGGTAACAACAAAAAATCCTGGTCAGTGAATAAAAAATAAATTCATGAGTTTAGCATATTATACACCAAAGTAAGAACAGAAAACACTGCCTGAGACTAATGTTTGAGGGTTGATTCTAACTATGAGAGTCTCTGGAAATCCTTAGACTTGAATCTCCAACTACAAGCAGGTATTTTCTGTCAGCAGAAGACTGAAAGGAAATGGTGTGAGGTAAAAATCAACTGAAGTCTTTCTATAACTTGACCAGAGTGTCTTTGAATAGCTTTAATCTTCACTAACAAAGATGTGCTACATATTCTCATGAAGAAAATGGCATCAAAATATCATAGCCTATCATGATTTCTTAAAAGCTGGGCTATCTGATAGAGAAATTAACCAGTTTTTAAACAATCTTTATTGCCTAATTGAAATTCTGGCATGAATGCAAGTATTGTAACCACAGCAGAGTGGTTTTATCATTTAATCTATAGTTTGAGGCTTGTTATCTTAATATTTAGAGCATGGTGACTATGAGGTCCAAAATATTAATCTAGTTTCCACGTAAACTTTACTTTTTTCACTGCTCACAGATTCCAGACTTAATCTCAAGCAACCTTTGTACACGTACACCGATTATTTTAAAGAGCAATTAAGAGAACATGGTATCTTCAACTATGATACAATCTTATGAAAGGCACAGAAAATTAAACATCAAAAGAAAAAAAATATCCAATTAATACATGGCAAGTGAAATAAACAGTTTTTAGAAAAAGAAGTATAAATGGTTCGTAGATACACAAAGAAATGTTCAGCATCTTAATCATAAGGAAAATAAATACAAATCAAAACTGCAGTAAGATTCTATCTCATTCCAATCAGAATGATAATCATTAAGAAAACAACAACAAATGCTGGGGCAGATGTGGGAGGCTGATGGGATAATAAGCCAGTGCAACTTCTAAGTAAATTAGTATGGAGGCTCCTCAAAACACTGAAAATTTTTCTATCTTATGACTTTAACAATATTGAGTCTATATCTAAAGGACTAAAAATCAATATGTAAAAATGATAGCTGCATGTCCATGTTTATTGCAGCATTATTTACAATAGCCAAAGGGTAGAATCAGCTAAGGTTGTGCACCAACAGATGAATAGATAAAGAATACAGAGCAATAAAGAAATGTAATAGTATCATTTGCTAGAAAATGGATACAACTGGAGAACATATTGAATGAGTTAAGCCAAATTCCAAAAGCTCAATATTGTAAACTTTCACTCATATGTTGAACTTAGAGTACAACATACATGTCATGGACATGTGCATCTATACATACATACGACTTTGTGTGTGTGTGTGAAAATACCATACAGAGGGGTTACAATTACATGAGTAAGGTAATGAGTACATTTTTTATCAAGAATTGTTGCCTCCTCCTTTGTTTCCTCTTCCCATCCCTTCCCATCACCCCCCCTCCAGTTGTAAATTTTATTTTTCGACATGTCTTGTACATCTCATTGCTGCAATGAGTCCACCTGTATCCCTATTTAAACAATTTGCTTTTTCCCTTCCTCTTCACAAATTATACCAACATCAAATCCAGGCAAGGAGACAAATCTGAGCACTTGCTGGTAGCTGTAGATGTGGCAGTGGCAGTGGCTATGACAGCTGTGGCCACCATACCAACAGAGAGAGTCAGGGACAAAGGCACCAGACATAGTGGGTGAGCAGATTCTACATAACACCAGCAAAAACTGAAAAGGAACAGATATCTTCATCCTGCAGACCACAGAGCAGAGACAGCCCAGGAACCAAGACTGGCATGAGTAGAACCCTGACATCCTCACTCCTCATGGAGCAGAGGAGGGATGGCTGCCCTTCCCCCACTACCTGAGATCTCCATCTTTATACGGACAAAGGCCTGGTTGAGCAGCTAGCTCCAACTCAGGCCTTGGAAGAAAACAAGAGTCATTTAGCAGATCACAGGAACCTGACCTGACCTGCCAGGCTCAGCTCCACCCAGGGGAAAGTCACCCAGACCAGGCAGAGAAAATTCTGCCCTCCCCACCAGGACTGACTTTCTTCACTGGGTAAACAGAGCCAGAGGCTGCCCCTTCCTACAGCAGCCTAGATAAACAATGGAAATTCAGTAAACATAAGTCCTGAGAATGGCTCCAGGCTGGTCTCTGTGAGTGTCTCAGGAGCTAGCCCCTCAGTGAAAAGCTACTGTTTGCTGAAAGCCCTCAATCCTACCCAGAACCTAGCCTCATCACATCAACTCCAAGTTAGAGTTAACAGCCATCTCCCTCTTTTGTGATACTCAAAGCAGATTTCCCTCCCACTAAACTAGCCTAAGAGGAAGATCACAAAATCCTGGGTAACACAAAGCACTTTTCTGCCTGCTCAAACAAACTGACTTAAGAAACCAACCAAGCCAAGGAAAACAAAACACCACAAGCAGACCAGAGACTCCAACAGAGACTGGTTTTGGACACAGTGGAGATAAAAGATCCCCCCCCCCAAAAAAAATCAAAGAACTCTTTTTTTGTACCTTTTTAAATTTTTATTTAAAAAAATTGTTTTCTATTATTTTTTCTGTCATTTTTATTTTAGGTGTGTGTGTGCTTTTTAAAAAAAAGTCTCTTTTGACCTTCTGGTCCTTTCTTTTCTTTTCTTTTTCTTTTTTTGTCTCTTTCTTTCTTTTTTTGTGTGACTTAATTGCTGTTCTGCTCATCCCCAGATACATATCCATCGTTGTTTATTAGACCTTATCCCCCATTGTGTACAAACTTAATCCAGAAATTTCTTACTCAATTCACAACCTCTTAGGCTTAACTTCTTTAATAGAAGTATTGGCTCTTTATACCTATATAATTTTCAAATATTCCAATTTTAAGAATTTTTGTTTTTTATTTGTTCTTGTTTACTTTTTATCTCTTCCCTCCTTTCATCCTATCCTTTTCGTCTCTCAATATCATTTCTTTACGTTTTCATAATTTTTAAGTGTTTCACTTTTTAAATTTAAATTTTTGTTTTTCCATTTTTTCTTGTTTGTTATCACTCTCCTATCATTCTGTCCAATCCATTTCCCTCTCTGAGATTAGGACTTGGTTAAATTCACTCTCCTTTTACCTCTCTACATCCCTCCAATCCTATTTTCCCTCCACATTTCTCCCTATACTGAATAACTTCTGGTTTGCTGAATCCCGCTTGACTGTTCTTAGCCCATTAATCCATAGATTTTTTATATTGAATAGATTGTGTCTGTTGAACTGGATTGAATCTGCAGCCATTTTGACTGCTCAACTACAGGACTCTGGTTGATACTTGCCTTAAAATAGTATTCTAGCACAAAATTGGTGTTACTTTCATAACAAATGTGAAGAACAAGCCAGAGAAACAAAAGAAAAATGGCAAGCCTGGGTATCCCAACTCCCACTCATCAAAATCAGGTGATAGAACAGTTAATGAATAATCCAGAGGAGAGTTCCCGAAAAGCTCTACAAACACTATTGGTAAACATGGTGAATGAAAAGATTGAAAACCTGCAAAGGACTCAGTTTGAGCATCATAAGGAGCGAGAGGAAGCAAACCAAAGATTAATAAAGGAATTGGTGAGCATAAGGCAGCTACTCAAAGATTAATACAAGAGTTGCATGAGCAGGCTGAGAACCGTCAAAGAGAAGACAGGAATTACGTGAGCAGTCTGAGAACAGTCGAAGAGAACTACAGGACTTGCATGAGCATGAGGAAGCTAATCAAAGAGTAATACAGGAATTGCATGAGCGGGATGAGAATAGACTAAGATCAACAAAGGCATTCATAAACAGACAGCTGAAGGAATCCAGGGAAACCACAAACGGAACGCAGAATGGAGCCCGACAGAAGGAAAAGGAGTCCAAGGAAACTATAACCAATCAACTAAGTGATTTGAGAATAAACACTGAACACCAAATTAAGAAAGTAAACAAGTTCATACAAGATCTAAAACAAAGCTCCAACAAAGAATTTGAAGCCTTCAAAGCCTACCAATTAGAAAGAAAGGAGATTAAAAAAAGTAGAAAGTCTTGACCATGCAGATAATCGAATCTCAGGGATTGAAGACAACTGAGATATTATACAGAAAGAAGAACAACTATCCAAGACAAATCCAAGAAATATGATAGATCTATTCAACATTTGGAAGACACCATCAGAAGGCCTAATCTGAGGATAATGGGTATAGAGGAGCACCTAGAGACAGAAGTTAATGGTCTAGGAAATTTCTTTAACAGGATCCTAGCAGAGAACTTCCCAAATATGCAAAAAGACAGATCTATTCAGATACAAGAAGCTTTTAGAATCCCAAATATATCAGACCAGAATAGGACATTCTACCTGCTATATTCTGCACAGGATCAATTCAGACCAAGGAAAGGATCCTTAAAGCTGCAAGGAGAAAAGATCAATCACTTATAAAAGGAAACCAATTAGAATGACCTCAGATTTCTCAGCAGAGAAAATTAAAGCAAGAAGAGCCTGGAATGATGTATGCCATGCCCTAAAGAAAAACAACTATCAACCAAGAATACTGTACCAAGCTAAACTTGAGAACTTGGAAGTAATGGACCTTTTCCTAGCAAATATCGACATGCCAAAACTAAACCAAGATGATTTAAACCAACTTAACAGGCCCATATCAAACATTGAAATAGAAAGAGCTATGAGACCTCCCATCTAAGAAAAGCCCAGGACAGGAAAGATTTGCAGGGAATTCTATAAGCCCTTCAAAGCAGGGCTCACAGCAATACTCCTCCAACTCTTCAATGAAATTGAAAGAAGAAGTTCACTACTGAACTCTTTCTATGAAGCCATCATAACTCTCATCCCAAAACCAGGCAGGGACTCATCAAAGAGAACTATAGACCCATTTCTTTGATGAACCTCGATTCAAACCTTCTCGACAAAATTTTGGCCAATTGACTTCAATAATTCATCCTAAACATCATACACCACAATCAAACATGATGCATTTTAGGGATGCAAAGCTAGTTCAATATACACTAATCAATTAATATAATTCATCACATCAACAAAAAAAGCAAGGATAAGAACCACATGGTTATCTCAATAGATGCAGAAAAAGCATTTGACAAGATCCAACACCTCTTTATGGTGAAGGCTCTGAAAAATTAGGAATCCATGGAACATTCCTCAATACACTAAAGGCTGTATACGGCAAACCCACAGCCAGCATTATAGTTAATGGTGAAAAGCTAAAGCCATTTCCTCTTAACTCAGGAACAAGACAAGAATGTCCATTCTCTCCACTTCTCTTCAATTTAGTATTAGAATGCATAGCTAAAGCAATAAGACAAGATGCAAACACAAAGGGGATCCAAATAGGGAAAGAAGTAAAACTCTCCCTCTTTGCAGATGATATGATCTTGTATTTAAAGAATCCCATGGACTCCACTCTCAAATTACTCAAGCTGATTCAAAACTTTGGTAAAGTAGCAGGATATAAAATTAACCCTCAAAAATCAATGGCTTTTCTGTATGCCAACAATGAGAAAAATGTTGCTGAAATTAGGAAAGCAACTCCAGTGGTAATAGCCCCACAAAAAATAAAACACCTAGGAATTAACTTAACCAAAGAAGTGAAGGACCTCTATGATGAAAACTTTAAAAACCTGAAAAAGGAAATCAGAAGAGAACTTAGAAAGTGGCAAAACCTCCCATGCTCCTGGATTGCAAGAATCAACATCGTGGAAATGGCAATACTTCCCAAGGCTATCTACAAATTCAATGTGGTATCTATCAATATTCCAACCTCATTCTTCAGGGAAATAGAAGAGGCAATCCAAAAATTCATCTAGAACAATAGAAGACCCTGAATAGCAAAAACCATCCTTATCAGAGAGAACAGTGCTGGAGGAATATCAGTACCAATTTTCAAACTCTACTACAAAGCCATAGTAATCAAAACAGCATGGTACTGGCACAAGAACAGATCTCAGGACCAATGGAGTAGAACTGAAAACCTCTTTGATAAGGGAGCTAAAAAATAGAATGGAAGAAAGACAGCCTCTTCAGTACATGGTGCTTGCAAAATTGATTAATCACTTGTAGAAAACTAAAGCTAGATTCTTATATATCACCCTGCACCAGAATCAACTCCTTGGAGTCAAAGCAGTCACCCTGAAAACATTACAGGATGGAATAGGAGAAACCCTAGGTCTCTTTGGCACAGGGACAGATTTTTTAATAGAGACCAGAAACACAACAAATCAAAGAAACGTTGGACAGATGGGATTGCATGAAATTGCAGAGTTCTGCATGGCAAAGGACATAGCTAGCAAGATTAGCAGCCCACGGATTGGGAGAAAATCTTCACTAGACACACAATGGACAAGGGTCTCATATCTAAAATATACCTGGAACTCAAAAAATTAAATCCCCCAACAACAAATCTTCAAAGAAACAACTGCCCAATAAATAAGTGGGCTAATGATAGAGAAACTTCTCTGAAGAGGAAAGAAGGATGGCCAATAGACACATGAAGAAATGCTCAACCTCTATCCATAAAAAAATCACGCAAATAAGAACAACATTGAGATACCACCTCATCCCAGTTAGAATGGCCATAATCAAGAACTCTAATAATAACAGATGCTGGAGGGGATGTGGCCAGAAAGGAACCCTACTGCATTACTGTTGGGAGTGTAAACTTGTTCAACCACTTTGGAAAGTAGTATAGAGTTTCTTTAAAAGAATCCACATAGAGCTCTCCTCTGACCCATCAATCCCATTTTTGGACATTTACACAAATGATCGCAAACAAGACCATACTAAAGCTACCAGCACAACTATGTTTATTGCAGCATTGTTTACCATATCTAAGGTATGAAAGCAACCCTGATGCCCCTCAGTATATGAATGATTCAAGAAAATGTGGTATACATACACAATGGAATTCTATGCCTCCATCAGAAAGAATGATATTGCCCCATTTGTCAGGCAATGAAAAGGCTTGGAAAAAATGATATTAAGTGAAGTAAGCCAGGCCCAAAGAAACATAGGTCCCATGGTTTCCATTATTTGTAATAACTAGTATATGACTGAGACAAGCAGAAAACGTCACATGAGTTGATATTAGGCAAAATGAACCACAAGATAAGGACACAGTAGTTTTTTCTTTCTTGCTATTGTTTCTAACATATTTATAGGGTGATTTTTTTGTTGCTTTGTATGTCCCTCCCCCAAGGTAATACCCCTGTTTTCACTGTACTTGATGTTGGTATAATTTGGGGAGGTGAAGGGAAAACACAATGGTTTAAATAGGGACACAGGTGAACACATTGCCATAATGAGATGTACAAGACATATCGAAAAATGAACTTTACAACTTTGGCTTGGGGAGCGGTGGGGGAGGGGAGTGTAGTCGTGGATATTGGAGGGCAGGGATGGTAGGGAAAAAACAAAGGAGGAGGCAACAATCCTTGATGAGAAATGTACTCATTACCTTGCTCATGTAATTGTAACCCCTTGTAAGGTATTTTTTACAATAAAAAACATTTTTTAAAAGTGTGAAAAAATTTTAAATACAGCTATGTGTGAAGATTTTTTAAGGAATCACACTGAACACTGTTGATCAATAGGAGTTAGGGGTGGTGTGGTAATAAAAAACAATTATTCTGAAAAATACAATATATGCACATCTGAAATACGATTGTGAAACCCCTTTGATACAATTAATATACACTAAATGACTGAATACTGTGAAATAAAACAGGTTGTGTTGAGAGAGCAGGTACTAGCAGGAGATGGGAGGTGGGTAGATTTGGAAGGTGAATGAGAGTGAGCATGATTGAAGTAGTTTGTTTGCATGTATTAAAATAAAACAAACATTCAAGTTATTTAAGTAGGGGAAGAGACAGATTAGTTTGATAGAAATACATTATGTACATATATGGAAATATCACAATCAAACTCCTCATAAATAATATAAAATAAAAATATCTTTAGCTAACTTGCAAATGACAGTATTCCTATTAGGATGTGCCAAGTATATTGCATTATTAATTGTTAACACAAATGTCAATGGCTTAATACAACCAAAATTTATATCTTATTTAGTTAGAGTTCACTATGGGTCCAAAGTTGATGCCAAAAGAATGATTGCAAATCAGGGTGCTTTGGTCTTTGGTCTTGTCCTTTGATGATCTCTTGCATGGTTCATCTGGCAGAGATAAGTAGAGAGAAGGAAGGACAGGATTGCTAATGGAGACATGCGCATGAGCTTTTAATCACCTCAAATTAGATGTGATAATACGTTACTGCTAAAAATTTCATTTCATGTGGCTCCACCATGAGAAATGCTCTGAAGGGAATAACTAGGTATTGTCAACTATAATGTAACACTCATGTTGACCCTCACAACATCCACTCAGTACACCTGATTTCAATACATTTGCGATGACAGTTCATGCTTGTTAAGTACTCTATTATGTCTTTGCTTTTATATCAGAGCACTTATCTCTAAAGGATTGGAAGGATGCTCAACCTATGCAAGTTTAAAACATGGAAAGGTAATAGTGCTATAGGTGCTTGAAACTAATCCTCACAAATGAAGGATAATATCAGTGAATAAATACCTTAACCATTGATTGATTCTGGAAAATACCTAAGGTAGTTTTCAAGATCTCCAGCATCAGAAGAATCCCTTTAATCTTGTATCCTCATTAACTTGAGTTTTTTAGAATCGTTTTCATATGAGCTCTCTGTATCAAAGTTTGGAGAACACAAACACACACACACACACACACACACACACACACACACACACACACTGGTCCTAGGGCTTGAACTCAGGGCCTGAACTCTGCTCAAGGCTAGTGTCCTACCACTTGAGCCACAGCTCCACTTCTGGCTTTTGGGTGATTAATAATAGTCTCATGGACTTTCTTGCCCAGGCTGGACCGTTTGAATCGAGACACTCAGATCTCATCCTCCTGAGTAGCTACAAATACAAATGTGAGATGAGCTACCAGCAACTTACTTGGTTCTATTTATTTTTATAGTACTGGGTTTTGAACTTACAATCCTGTGTTTGCTAGGCAGGTGTTGTACCTCTGAGCCACATCTGTAGCCTTTGGGGACACTTGTTATTTTGAGATAGGGTCTTGTTTTTTGCCCAAGTTTATGCCTGAACTATGACCTGCCTATTTTAATCTTCTTCCCATTATAGCTGAGATGTTAGGTTTATGTCACTATCCCCAATTTTCCTCTGAGTCTTACAAAGTTTATTGCCCAGGCTGATCTGCAATCATTATTTTGATAACGTCAACTTCCCATATAGCTTGAATGAGAGGTGTGAGCCACTGAGTGGCTGACTGTACCCAAATATTTGTATCGTGTTTTTCTATAAGAAGAACCCAAATTAAGACACCCAGCAATGTCTAACATAGAGCTGTGTTTTTAGAGTGATTTTATCAGTAGAAGCAATGGATTAGAAAGTACAGGTGGTTTTGGTTCCAGGTCATCTAACATTTACTACACTTATGATTTTATGCATGACAATTCTTGTGATAGACTTATTTTTTTCATTTAAAAAGTTCTTTGACTAGGTCTCTTACATGATTTCTATATTTGATGTCTATAACTCTATAATTGAATTCTGGTTCCATTAAATGTTATTAACACAATCCTGGAAACTAGTAATTCACTGTTATCAAAGAGGAAAGAAGAAGATGTTACTTTAAATATTAACCAAAGGTTTACAGTTATGTCCAAGAAATACATACCTAAGTATAGAATTCTTTATTAGTGATTTTAAAACCAAGATTATGACTGCATGTATGTTGAATAGCTTCTAACTACACGACCTGAGTGCCCTTCTAATTTGACTCTATGAATCTATTGTGAATGTCGTAGTATCACTCACTGGTAGAGTTGCTAATTTGGTTGGCTTATAATGAACTTTACTTTCCTCTTTTGATGAAATCAAAGAAGCAAATATAAAGAAATTAACTTACATCAAAAACTTGGTTAAAATGACAACTTTCCATGTACAGCACCTGCTTATATTAATAAAAATTATCTCTCATTCAGTAAGCACTATGTGCCAGATGTTAAGCTAATCCTGTAACATAAATGGTACCATTCAATGTTCATAAGGATAAATAGCACAAACACCATTATAAAATTCATTTTGCTACTGAGGAAGTTAAAGCCCAGACAGGTTAAGTTTACATTTCCATAATCACATACACAGGAATGGGCATAACAAGAACTTAAATCAAGATGTGTATGATTTTAATATTTAGTAAGTATATTACAATTATCTTGCCATTATAATCATTTATGTTTCCAATATAAATTTTGAACTACTACATAAACTTTAATAATAAAGAGAAACTGATTATTTAAAATTCCAATTATTAAAGAAGAATTTGGGAAATCTTTATTAAGAGAAATTTTAAAATCTGTCCTATTCATAGCCTTTTGACTCATTGTAAGATTACTCAATTGCTATAACATATTTCAAAATTCTAATGGAGTAAACTTTGATAACATTTTCCAAAGCCTTGAAATCTTTTATTTCATATAGGTAATCTTTTATTTCATACAAGTGTTTATTTCATACAAGTATCTTTTATTTCATACAGATCAAAAACATCTTCTTTAATTTTTTGATGTAATAAGTAATGAAATGTAAAGGAATCTTTTGTTACTTAAAAAATCAATCAGTAATGAATAGAAAGAGAGTTTGCTTATATATTTGCTTCTAAGATTTCATATTATGCAGATATTGAATCTGTTACCTTCTTTGGATCCTATATTCTGGGAAGAAGGAAACATATCATGAATAGGAGCATTTGAAGAAAGTGATTAGAAGAGATTTGTGGGAAGTGGACCTTCTAGGTTGTATCAGAGAGGTCTATTAGCACAAAAACCACTTTTATCTGAATTCCTTCTGAAAGAATTGTGACTAACTTGTTTGAAACCAGAAGCAGCCTGATTTGTTTTTAAGCTTATAAGAAGACAGTGCATTTTGAACCCATCCAGAGTCCAGATGAGACAGCTGGTAGACATGCTTTTAAAATTCTTTGAAAGCATAAATATATCTGTATAAATGCCATCCAGTGTTCTTCCCTTTCTTGATAAGAACTTTTTTCTATTTTTTGCTGTGTACAAATAAGAGAAGACTGAGATTTGGTGGATTGGCAAATGTCCCTCTACCCCTTAAAGATCATCTTCTTTATGGAGGTATTGAATTAGAAGCACAGAAGAAAGGAAAAATGGCAAAGACAGAAACCTTTCATGACTGGCAAAAGTGGAGCCTTTTATCTTTTTATAGTCAATTTACATTTAAATGGAGAGACCACATAGTGCTGATGGAGGTGATGGGGAAAATGGTGTCTGCATCATGAATAATAAACATCAGGGCTAAATGTCAGTTTTTCAGACTACTAGTACATTTTGTTGCTATGACAACAGAATGGGAAGTGTTCTCTTAAAGGGAAACATGACAATTTGTTGGAGATAAAAGCTCATCAAACATAATATATTTAAATATAATCTTGGATTCATATGAAACAAAGATATACCGAAGCGAACACTTTGATTCTTCTGATTTTTGAGCAGATGTAATTATGAGAAGAGTCATGCTGAGGGTAGTTAAAAGAAGTATTAAGATAGGACTTTTCGGTTCCTTGAACATCTCTTTAAAAGTCACAGAACCACAACCATTAGTAGACCCATCTGGTGTAGAGCCAGAAATTGGCACCAAATAGAGATAGACCCCTTTAATTCTCAGACATTTAAGCAGACTGTGTTTTAACATTCTCACTGCATACATAATTTGTCAAAATGAGCCCATGTTAATTATTTTTAACCATTAAATATGACTTGAACTCAACAAAAGTGAAAATTAAAAATTTCGAAGTTACAAGGTAGCTCCTGATTATTAAAAGAAGTCAGTGTTGAGACAAGGCTATGGAGATTTCTCCATTTCAAATTCTGTGAATGCAGGGGAAGGAATTTTCCAGTAGTAGAGAGAATATATCACTGATTTCTCTCAGTCCAGGTAGGGTTCAGAGTTTGATCTTGTAAGTATTACCTCAAAATTGCCTTTGGAGAATTCTTGCTTCCATACTCAGATAAGATGTTTCTAGCCTGTGGCAGGTATCATGCAATTGATCATGGCACTCTTTGAAGCTGAACCTGAAAGCAGTTTCAGCATCCTTCTCAACATGGTGCTCAAGGCAGCCAGCAGACACTATATATTGTTTGGAACTGGCACAAGAGATGAGACCAATTTACTAACTCTGCATGAGACTATAGAAACAACCACCACATCTGTAACTCTGAGTTTGAGAACTCAAAATACAGACCCACAGTTCTCCCTCTTTACTTTGGACTGCATATTTTAGTTCTAGTACTGAATTATCCAATGGATCTTAATTAATTCCTTCTCCATATATATGTATATGTGTGTGTGTGTGTGTGTGTGTGTGTGTGTGTGTGTGTGTGTGTGAGAGAGAGTTTTGACACCAGAATGTAAAATATCTTGATCTGAATTTTTATTTCTAGCTATAAAGATTGTTGGCTATTAGAGAAGGGGAAAAAGAGGGTGGGAAGGAGGCAATCAGAGAGGCATACTCAACTTGAAAAGCCATGATCCTATTGTACCTGATATTCTATAAAAGTGTATTATCCCACTTCCATGGGGAACTCCAATTCTCCTTATTAGAGAAGAAAAGTTCTGATAAATGAATTTTTGTAAGTGATTTCATATATAACTCTTCTGGAGGTATGTTTACCATTTCTAGATGGATGTCGAAGGGTAATATTTAATGAAGGAATATGTTTCCAATGAAAGAATTCTGGGCACTATGATTTATTAAGGAAGGGAGAGAGAATATAGGGATAAGAAAGCACAAATCATGGCATTTGAACAACTACTTACATAAGGCTGACAATAGTGAGTGAGCTACAGTTATACTCATTTTGGTCTGCCTCCACATAACACCATCAACTTTGTATCTTGACCCACTTGAGTTTGGTGATTACATGCTGTTGCCATATTTTGAACAAATGGGAAAAGCTGCATTATCCCAATTTACAACTAGTCAGTCATTATTAGTACAGAATACTTGAATGTTGGGTGATTCAGACCTCAAAAATGTTGCATTTCTCAATTCTCCAGACTATTTGTAGACACTCAAGAGACCTTGTTTCCAATTATAAACAAATTTACCTGAATTCCAGGTTCTTAAACCCCTTCCCTACTCCTCTTTCATCTTTCTCCTTTTATTCCTGCATCTCCTTCTCTTTTATTTTGTTTAACTGTCGAGTCTGCTTTTCTTCCTTCATACTGGACATAAGTCACTGTAATAGCAGAAGAGAATTACAGAAGAGAATTTCTCAAGCTGGTGTTGCTTGAACAAGTTTGGAAAAGCAGGTTCTTGTGAAAAAATAGGCTTAGGAAAACTGTGTTTCCTTATTGTCTTTTGGAACTGTGCCCTGTATAGTGCATATTAACGTATTAAAAAACTTGTAAAAATACAATAGTGAAAAAACATGCTTCAGTTTTTCTAAGCTAATTTTAACCCTTTTCTAAGATAACAGCCCTTAAAATCAATCCATATAATGCTCTATAAAATAAAATTTGGAGAATTCTGATGCACAAAGAATGTTTGACAGATTTTTTCTTCTTTCTAAACAGGTATGAAGCAAGAAAAAAGATGTATTCATAAAGGTTAATTTTTCACTGCTCCTCCAGGTATTCAAATGATATTATAGTTTTTTTTCTTTTCATTTGTTCTTTTTTTGGTCAGTTGTGGGGCTTGAACTCAGGTCCGGACACTGTCCCTGAGCTCTTTTGCTCAATACAGCTCTACCACTTTAAGCCACAGCTCCACTTTCTGTTTTTTGAGTGGTTGATTGGAGATAAGAGTCTCAGGGACTTTCCTGCCCAGGCTGGCTTCAAACCATGATCCTCAGATCTCAGCCTCCTAAGTAACAAGGATTGCAGGTCTGAGCCACTGGTGTCAATCATGTCCTATCTTTTTTTAACCATTAAAAAAATATTCAATGACTTTTAGTCTTGAATTTTTTTGGGGGGGAGGGGTCCGGTCGTGGGGCCTGAACTCTGGGCCTGGGTGCTGTCCCTCAGCTCTTCAGCTCAAGGCTAATGCTCTACCAATTGACTCACAGCGCCACTCCCAGCTTTTTTCTTTTTGCTTATGTGATGCTGAGGAATCAAACCCAAGGCCTCAGAGGCATGCAAGGCAAGCGCTCTACCACTGAGCCATCTTCCCAGCCCCTTAGTCTTGAATTTTATAGGCTTACAAGATTTGGAAACTAGCACAATGTAATACATTTTTGAGTTGGATATATCTGCATTTAAGCTAAGTGAATTCACTTCTTTACTATATAATCTTTTGCAACTCGATTTGTGTGTGTGTTTTTTAACTCAGTCTCTCTCCTTTAGGCAAAGAAGGTAATACCAATATAATGTATCTGTTTTGAGAATTAAACAAGATGACATTCATAAAGCTCTTGATGGGAAATATTTTATATATGCCTTCTCCCTCCTCATGAGTAAGGTTAACCTTTTTAGTAAGTGTGTCACTAGGGAAAAGAGTATTTCAGAAAGTCTCTGTTTACACTATACATTATTAATTTTTAAAAGGAAGATTTACCATTCTTTTGCAGAATTAATAGAACAAAATTTTCCATGAGTTGTCATGTGCATATAAAGAGCATCTTTTTTCCCCTGTACTGTTAAATTCCAAGCCTCCCAAACCAGTAAGGTGTTGTGACCTTGTCAAGCACTACTCAAGCACTACTCCTATTAAATGTAGGATGCCTCACATACCATTAAAAATATTGGCTTTAGCAACAAATGAATTATTAAATGTCAAATGGTTATTTCCCATGACAGTTTCCAAATGGACTGGGTCTGCACTAACAAGTAGTGAAATGTGCCTCAAGCCGCCTTACAGCTGTGGAAGAAACGGATTGCAACTCCAGTGGATTCATTTTACCTGGCAGCAGAGCACTGCAAGGCTCACCCATCTGTCAACACATATTTTTCTTTCAGTCTCCTTGAGCCTTTTCTTGAATTGTTTCTTATTTAAAGAGAAAGTCAAGAGCTATTCTAAGTGGTGGATTTTTATGAGGAAATTTCAAGTACAGTCAAATCTTGATAGGTTACTTAAAGGGTGTTCATCATTTCAATTAAAACAAATGCTTTTATTTCTTAGCTTGCTGCCATTCTTTCCCCCATTTTACTCAGGAATTTTAATAATTGAGAAACAGTAACTCTGATAATTAATTTTAATCTAAACAGCACCTAAGAATTCCCAGCAAGGAAAAAATCAACTAGAATATAGCTAAACTTAAGTTCTGTTTGTACTTCACAGGAATCTCATTTACTGCAACTGTAAGAACAAATTACATAGCCTAGATGAAGTTGAAAAATTCCTAAAAGGTTGAAGTTACTGAACCTGATGTAAGAAAAATTTGAAACTGAATAGACATATAAGAAAATAATTGCACCAGATACAGTGGTAGACACATTTAATCCCAGCTACTTCAGAGGATCTTATTTCAAAGCTGTACTGGAAAGAAGGTTAGTGTAATATCGACCTCAACCAATAACCTCAACACGTTTATTGCATGCCCATAAACTTGGGTAGGAGGATTCTGGTCTCCGACCAGTCCAAGGAGATAATATATGACCCTATTTGAAAAATAACTAACCAAAAGGCCTAGTGGCATGGCTTAAAGGATGCAGAACCTGACTATCAAGCATTAGGCCATGAGTTCAAGCTCTACTACCACCAAAAATAGAGTACATACACTGAATTCATAATTAATGGATTTATCACACAGAGCCCAGAACCAGATGGATTCATTTGTGGTTTCTACTAAGTGTTAAACAAGGAAAAGCATTTTTTTTTCAAACTGTTTGGCAAAATGAGAATAATTTGCTTCCTAATTCATCCTATGAAACTAGTATTACCATGATATAAATGACATATTATAAGAAATTACAGAACATCATTGTGTATGAATACAAATGCAAAACCCTTCATAAAATATTATGTGACTGAGTGTAGCAATGTATAAATATGATGATGATTCATAGAAAAATATGATTTGTCCAAGAATGCAACTTTGGTTTAACCTAAGACAAATCCATGTAATAAATAATATTAATAGAAGCAAAGTATTCTTCATTTTCATATGAGTAGATAAAAGAAAACATTTAATAAAACTAAACACTATTTCATGTTAAAAATCATTCAACAAATTCAGAATGTACTGGAACTCACTCATATTGACAATAGGCAGCTATGAAAAACTCACAATGACTATCCCAGTTAATGTGAAAAGTAGAAAGGATTTTCTCTAAGACTAAGAAAAAGATAAGGATATTTGCTTTGACTACTTCTATTCAACAGTGCACTGAAATTCCTAGCTATAGTAATTAGGCAGTGAAAGGCAATCTAACATTTACTGATTGAACAAGAACAAGTAAATCTTGATCTATTTTTATGTCAAAACATTATACATAGAAAATCATAAGAAGTCCTCAATAAAACTATTAGAAGTAATAATGAGTTCAGCAAATTTCAAGACTCAAATCTGTATACCCAAATCAGTTGCTTTTCTTTCTATTAACAATGAGCAATCCAAAAATGAATGGGAAAATAATTTCATTTGAAGTAAAATAAAAAATAAAATACTTACAAATAAAATTAACAAAATGCATGCAAGACTTGTATATTAAAAATATAAAGTATCTTTAAAATAAGTAACACTGAAGAAATGGAAGGACATCTTGGATTCATACATTGGGAAGAAAGTACAATGAAGATGGAACTACTTCCCAATTGACATGTAGATTCACAAAATGCCTATTAAAGTCTTTTTTATATTTATTTTATTATTTTTTATTGTGAAAATTCCGTACAGAGGGGTTACAATTACATTAGCAAGGTAATGAGTACATTTCTTATCAAACATTGTTGCCTCCTCCTTTGTTTCCCCTTCCCATCCCTTTCCATCTTCCCCCCAGCCCCCTCCCCAAAATTATTAAGTTCGTTTTCGACATAACATCTTGTACATCTCATTGTTGCTATGGGTCCACCTGTATCCCTATTTAAACAATTTATTTTTTCCTTTCCCCTCACCAAATTATACCAACATCAAATACAGTGAAAACAGGGGTTATACCATGGGGGAAGGACATACAAAGCAAGAAAGAAATCATCTTATAAATATATTAGAAACAATAGCAAAAAAGGAAAAAAATTTGAGTCCTTATCTTGAGGTTCATTTCACCTAACATCAACTTATCTGACCTTTTTTGCTTGTCTCAGACATATATTAGTTATTGCAAATAAGGGAAACCATTGCCTTGCCTGATTATTTTTCAGAAATTGATTATCCTAAAACTTCATATAGAAATTTGTGGAGCCAAAAACAGAGTTGGAGTAATTTCAGCTACTAAATCTTAATTTAAAGAAAGCAATAATTAAGACAGTGTGGTGCTGAAATTAGGATAGACATATAAACCAAGGGAATAGGGAACATAGAAATAAATCCGTACACCCTCATAAACTGATAGTAAATGTGCATGACAAGATCATTCAGTGAGAAGAGATAATTCTCTTTGATACATAGTGCTGAGACAATGGCATGTGCACATGCAGAAGTTTATGTTGAAACTTCTACTTCAAATCATATACAAATGAGTTACCTGTGTAGTAAGAAAAACTGTTGCCAATTTTAGAAGAAAATATGTAAATTCTCATAATCTTGGAATAGGTAATGGTTTTATATGACACCAAAAACATAGGAACAAATAAAAAATAAATAAATTGGATGTTACCTAAATAAGAAGTATTCGTGGTTCAAAGGATGCTGTCAAGACAGTAAAAATTAAACTCCATACATTGATAGGTAAATTTGCCACATCATAGAAAGTATTTGTATTTAGCATAAACAAAGAGCTTTAGTTACTCAATAATAAAAGTACAAATCATAGCATTAAAATTGAGCAAACACCTGAACAGATATTTTTCCAAAGACTATGCGAAAATGGCAAGTAAGCACATGATAAGATATAAAATATTGGTATTGCTATGGATTGAAACTCTATTCTGACATTGCTATACCCATGTTACAGACTAAATCTTTTCTCTTTGCTGCGAATGTAATGATTCTCTCTTGGATATTAGGAACTACTTTTCTTCACTAAATTGATAATACATCCACATTTCCAACCTTCTGGATACTAGTGGTGTTATGGTAGTGGTAGTATGTATAGGAAGATTGTTTTTACCACTTTGGTCAAGTCTGTGGCTGTAAATTGGCCCATTCTATAACTGCCTATGCACAGCTAAGCTTAGGCTACAATATTTCTAAAATAATGAGATGAAGTCATTAAAATATTGTAAAGGACATGGAATCTGAACATTGCATCTTGACTGCTATTTATTAAGTGTGTGCTTTGAATAAATTTCATATTCTCTTTGTGCTTCATTTCCTCCTCTGAAATATGAGTATAATCATATCTGTTTCATAAGTTTATGGTGAGAATTATGTAAGTTAATTATTTGAAATAGTGAAGAAAGATCCTAGTTCATGATAAAGGATGTAAAAGTATATATCATTAATATCTATCATGTCTTTACCAATGGTATCACAGAGTAGAAAAGTTAGAAAAATACACCAATACAATGTCTGTGAGAGTTACAGCTAAGTCCTCTATAGGTTATCACAGAACCAACACATAGGCTTCTTATATGGTGGAAAATTAATCTTCCAGTTACTCAGCACTCTAGAGACACATCTATTAACTTTTCCTGTTCTGAAATCTTATGTCTCTATTCCCGTTTTGACTTCTTCCCTAAAATAAACAGTTGTAATTTCCTAGCACTTCAAGATATGCCTCACTGCTTAAGTCAAGATTTAGCCTTTAGAATTTTTCACAAAAATATCCATTAGACTGCTTTCCAGAATGGTTGAACAAGTTTACACTCCCACCAACAGTGTAGTAGTGATCTCTTTTGGCCACATCCCTGCAAGCATCCCTTGTTATTAGATTTCTTGATAATGACCATTCAAACTGGGGTAAGGTGGAATCTTAATGCTGTGTTGATTTGCATTTCTTTTATGGCCAGAGATCTTGAGCATTTCTTCATGAATCGATTGGCCATTTTTATTTCCCCTTCAGAGAAGTCTTTAAACCACTTAATAATGGGCTTGTTGTTTCTTTGAGGATTTCTTCTAGGAGGATTTAATTTTTTGAGCTCCAAGTATATTTTAGATACGAAGCCCTTGTCTTTTGATTGGCTAATGAAGATATTCTCCCAATCTGTGGGTTTCCTAATTACCTTGCTAGCTATGTCCTTTGCCATTCAGAAGCTCTGTACTTTAATGCAATCCCATTAATCTAAAGTTTCTTTGATTTGTTGTGTTCTGGGGTGTTTATTAAGAAAGGTTTGATCTATGCTAAGGAGCCCTAGTGTTGTCGCTATTCCTTCCTGTAATATTTTCAGAGTATCTGCTTTTAAGGCTAAACATAGAGCTCCCCTATGACCCAGCAAGCCCACTCCTGGGCATTTATCCAAATGACCACAAACAAGACTATACTAAAGCTACCAGAACAACCATGTTCATTGCAAAATTATTTACCATAGCTAAGACATGGAACCAACCCAGGTGCCCCTCACTAGATGAATAGATCAAGAAGATATGGTATATATACACAATGGAGTTCTATGTTTCCATCAGAAAATGATATTGCCCCACTCATAAAGAAATGGAAAGACTTAGAAAAAATTATATTTAAGTGAAGCAAGCCAGGCCCAAAGAAATATAGGTTTCATGGTTTCCCTCATAATAACTAGAATATGTCTATGATATTCTTAGCAGGGGATCAGAGCAGCCCAATAGCTAATTGCATAGGACCATATATAATGAAGTGTATCAAAGTGAACTCCAAGAATTGGAAACAAGAGGTTCTTTATTATGTCCTATATGCAGTTATCTCTATATTTTTCTTTCTGTTTAAGTTTTCTGTGCCCCTTGTATTACATATAAGCTTATATGATCTGTGGAAAGGAAAGGGAATCACAGAAACAGCAGGACAAAGGATGAACTAATGAAACAATGACACTCACTAGACACTATGTTGGAAATGAACTTTATAACTTTGGGGGGAGGGAGAAATAGTGTTTAAAAAGAAAGGTACTCAGTACCTTACTTATGTAACTGTCACTCCCTGTTTATCACCTTTACAATAAATTTTTTAAAAATCCATTAGAACAAAATTACTATTTTAACAACATATATTTTTCAATATATAGGGCTATTCTAGATGTCAGGTAGCTTCATCTATTGAATACTTTACCTTTCATTATAGTCATTAGGCATAGAAGCGCCAAATCAGGAAACTACACAAGGGAGTAATTTCATTTTATTTTTTTCAAATATGTGGTAAATCTGCCTAGAAATCGATGTTAAGACACAATTTCTTATGTAAAATGTTTTTTGGTAGAAGGTAAGCATGAAAAGATGGAAAGAGTTTTTAGACCATGTTTTCATATCTAATAACTGTGAAATGAAATATAGAAGAAAGGAGAAAGAGACAATTTAAAGCACATTTCCAACAATAGTTGAGTCAGGTTGGAGGAAGATGTTGAACCCAAATCATTTGTCAGAGAAGCTCCATCTTTTGTCAGAATGAACCTGCATTGTTTTAAATTCTGGGTTTTCTGGAATTCTGTTTGCACATGATTAATATTCAAGCCTTTTACTCTTTTGATTCAATTCTTTTTTATTTTTCTTTTGGTAGTACTGGGGTATTAAAATGAGAGCTTTGAACTCTACTACTTGAGCCAGGCCTTTACACCCTTTTACTTTGGTTGTTTCTTAGGTAAGCCTTCACACTTTTGCTTAGCTTGACTGGACTGAATCCTCTTACTTATGCTTCCTGCATAGCTTAGATGAGAGACACACAATTATTCCATTTTTGCCCAGGTTTGGCCTTGAACCCTTATTCTTCCAGTCTCCAACTTCCAAGTGGTGGGAACCATAGCACCTGGCCTTATTTATTCACAAATGTTTTCTTTGTGAAGGGAAAAGAATTCAACCACATCTTCATAATTTTAGTAGATCATAAGGGTATTTTCAATGAAGCATTTAAATTCATCATATCTTAGTAAGCATAACCTATGTTATATTACCAAATTTTATGACTTAATATCATCAAACTTTAATGAATTAATAAAGGAAAAAGCTAATTTATGTTATTTGTTCAATACAAGTCAATGAGAGGTTTCCTTCTAATAATTACTCAGAGACCTAGACGGACAGATTCTACACTCACCACAGAATCCTGGGTCTTTTCAATTGCTATAATGTCAGTAAAAACTTACTAGAGAGTTTCTTGATACAAATTAAATGCTTCAGGATGAAAATAAACATTCATTGGCCAGAAAAAGTCACTTGCTGTAAGATATAGAAATGTGGTTGATTGGGTTGATGTTTGGAGAGCTGTACATATATGTTACAGTGACCTTAAAAATGTCTCTTGCTTCTGATATTTCAGTGATACAAAGCTATTTTTAATGTGTTAAACCTAACAATTTACATTATTGATCATTTAAAAAGTAGCGTTCTTTCTGTAATCATAAGCATATTCACACTGTCATGACACAGATTCACAGAAATATATCTTAGCTTATCAAAAGGCTAAGATCTGAAGATTGAGCTTTGAAACCAGCCTGGGAAGGAACATTCACAAGATTTCTTATCTTAATTAACCACCCAAAAGTTGGAAATGGAGCTGTGCTTTTTAGTGGGTAGAACACCAGCCTTGAGTGAAAAAGCTAAGGGACAATGCCCATGGCCTGAGTTCAACCCTCACTACCTTTATGAAAAAAATTTCATCTTGAAAATCTGAAACATTATCTTTCCTGTTCTTTTCCCTCAAGCTATCATTATGTGTTCTGTCTTTATGAATTTGACTATCCTTAGGTAAGTTGTAGCAAATTTATTTCACTAAGCATAATATTCTCATAGTTCAACCATTATGATGGGATTTTCATTGTAAGAATGATTAATATTCCATTTTATGTAAAAACAACGTTTATTTATTCATTATCTATGGACAATTGAGTTAATTTTACCTTTTTATTATTGTTAATAGGACTGTTATCAACATGGGTGTCTAAGCTTTGATTTCAATTCTTTTAAATACCCCCCAATGAAACTGCTATATCATGTGACCTTTTTATTTTTAATATGTTCAGAATCTCCATACTGTTTTCTACAGAAGTTGCACCATTTTACAATCCCATTTAAATGCACAGAGCTCCAACTTCTCCATATTCTCACCAGTATTTGTATTATGCTTTGGTACTAGCCATTCTAACACACATGAAATTATGTCTTGTATGGCTTTCACTTGTATTTCACTGATGATTATTAATTTGAATATCTTTTCATTTACCTAATGGTCATTTGTAGTTTTTTTTTGAGAAATATCAATTAAAGTCCATAGTCCATTTTATTTTTAATTATATTTTTATTATCTTTCAGTAGTTGTAAAAAGGGGTTGACATTCAACAAGTCAATTTACAAGTACAATGCATCTTTATTAGTATTAAACCTTTCTTCATTCTTCCCCATCCTTCCCAACCCCACTCTTCTTCTCAAACTTCCTAGTTTTATAAGATATGCATTGAATAAAATGACTACATTCTCTCCCTTTCCCCTTTCCTCTCTTCAGTCCCCTCTATTTCCTTTCCATTAACCTCTTCTCATCACATCTCAAGTACTACTTTTACACCATTTGCATTCTTCCCCCAATATAATATACTAGGGTTAATACATTTGGGTATAGATGCACACAACCACAAATTTTCTTACTTGTATATAAATTAGATCCAACTTCTACATATGGGAGAAAATCCTATGTCCTTTGTGTTGCTGGGCCTGACTTTCTTCACTCAACATATTTTTCTAGGTCCATACATTTATTTGCAAATGATGTAATGCTGTCCTTTTTAATGAATGAGTACAATTCAATTGTATTGTGCTTTCTTGTTCCATTGATCTACTCATGGACATCTGGGCTGTCTCCATATTTTGGCTATTATGAATACTGAAGCATTGATTAGTTTTGTAAGTGGCTTTACTGTATCCTGGTTTATCTTTTACATAAATGCCCAGTAGTGGTATTGCTGGATCATGGGTTAGTTCTATGTTTAGTTTTTTGATGAATCTCCAACAATTTGCATTTTATGTTGCAGTATAATTTGGGGGGGGGTTATTTCTTTAGCATTGAGCTAGGGGCATTCTTTGTAATTTTTGCATGTTAATTATATATCTAAGTTGTAGTTTGCAAATACTGTCTTCCATTCTTCTTCAATGTTGAATGAGGATATATTCCAATGTTGAATGAGGATATATATATATTTGTTGCTTTGTGATTCTCTAACTGATGATGCTAAGCATCTTTTCATTTGTGTTGACATCATTTTGAAGAAATGTCTATTCTATTATTTTACCATTTTTAACTAGGTTATTTGATTTTTTTTTTGTTGGTCATGGGGCTTGAACTCTGGGCTTGAGCGATGTCCCTGCGCTCTTGTGTCACAGCACTACTTTCAGTTTTCTAGTTGGTTATTGGAGAGAAGAGTCTCATGAACTTCCTTGCCTGGCCTGTCTTTGAACCATGATCCTCAAATCTCAGCCTACTGAGTAGCTAGCAATACAGGCATGAGTTACTGGTGCCTGTCTAATATCTAATTCTTTAGGCTGACACTTTAGTCTCTGGCTGTTTCTTTTGATCTACAAGCCCTTTTAATGATTTTTAAAATGTTCCTCGAATACCTATTTTTTTCTTTTGTTGTTTTCACTTTGAGAATCATAGCTAAGAAATCACTGTCAATCCAATGTTTATATTATAGACTTTTTTTTACCCTGCATTATTTTATTCTTTTTTTTAGGTGATGGATTTATTGGCTACCATTAATCAAGAGAAAAATTACATTTCTCCCAAAACAAATGCTCAGACTGAGCCAAGGGGGAAATGTACTGGACTGTTTATAAATTCCCAAAGATGATCTCAACATGTGAGGATTTCTAGTATTGAGGTTCCTGCCTTCCTCTCCTTTCTAGCTAATTAGCAGCAGTTGAGTTTCTGTTGACAAGAGCAAAGAATTGGTCCCGACAGGACCCAGAACTAGCATCCTTGACCTGTTAGAGCTCTCTGGTGCTGGACCACAAGGTGTGCCTGGCACCAGTTGGGAGGCAGAGTGCATAGATGTCCACATTTAGGGGGAGGGTTGTAGGGAATCCTCATTTGCAACTGGCCACACAGGAACCCTTCCCAGTGCTTGGGTTGTCTTGGGGGTCTCAGCATCCTATAAAAGTCAGGAGCAGCAATGCTTCAAGAATCTTTTCCTGTTAACTGCCCCCAAAGGCGATGTTCTTCCTTCCTTTTGCTTCCCATTAATTTTGAGATATGGCTGAGCCCTCAGTGCTGCTATAGCTGAGTGAAACTAAACTATCTTCTGGTCCAGTAAAGATGGCATCATTCCCTATGCCCTGAGATGTCCCCTGGGATGGAAAACCACTTCAAAAGACTTAATTCAAGACAATAATTATAAGAGCAAAGCTTCTGGAATATGAGGAAATAAGGGAGCTCCACAAGCTGGGCTGGCCACCTCCTGGTCCCAACTTGGCACTAGGCAGAACAGCCAGGCTGTAACATTATTTCCCTGCCTGATCCTTGGGCAGGGCTTTCATCCCAAGGAAGCCAATGTGATTAGCCTGTATTCTTTTAAGAACTTTTCAATTTTACTGGCTGTATGCCTTTATTAGATTTAGATTTATTTTTGCATATAACATAGAAGGAGTAACCAAATTCATTCTCCACATTTGAGTATCATTTGACTATATATGCAAAGGTTCATATTGGGGGCTCTTTATTGATTGTTCAGACATCACCTTTTGATAAACTATTATTATGTAATGTGTTTTAAAATCAAGAAATATGATGTTTCTATTTGGTATTTTCTTTTTAAATTGTTTTGGCTATTTGGAGTCATTTGGGTTTCTAAATTTTAGGGGAACATTTTTCTATTTCTGCAAAACTGTTGATGGAATATTAATAAGATTGCTCTATATCTGTAAGGTCATTTTGGATCTTAGGGTTTTCCAATCCATGAACATAGGGTATCTTTCCAGCTATTTGTCTCTTCTTTAGTTTCTTTCATCAACATTTTATTTTTATAATTCCTTAACATCCTTAGATAAGACTACTTCTAAGTACTTTTTTGGATGGTGTCATGTATCAAAGTGTTTTATTTTCCATTTCTCAACAATCTCCAAATTGAAAAGAAGAAATAAAATTATCACCATTTGCAGATGCCATGATCTTATTTGTAGAAAACTAAAGATTCCACTAAAATTTCATTAGAACAACTATATTCAGACATGTTCTTTACAAAATCAATACACATAAATCATGTTTCTATATACCAATAGTGAGTGACCTTTAAAAATTTGAGAAAAATAATACCTAGGCCATTTTAATCTACCAAAAATGGGGGAATTCTTAATGAAGGAGAAAAATCTAAGTCTGATGTTAAGTTTGCCACACTTTGGATCAACAATTGTAGGCAAGGTAAAAGGTAAATGAAGATTGGCAGAGCTGACCCAGTGCAAAGAGATGGTATAATATGTCCAATCAAAAGACCCATAAGTAATTGGAGAAAGGCATTATTTGAAAGAAGATGTGATTAAGCTTCCAGAATATGAGATTGGATATTTAAGGGTTTTTTTTAAACAATTGATAGTTGGGCTTCTATCTAGATTTATCTGTATATTTCTCTTTCTCTCTCTCTCTCTCTCTCTCTCTTTCACTCTCTTTCTCTCTCTCTGTATGTGTGGGTACTGGGGCTTGAACTCTCAAGTCCTCACATTCTTGCTTGGCTTTGTTGTAACCAAATTTTCTAAAAAGTCATGAGGAAGGTAAGGTATGCTGTTTTAGCAATACAAGATTTTAAATTTATTACATGACAAGCCTTTTCCTAAAGGATTATTAGGTTATTCCAGACAGCTAGGGTTAGTCTCCCACCTCTTTTCTTGTTCCTTCTATTTCCTCTGCTGTCACCAGACTGTTCACTCTTTCCTCTCAAATGTGATTACAGAAAATCATATTTGTATGGATTTGGTTTGCAAGTATGTGTATATGGAGATAACAAAATGAAATCCCCTTGTGCAACTAATTGATTCTAGTAAAAATGCTTAAAAATAAAATATTTGCATTTTCTTCTTTCACAGCAATTTAGCACTCTATACTTTGAAGAGATATAGAACCTATCTCAGAAATTTTTTTTATTCCCAGATGGCCTTTTGAGGGTTTTACTTCTGGCTTGTAATGACATTTGAAAATTCTATTACTCATCAATATGTGGACTAGTATAAAAACCATTTTTCTATTACAGAAAAAACATTAGTGTGGGGAGACTATATGATTTTTGCTGCATTTGTCTTTACCCAATTTATACTTTTAGTCCCAAAAACTTCTTTTCTGATTATCAATTGTGCCTCTCAAATGTCACAGAATAGCTACAAAGAAATGATGCCAAAAGATCTAAATCTATAAAACCAAATCTATGAAGGGACAACAAATGACTGTATTCCATAAAGATCTCAGAAGTGTTCCAAAGTTGCACTGCTACTATGTTGCCATAACACGTGCATGTGCTCTAACTTCTGGGGACACATAGCCCAGTTTATTCTCTGGAAACTCCCTAATGTTCAAATATAATCAGCAGAGTAATCAAGTATCTCTGTATTCATTATTCTGTCCCCAAATAAAATGCTTGTTTGAATTATTATATTAGCTTACCACAGAAAAAATGTCAGAATCATAGAATGTTATAGTTGAAAAGAACATTAATAACAATCTTCTACAATTTCTCTTAAGTTCCTGCTATTTTTGTACATGCCTATAATCCTAGCACAAGGGAGGCTTAGGCATGATAACAAAGATGATTATTCATAACTAGCCTGGGCAATATGGGGCGTACTTATGTCAAAAAATTAAAAAAGGAAGGAAGGAAGGAAGTAAAAAAGGAAGGAAGGAAGGCAGACAGATAGATGGGAAGGGAAGGAAAATAAAGTTAAAAAAAGAATAGAAAATCCCAAATAAATTTATATCTGATCAAGTTTATATCTGATAAAATTGAAGCCCAGGAAATGTTACCGAGTCTTCAGTTGTTCTATCCATACTATGCTGAGTATAAAATCCATATCTGCTGACTCTTAGCATACTGTTTTCCCAATATTCCAGCCAGGAAATAGCTTTACATAAAGCTAGTTTTGCCCAGAGCTTTTGACTCAAGTACTTTACACAACTGAGAACATTTTTCTTTGCTTTGACAACTAACACACTTCCATGGACAAAAAGGTATTTTTAAATCAGTGCAACAAAGTACACTACAAATAGGTTAACAGTATTAAAGTTTGTCATTTTGCTATTTTTGTCTTTAAGTTAGTAGGAGAGCCAGTGGGAGCAACTTGGGGTAATAAAGGTTAATCACTGGGAGCTTAAGGGTGCTTATGTTTAATTGGTGGGCGATTAAAGATGCTCAAGGTTAACAGCTGTATTTTCAAAGCCGGTAATTTCTTTCATGGAAAGCTTCCCCTCTGGGATTTGCCAAACCTATCAATCAGTTCTAGCCACTAGCCAAAGGGATAGCAAATTCAGAGGCCTAAACATCAAGGAATTTGAGAGTGAGATCGAATATCTTAACCATGGATATAACTAATTTTCTTCAAAAAGAGTAAAAGTGAGTTTATCTTTCATTTTACATGCACACTTACTTGATTTTTTTCTTTTAGAATAAGTTTTAAATGTTATTTTTTTGTACGGCTTATGAAAATACTAAAGTGAGTTCACTATTTTGTTTTAAATCTAACATCTGGGTTCCAAAGTCATAGCACTTGATTGGGTTGTATTTCAAGATACTATGGTCTAGATTTCCAATGTTCTTAATGGTCTATCTGTAAAAGATTTTTTTTTCTTTATTTGCCACTGTTGAGAAGTAATGGAGACCTTAGGAGGTTGGGCGTAGTAAAAGGTCTTCCAGTTATTTGAAATCTACCAGGAATGTGAGAATCTTGTCTCTTTCCTTTCAATTTTTATGTCCCAGCCATGAGGTGACCATTTTGCCTCATCACATGATTCCTGCCATATCTGCTGCTTTACCACAAGCACAAAACTAATGAGGTCAATTGAGCATACCTGGAACCTCCAAATCTGTGAGTCCAAACAAGCATTTATTCTTTGTAAGTTGATTTATCTCAATGATTTATTACAATAACAAGAAAAGTATAACATTGGCACTGAGAAAATGGGGTGGTTTGTCCTGAGAGGATATGGAGAAACATTAGGAATTTGTGCAAGATAACTGTCAATTTGGTGGCAATTTAGAAGAGGAGCAGTTAGAAAATGCCTAAAATGCTACGAACAGAACTTAACAAGTGATTATGCTGACATTCAGAAAACCAGAATGGTGATAAGAATGGAAATAGTAAAGTTTATATTAATAAGTTTTCAGATAGAAAGAAGGAATGTATTGGAATTTGGACTAAGGGCATCCATTTTACAATATGAGAAAATTTTGCAGGCATTTTTCCAAGCCCTGAGACTTTGTGAGAAACTCAACCCAAAGAAGACAAACTAGTTGATCTGGTAGAGAAAGTTCAAGGCAATACAGCACTCATGCAACTTCATGGAAATGATTGGATACTTTTATCAACTTAAAAAAATGCAAATCAGGAGCAAAGAGGAACAGAATCCATAGATTTGGAAATTCTGCATTTGGACAAAAATCATGAGTTCATTTAAAGATGAAGCTAAGGAGAATGCAGTTGCTAAAAGGGACTAGCACCAAAAAAGCCAAATTAAAGCTTGGTATGTTGATACATGGCTATAATCCTAGCAGTTTCAAGTATGAGGATGGAGGTTGATGAGTTTGAAGCCGGCCTAGACTAGAGTGAAATCCTGTCTCATAAAAATGCCAAATGTGGGCTGGGAAGGTGGCTCAGTGGTAGAGCGCTTGCCTTGCATGCCTGATACCCTGGGTTTGATTCCTCAGCACCACATAAGCAAAATGAAAAAAGCTGGAAGTGGCGCTATGGCTCAAGTGGTAGAGCGCTACCCTTGAGCTGAAGAGCTGAGGGACAGCACCCAGGCCCAGAGTTCAGACCCCACGACTGGAAAAAAAAAATGTCAAATGTGCTTGAGAGCACCTAAGAAGTTGTCAAGGTGCTACTTCTCACAGACTTAAAGGTGTTAAAGAGCAAATTAAAAAAAATAAGGCAGATACATTTGAGATGAGAGGCTCATGGTGCCCTGCTCACCAAGAACCACCTAGCGAACTCTTGCAGGCAACGTAATCAGAGATGCATCTCTCTCTTTCTCTCTCTCTCTCTCTACTTTCTCTCTGTGTGTATTGGTTGGTCATGGGGCTTGGCCTGGGTGCTATCCCTGAGCTCTTTTTTGCTCAAGGCTTGAACTCTACCACTTGAGCCACAGCACCACTTCTGGTTTTCTGGTGGTAAATTGGGGATAAGAATCTCACAGTCTTTCTTGCCTGAGATGGCTTTGAACTGCAGTCCTCAAGATCTCAGCCTCCTGAGTAGCTAGGATTACAGGCATTAGGCACCAGCACCTAGTGGCATTGTCCTCTTGATAATGGTTTTGCAGGCATGTAGACAACAAAAGTGAAAAGGTCATGAAAATTTCTACTTAGATTTTAAAGGAAAGCTTGGAAGATTAAAAGACTTGTTGCAGGGTCAGATTCCCTTTAAGAAGCCACTGACAGAGGCTTTAATAGAGCTGTAAGAGTAAAGCCAAAGCTGCAATGGAGAAAATTAGATACCAGGATATGATAGAGAAGTCAACAGTAGTGTGCAAAAATACCTGAGAGACTATGTGCATATACCCAGCAAAGAAACAGAGGTGGAATCATCCAAGCCTTGGGAGCCCACATATCCCACCATAGTGTACCCTGAAATCAGACATGGAGATTTAGGGTTTAAGGTGGAGATTTAGGGTTTAAGGTTTCCCTGCTGGTAAGAACTATATGTGTGTGTGTGTGTGTGTGTGTGTGTGTGTACATACATACATATATATATATATATAATTTGAAAGCTGAACTCATTTTAAAGCTAATAAACTGAGGTGATCTGGAGGTGATGAACAACCTGCTTAAGGCTATCCACTCAAGCTAACTCTAGCATCAAATATTGTAATGCCTGGAAATCACTTATTTATAGCTAGACTGCAGCTTTTATTCAGAACCAAGTTTTATAGTGAAATATATGCTAATATATATATAAATGTATGTAAAAATTAACTAGGGAAAAGCTAGTCAGATTTTGTGTTATCTTTAAGTAGTTGTACAATGGAGTTTCCATTTAACAAAGCAGATTATGAATACAATACATCTTGATCTGTGTCTTCTTCAACATTATCATCCAAACTTCAACTCACCCCTTAACTTACTTTTCTTAAATATGGCATTTATACAGTAAATTATTGACTACATTCTCCCTGTTTATATCCTTCATTCATATATTTCTCCCCACTTGACCCCACCGTTTCTCTTGAATTTACCCATTACTTGGTGCTGATGATGTTGGATTTTGATTTTATTTGTCTAAAAGATTATACAATTTGAGCTCTGTATAAGGTCTATTTTACTCCAGTTAATTCATTTGCAATCATTTGCAAACCCCCTAGCATGTTTACTTATAGATAATAGGTTCATTCTATCCACTATAAATAAGGGAAAACATGCAGCCTTTGTTTCTCTGGATCTGGCATACTTCATTTAATATAATTTTCCAAGTCTTTCCTTAAAAATGGTACAATATTATTCTTGCTAATAAATGAATAAAATTCCATTTTGTGTGTGTGTGTGTGTGTGTGTGTGTGTGTGTGTGTATTTTTTATTTGTCGGATGTGGGGCCTGTACTCAGGGTCTGGGCACTGTCCCTCAGCTCTTCAGCTCAAGGCTAGTGTTCTACCACTTGAGCCACAGTGCTACTTCCAGCTTTTTCTGCTTATGTGGTGCTGACGAATCGAACCCAGGACCTCATGCATACAAGGCAAGCACTCTACCACTGAGCTACCTTCCCAGCCCTATACTATATTTTCTTGATGCATTCATCCACTGAGGGGCATATGGATTGATTCCATGTCTTGGTTATGGTGACTAGTGCTGCAGTGAGCATGATTGTATTGGTGGTTTAATGTATCCTGTACTGTAATCTTTTGGACAAGTACCAGATTTTATTAATTTGATAAGCTTGTGTTTTAAAAGTCTACAAAATAGAAGACATATGACTGAAAACACAATTGAAATGAGAAGTCAAATGAATGTACCCATGCTGAAACTTTCTTATAAGCAAAACATTTTAAATTTTATGTTGCACTAGAACCAACTATATCCTTTCTGAAAAAATCAAATCTTGATTACTTTATGATTTCTTCCTAATGAATCAGTCTTGATGAATCTACAGTACTCAAACATTAATGACATTCTTGACTGTTATATAGGTGGGGATAGAAAATATTTACACTATTGACAAATTTTGAAAATCATATCACTGAATGTAGTTTGTAGGAATGTGTGCAATGGTCATTTATCTCCTTTAGCCAATAATTACTTGTTCCTGCAGCAAATGAAAATGGATTACAAAATTTGATTTATTTAAAATCACTTAGAAAGAAATTCATTTCCCCATGCAAATTCTTTTTCATACTTGTTACCTTGTTATTATTGTAATAGGAAAAGAAAAAGTATATGGCATCCTTAATGAAATATTTAAGTAATATGTTTAATTAATGGACATAGATTTGTCATTTTATTCTTATTATCCAGAACTTTTAAGCAACATAAAATTTATATGAAGCATGAAATCAGTGACATGGGCCAGACAGGTCTATTGGGAAAGAAAAAACAAAAACACTTAACAGCTCTTGGCAGCACACTTAGTGGTGAGCTTAGGACTCTCAGTGTGTGGATGTCGGTAACATTTCCAGTAGATTGAAACCATAACTTACAGGTATGCTTTCACAGTAATACTTATAATTAAGTAGGAAATTACAACAGAAAAACACAATTGGTATTTAAAAGCCCAAACCCATTAGGTTTTTGTTTAATCATGATGAAATAATGATCGCTGTGAGCAATTTCCCATTCCTTAATCTGAACAGCGTTGCTTGTTCCTGGGATTGGTTCATGAAGGAATAATTATCACACTTGTAATTCAGTCAAGAATCAGAAACTGCTAATAGCCCAGGATTTCAAAGTACTGGTTTTTCCCTCTTTTGATTGCTTGATAATTTGATTTGAATTTGACTTAAATTCATTCTATTCTCTAAGAAGCTCAATAAAAATGGCATTTTCCTGTATTTTATAAATTAATCATACCAAATCAATATTGGGGAAAGGTAGATTTTTCTCCTGAAAGATGTGACTTTATTTGGTATTCAGAGTCCATGTAATATTCTGTTAAATTAAAAGTGTTGAAATTGGAAGTAAATTCTCATATATATATATATATATATATATATATTTGTAAAATTAAGCCTGCTATATTTTGCCTCATTAAAGAGTTGAAATACTAGATGATTTTGTTTGAGAACAATGAAATTGGCTAATTTTTAAAGTAATGAAGGGAGGCGATTAAAGTAGTTTAAAAAGGGGGTGAACTTTTTTGAAGTATACAATACATATATTTGTGAAAACAGTACCATGAAACACCCATGTATGCTCAACATGCTAGACAGACAAAAGCAATGTGGCAAGCCTAAATGGTCCCATTTCAGTTACACTAAACATATCAAAGTCTCTACATTGAGAAAGAGGCTGTACTTAGAAAACTTTTGTTTGTTTTAAGTGTAGAATTGAGGATTTCACATATCTTTTTGACTCTGGATATAATTCACAACTAACTGTGTTATCCAACAAGTCTTGAGTCACATGCTGTTCCCATAATAGTTTAAGATGTGTGATCTTAAAAGTGTACCCATTGTACCTCAACCTTATCATATTTACATTTGATAGCTAATTTTACATCTTAATCTGAAGGGAAAAGTGACACGCAGAATTCTATGCATCATAATAAGCCTTTTGAAGTCATATTGTAGACTAGTCTTGAGATTTTGTTGAACATCTGGACAATTACAAATTCTGCACCTGAAGCCTAAGAATCTAGAATTTACTGCTTTTATAGGAAATGAATTTATTTCCATAAAAATTTGATACAAAATGAAGCAGAGTAATATATTTTGAAATATATCAATTATTTGTGGGGGGAAGCAAGCATTCAATGAATCAGATGAAAATAAACCATGATTCAAGTATGCAAATAACAATACAAGAAATGTACCTTTCTGGAATGTTTCATAAAAGTTTCATTTTACAGTAATTACACACATATTAGAAGGGTCTCTTCCTAATTCACTAACATATCTTTCTCGCTTTCTTTTGGAAGTACTGGGTTTTGAACTCACAGCCTTGTACTAGACAGGTAGGTGCTGTATCACTTGACCATACCCCTCACCTGTTTTGCTCTTATTTTTCAAATAGGGACTTAATTTTTGCCTGACTCTGCATGAACTATGATTCTATTTAGTCTTCCTTCATAGCTATGGATATAGACATACAATCATGTTTATCTTATTGTTTGTTGAAATGAGATTTCATAAACATTTTTCACGGAGCGGTATTGAACTATCTTCAAAATCAAAACCATAGACATATTCATCTCTTTCACCAATTTTCTCCCACCTTCATTATTTTTGGGTGCCAGACCTGGGTCTTGAGTCAAGACCTGAGTGCTGTCCCTGGGTTATTTTTCCTCTCAAGGCTGGTGCTCTTTCTACCACTTGAGCCATAGCTTCACTTCTGGCTTTTAGGCAGTTAATTCAAGATAAGTGTTTCATGGACATTCCTTCCCAGCCTGACTTTGCACCACAATCCTCAGATTTCAGCCTTCTGAATAGCTAGGATTACAGATGTAAGCCACTGGTAACAGGCTACAATCGGTACTTTAAAATTTTGTTTGTTTCTATTGAGAGTGTATATGTGTGAGAGAGAGTGAGCAGGAGATAATGCTGCTGTGGGAACTTTTATGAACAGAATAGTTCAATATTTGGCAGTGAGAAGCCTCAGGAATTAGTGTTTGTCACTGGTTTAGGGGTTAAGGCTGCCTAGCTCAATGGCATGCATCCCTTTTTAAAAAATATATATGCCTAGTTTAATTTTTTATTGTTAGTTTCCTTGTTAATTTAAATTTATTGTCAAGGTGATATACAGAAGGGTTACAGTTGTCAGGTAATGAGTATATTTCTTTTTTATAATCACGCTTTCTTTTATTTTTCTACATTTTTATTGTAAAAAATACTGTACATAGGGGTTACAGTTACATGAGCAAAGTAATGAGTACATTTTCTTTCGAGCATTGTTACCACCTCCTTTGTTTTCCCCTACCATCCCTTCCCTCCCACCTCCATACCTACTCCCCCCCACCTGCCAAAGTTGTCAAGTTCATTTTCAACATAGTGTGTTGTATATCTCATTATTACAAATACTCAAAAAAACAACTGCCTGATAAATAAGTGGGCTAAAGACTTAAAGAGAAACTTCTGGTGGTGGTGGAGACAGGAGGGCAAGGATGGTAAGCAGAAACAAAGGAGGAGGCAACAATGTTTGATAAGAAATGTACTCATTACGAAGAGGTCCGGGAAGATGGCGGAGGAGAAGCTGGAGTCTAAGTAAGCTCTCGCATAGAAAGCAGTTTTAGAGTTCCAGTGAACAGACCTAAGACAGAAAATTACACCAAGTGAGTAATCACAGGACAGAGAGTTTGGCCAGAGAAGGAAACCCAGGCAAGGAGACACTTCTGAGCCCTTGCTAGCAGCCGCGGCGGCGGCGGCAGCTGTGGCGGTGGCGGGCAAGCGCAGGAGCCATACCTGAGCAACAGAGAGTCCCGGAAGAAGGAGCCAGATGCAGCAGGCGAGCAGATTCTACTCAACACCAGCAAGAACTGACTAGGAGCAGCAATTTTCATCCTGCAGTTCGCAGACCAGAGACAACCCAGGAACTAAGACTCTGCGTGAGTAGAAGCCTGACATCCTCACTCCTTCTCAGGGAGCAGAGGAGGGAAGGCCACCCCTCCCCCCCACAGCACCAGAGATCTCCATCTTTGATACCGACAAAGCTCGGCGGAGTTGCTAGCTCCAGCTCAGGCCTTGGAATAAAACGAGTCATTTAGCAGGTCACAAGAACTTAACGGCAGCGTGACCTGCCAGACTCAGCTCCACCCAGGGAAAAGTCACCCAGCTCGGGCGCCAGCCCGAGGAGTGGGTTTCTTCACTGGGTAATCAGAGCCAGAGGCTGCCCCTCCCTCTAGCAGCCTGGACAAGCAATTGAAAAGCAGTAAACAGAAACCCTGAGAATGGCTCCAGGTGGGGCTCTGTGAGGTATTCACAAACCAGCCCCGGAAAAGCTACCAGAACCTAGCCTCATCACTGCATCCCCCTCTTATGTGATACTCAAAGCAGATCTGTCTCCCAATGAACTAGCCTGGGAGGAGGATCGCCAAATCCTTGGTAAAGCAAAGCATTTTACTGGCTGTTAGAACAAACTGATTTAAGAAACCAACCAAGCCACAGGACCACAAGCAGACCAGAGACTCCAACAAGAGGCTGGTTATGGTCACAAGGGAGATACAGGATTTTTCCCACTCCTCCCCCCCAAAAAAAAATCAAAGAAATTTTTGGGTTTTTTTTTGTTGTTGTTCTTTTTTTTTCTTTTTTCTCTTCTTCCTCTTCTTTATTTATTTATTGTTTTAGTTTTTATTTTTGGTACCTTATATAAAAATTTTTTTTTCTTTTCTAAAACTTTTTTCAATCTTTAATCTTTGCCTTTTTTGATAAAAAAATGTTTTCCAGAAAGTTTCTTTTCCTCTTATAATTTCTATTTTGGGGATACGGGCAGGTGCGTTTTTGCTTTCTTTTTTGGTCTTCTTTCTCTTTTTTTTTTCTCTTTTTAAATTATCTTTTTTTTTTTTGTTTAGCTCTACTGAACTTCTCATCTTTTTTTCTTCCTTTCTTATCCTTTTCACCTTCTCCTCTCTTTCGTTCCTCTTTATGTGACTTAATTCTTGTCCTGCACACCCTCAGATAAACCTGTAGTTGACTATTAGACCCTATCCCCCATTGTATACACACTTAATCCACAAATTCATTACTCAAGTCAAAACATCTAAGACTTAAATTCCTTAATAGCAGTACTACCACTTTATACCTATATAATATTGTAAGCATTTTTATTTTTAATTTTTTCACATCTCCTTTATATCCCTCCTCTTCTCTCAATAAATTCACGTTCTTATCTAAATAGATTGTTATCGATTCTACATAATTTTATTAATTTCTACCTTTCTATTTTTTCTGGTCTCTTTTCTTTTCCTGTTCCCTTACTTTTTCTCTCTCTCTCTCTCTCTACTCTCATCCTACCCAACCTATTTCCTGCTTTGAGATTAAGATTTAGTTAACTACCCCAGAACCTCCCCACATCAATCTATTCTTATTTTTTTTAACCACATCTCTCCCTAGCCCTAATAATTTCTGGTCTTCCAAATTCTTCTTTGAGGTTCGTAGCCCATTAAGGTATAATTGTTTGATGTTGAATAGATGTATCTTTTGAACTAGATTGTATCTGTAGACTATTGACTGTGCAAATTCAGAC
>NW_012267254.1:12044420-12046375 GCF_000151885.1 Dipodomys ordii
TTCCATATCTTAGCTATGGTAAATAATGCTGCAATAAACATAGTCGTGCTGGTACCTTTAGTGTGGCCTTATTTGTGAACATTTGGGTAAATGCCCAAAGTGGGATTGCTGGGTCATAGAGGAGCTCCATGTGGAGCCTTTTGAAGAACCTCCATACTGCTTTCCAAAGTGGTTGAACAAGTTTACACTCCCACAATCAATGCAGTAAGGTTCCCTTCTGTCCACATCCCCTCCAGCATCTGTTGTTGTTAGAGTTCTTGATTATAGCTATTCTAACTGGGGTGAGGTGGTATCTCAATGTTATTTTGATTTGCATTACTTTTATGGCTAGGGAGGTTGAGCATTTCTTCATGTGTCTATAGGCCATCATGTTTTCCTCTTCAGAGAAGTTTCTCTTTAAGCCTTTCACCCACTTATTTATTGGACAATTGTTTCTTTGAAGATTTGTTGATGGGGGATTTCATTTTTTGAGTTCCAGGTATATTTTAGATATGAAACCCTTGTTCGTTGTATGGCTAGTGAAGATCTTCTCCCAATCTGTGGGCTTTCTATTGATCTTGCTAGCTATGTACTTTGCCATGCAGAAGCTCTGCAACTTCATGCACTCCCATTTGTCCAGCCTTTCTTTGATTTGTTGTGTTTCCAGGTCTATATTAACAAAATTTTGGCCTGCATCAGGAAGACCTAGGGTTTCTCCTATTCCATCCTGTAATGTTTTCAGAGTGTCTGCTTTGACTCTGAGGTCTTTGATCCATTTGGAGTTGATTCTGGTGCAGGGTGATATACAAGGATCTAGCTTTAGTTTTCTACAAGTAGTTAGCCAATTTTGCCAGCACCACTTGCTGAAGAGGCTGTCTTTCTTCCATCATACTTTTTTAGCTCCCTTATGGAAGATTAGATGGCTATAGGTCTGTGGGTTCATTTCTGGGTTTTCAATTCTATTCCATTGGTCCTGAGGTCTGTTCTTATGCCAATACCAAGTTGTTTTGATTACTATGGCTTTATAGTAGAGTTTGAAATTTGGTATTGATATTCCTCTAGCAGTGTTCTTTCCGTTGTGGAGCGTTTTTGCTATTCGGGGTCTTTTATTGTTCTATATGAATTTTTGGATTGCCTCTTCTTTTTCCTTGAAGCATGAGGTTGGAATATTGATAGGTATCACATTGAATTTGTGGATAGCCTTGGGAAGTATTGCCATTTTCACATTGTTGATCTTTCCAATCCAGGAGCATGGGAGTTTCTGCCATATTCTAAGTTCTGTTTTGATATCCTTTTTCAAGTTTTTAAAGTTTTCATCATAAACGTCCTTCACTTCTTTGATTAAATTAATTCCTAGGTATTTTATTTTTTGTGGGGCTATTACAAATGGAGTTACTTTCCTAATTTCAGCCACACCTTTGCTGGCATACAGAAAAGTGATTGATTTTTGAGGGTTAATTATATACCCTGCTACTTTGCTACTTTGCTACTTTGAATCAGCTTGAGTAATTTGGTAGTGGAGTCTTTGGGATTCTTTAAATACAAGATCATGTCATCTGCAAAGAAGGAGAGTTTTATTTCTTCTTTCCCTATTTGGATCCCCTTTATGTGTGCATCTTGTCTTATTGCCATATCTAGGCTTTCTAATGCTAGATTGTAGAGATGTGGAGAGAGTGGACATCCTTTTCTCATTCCTGAGTTAAGAGGAAATGGCTTTAGTTTTTCACCATTAAGTATAATGCTGGCTGTAGGTTTGTTATATACAGCCTTTAGTGTATTGAGGAATGTTCCATGTATTCCTAATTTTTCCAAAACGTTTATCATCAAGTGGTGTTGAATCTTGTCAAATGGTTTTTCTGCATCTCTTTCGATAACCATTTGGTTCTTATCCTTGCTTCTGTTGATGTGATGAATTTTATTTATTGATTTGCATATATTGAACTAGCTTTGCATCCCTGAAATGAATCCTGTTTGAT
>NW_012267254.1:12046425-12052418 GCF_000151885.1 Dipodomys ordii
GGTTCCTCAAAAGACTCCACATAGAACTCCACTATGACTCAGCAATCCCACTTTTGGGCATTTACCCAAATGTTAACAAACAGGACCACACTATAGCTACCAGCACAACTATATTTATTGCAGCGTTATTTACCATAGCTAAGATATGGAATTATCCAAGATGCCCCTCAGTAGATGAATGGATCAAGAAAATGTGGTATATATACACAATGGAATTCTATGCCTCCATCAGAAAGAATGACATTGCCTCATTTGTTAGGAAATGGAAAGACTTCGAAAAAACTCTATTAAATGAAGTAATCCAGGCCCAAAGAAACATAGGTCCCATGGTTTCCCTTATTTGCAATATCTAGTATATGTATGAGTCAAGTGGAAAAGGTCAGATAATGTGAGATTAGGAAAATGAACCCTTAGATATGTATTTTAATGTTTTTTTCTTTCATGCATGTGTTTCTCACACATTTATAAGATTATTTCTTTGTTGCTTTGTATGTCCTTCCCCCACAGTGTAATCCATGCTTTCACTATATTTGATGTCAGTATACCTTGTGGAGGAGATGGGGAAAAACAAGTCGTTTAAGGATACAGGTGGACATGTTGCAACAATGAGAAGTACAATTATCATGTCCATAACGATGTCAGTGTGTGTGGGGGGGTGGGGGTGGAGAAGGATTGGGAATGGGGGGGGATTGGGGAGGATGGGAAGGGATGTGAAGGATAAAGAAAGGAGGAGGCTGCAATGCTTGGTAAGAAATATACGCATTATCCTGCCCATGTAATTGTAACCCCTCTGTAAAGTATGTTCACAAATAAAATAAAATAAATTTAATAAAAAAATAAAAATAAAAAAAGAAATGTACTCATTATATTGCTCATGTAATTTTAACCCCTCTGTACAGTATTTTCACAATAAAAAAAACTTTAAAAAAAGAATGGCCAATAGACACATGAAGAAATGTTAAACTTCTATAGCCATAAAAGAAATGCAAATCAAAACAACATTGAGATACCATCTGATCCCCGTTAGAATGGCTATAATCAAGAACTCTAATAACAACAGATGCTGGAGGGGATGTGGACAGAAGGGAACCTTACTGTATTGTTAGTGGGAGCGTAAACTTGTTCAACCACTTTGGAAAGCAGTATGGAGGTTCCTCAAAAGACTCCACATGGAGCTCCCCTATGACCCAGCAATCCCACTTTTGGGCATTTACCCAACAATCACAAACAAGGCCATTGTAAGGCTACCAACACAACCATGTTTATTGCAGAATTATTTACCATAGCTAAGATATGGAACCAACCCAGATGCCCCTCAGTAGATGAATGGATCAAGAAAATGTGATATATATATATATATATATGTATATATATATACACATATATATATGTATATATATATATATATATATATATAATGACATTCTATGCCTCCATCATAAAGAATGACACTGCCCCATTTGTTAGGAAATGGAAAGACTTGGAAAAAATTATATTAAGTGAAGTAAGCTAGGCCCAAAGAAACATAGGTCCCATGGTTTCCCTCATTTGGAATATCTAGTGCATGTCTAGGACAAGCAGAAAAGGTCAAAATCTATGTACATATGAGCATATAAGATGATGTTAAATGACAGGAACCCCAAGACCGGGACACAAATATTTTTTCTTCCTTGTTATTGTTTCTAACGTATTTATAATGTACCATGTGATTTTTTTTGTTTCTTTGTATGTTCCTCCTCCATGGTATAACCCCTGTTTTCACTGTATTTGATGCCAGTGCCCTGCATCTTGTATATATAATTCTCTAGTTTGGGGAGGGGAAGGGAAAAAACAAAATGCTTAAATAGGGATACAGGTTGACCCTTTGACAGAGGTTACAGTTCCATAGGTAAGGTAATAAGTGCATTTCTTATCAAAGAGTGTTACCCTTTTCTCCCACTTTCTCTTCCTGTGACTTTCCTCCCCTCAAGTTGTGAAGTTCATTTCCAACATTGTGCCTTGTGAGTATGACTGTTGTGTTCATTCACCCTTTGTCCTTTGTCTTACCTTTTTGTCATATTCCTTCCCTTTCTCAAATCAGATAAACATATATAAAAGGCACAGGGTACAAAAAAAACAGTGACAATAAGGGATAAACCAAAGGAAAAAAATTAAAGCAAAATAAATAATTTCACATAGTACATTACAAAAAAACCCTCTTGTTTCCAATTACCCTCTTGTTTCAATTAGCATCATTTTATATGATCATATGAACATAGCTATTGAGCTGTTGTGATCCTTTTTTAGGACTATCCTAGACATATACTTATAATTACAAATGAAGAAAACCATGAATCCTGTGTTTCTCTGGGTCCTGCTTACTTCACTTAATTGATATTTTCCCCAAATATTTCCATTTCCTTATGAATGGGGCAATGCCATTCTTTCTGACGAAAGCATAGAATTCTTGATGGACTCATTGTGATAATAGATGTGCTCTAGGTAGAAAGAATAGAATGGGCTGGATTTCTTGAAAAACAAAAAATATCTTACAAGTATATAGTGACAAATAGACATCTTTTTTTCCCTTTATTCAGCTTTCGGTGAACTGTATATTAAGTCCTTTTTTGATGGGTTTCATGATATGGAATTACCAAAGAGTACTAAGACTAGATATGGTACACATATAAAGAAGTGATGAACTACTGGTGTCATAGTTCTACTGTGATTTCATGCTTTCTAGGTCTCTAAAATTCCATCATGAAGATTCAATTTAGTAAGCACTTATTAACTGTTATTTCTGTATTTGGGGTAGTGTTGGTGTAATGACTTCTACTCACAGGCAAGAGCTTGTACAATTCATATCTTCCACTAATCACAAAGGAAGGAGTACCTTGAGTTTCTTTTCATGTTTTCAGAATTGTAGCAGGTATATATAAGATAAAGGATGTCTTCTGAACATATATTTATGCATATATTACAGGTATCTAAAGGAAATGTAGAACTAGTTATATCTAAGACTGGTAAATGCTGAATTACAGACAGGAACCGTAGTGGTAGCATTATATATAATGTACAATTATGTTACACTATGACAATTGCTCTACTCCTGGTGTATATACCAAGTGTGATGGTGGAAGGTGGTGCCAGTCACTGTGTCTAGGAAAGTTAAATGAGAGAAGCATCACATTTGAGAAAGTATGAAATATGAGTGAGCTAGTATTAGGTCCATATGTGAAGCTGAGGAAATAGAGTAGAATATGTAAAGGCACAAGAATGTTAATTCAATGAATAGCACTGTATTATTGTAAAGTATATTTCATGACATGCCAAGGAAATATGCAGAGAAAGATTTGGGAGTGACTGAATACTTACTGAGTGCTGCTTATGTGTCAGGCCCCCTATCAAATGTTTAATACACATCTAATCTATTTGAGATAGAAAACATTGTCCTCACATAGGATTCTTTTTTTGCTACCATCCTATACAGTAGGTTTGTGCTCTGAGGTTGAGGCTCATTCAATTAATGTGGGAAGAAAATAAGCGAGCTAAGTTTTTGATTCATACAATCTTTCAGTAGATTCTTTTCTTATGTGATGCTGTATGTTTTGATGACATTACCCTCAAGGTATTATTTTCATTCACATTGGTATAATATGATCAAAAAACAAACTTTTACATGGGCTCTAATATGTCAAGCTTGTAGTCCTAGCTTTTTGAGAAGCTGAGAGAAGAATCATCCCATGCAGAAAAGTTCACAAAAATGCTCTTAAAAATAATCAGCAAACTGGTTTCCCTCATTTAGGGAACTAAAATGTGCCTATAAATCTACAAGTAAACACACTTGATGGTATACAAGAGATTATAATGAAATAAATATAATAGACTCTATGGAAAGTGAAAATTGTATAATTCTTTAGAAAGATTAAGTCAAAGCCTAATAAATTAAGCACCAGGAAATTGGTACTTGCAAGAGTGGGCGGGCAAGAGGTAGGGGTAGAATATATACATTGCATATATCACAGAATTGAGAAAAATAAGGGAAGACATAGGTCCTAGGGAAGATGAAGATATTAAGGGATGATACAGGTTAAGATATTTTATATTCATAAATTGCTTCATTAAGTGTCAACAAATTCAATACATAACCTAAAATTTAAGAAAAGCGAGGGAAGGGATAGGGTGGGTGGGGTGGGTGAGAGTGTTAAAAGGGGCAACATTGATAAAGAGGCACTGTATTCATAAACTGCTCTGTTGAATGACAACTACTTCATATAACTATTCAAAAGAAATAAAAGTATTCAAAAAATCAGCACAAAGCTGGGTTAAGAGTATGGTTCAAAGTGGTAGAGCACCTACCTAGCAGACACAAGGCCCTGAATTCAAAATCCAATACTACTATAAAAAGAAAATTTTAATATATTCAATTGCTAAGATTAGGAAGTAAATTTACTAACACAGCCTAGGTTCCTGGGATCACCAAACTATAGTATGTTTCAAAGGCCTGATGCTTCTTTGTGTAAGTATATTTTAAATGGAACACAGATACATGCAAATACACATAGGTTGTCTTTGACTGCATTCTTTACTATAATGGCAAAGTTGCATAGTTGCAAGAGATACTGTGTGGCCTAAAGAACATAAAATAATTGCTGCTTTACTCTTTATGAAAAAAGAAGTTTGCTGACCACGATTCTATTTTATGAATAAGAAAAGGGGCAAATTAACCAATTTTCACATAACCAATCATCAGTGTTATTGGCACTTGAACCCACTTCTAGTTGTAATGCTATCCTTCTATTTGCTTTTATTGACACTTGTCCTATGACCTCCATTTGACTGTAAACTTCAGTTACTATATTTGATTTTCCATATACCTGTACTACATGGGTTATTGATTCATGCTTTTCTGGGTCAATAACAGTATCTGTTTGAGGAATGGCTTACTTTGTCCCCTAAATTCTTCTATTCTCATATCAACTCGGATAGACTGGCAATGAGAAAGAAGAGCCAAGCATAATTCTGAGGACTTGCTTTTACAACCGACAGAAGCAAGAATGACAAATTGAAACTAGATATAGAGATAGCTATAGCTAAGTATAGGAAAATTTTAACTGGGCATGTTGAGTTTAAATTTTCTATGGTAAGTGAATGAGTCAGAAGCTAAGAAAATAAATCTGGGTTGGAGATACAGTAGAACAAATTATGGAGCCATCCATCTAATGTGTCTTTCTTAAATTTTATTATAATCATTGGTAAGAACTACAAAGAGTCTCACCAAGGAAAAGTCAAGGCTGAAATGAAGTACATTTTCAAAATTCTATGCATAAATAAGAACAAAATTATTAGACAAAACTGGGATCATATTTGTTACTTTGATCTATATTTTATTGTGAAAATACTGTACAGAAGTAACAATTACATGGGCAAGATAATGAGTACATTTCTTATCAAACAGTGTAGGCTCCTCCTTTGTTTCCCTTCCCATCCCTTCCCCCCACCCAATTCTACTAACCCCCCACCAAAGCTGTAAAGTTCATTTTCAACATATGTATATCTCATTGTTGCAATGGGTCCACCTGTATCCCTATTTAAACGATTTGTTTTTGTCCCTTCCTCCACAAATTATACCGACATCAAATACAGTGAAAGCAGGAGTTATAACATGGGGGAGGGACATACCAAACAACAAAGATATAATCTTATAAATGTGTTAAAAACAATCAAATGAAAGAGAAAAACCATTTGAATACATTTCTTAGGGTTCATTTCCCTAACATAAACTTATCTAACCTTTTCTGCTTGATTCAGACATATACAAGTTATTGCAAATAAGGGAAACCATGGGACCTATGTTTCTTTGGGCCTGGCTTACTTCACTTAATAGAGTTTTCTTGAAGTCTTTCCATTTCCTAACAAATGAGGCAATGTCATTCTTTCTGATGGAGGCATAGAATTCCATTGTGTATATATACCACATTTTCTTGATCCATTCATCTACTGAGGGGCATCTG
>NW_012267254.1:12054755-12056045 GCF_000151885.1 Dipodomys ordii
CCGGAAAAACACAAGAAAAATGGCAAATCTGGGTATCTCAATTCCCAATCTCGATAATCAGAGGACAGAACAGATAATGAATAATCCAGAGGAGAATTCCCAAATAGCTCTACAAACACTGCTGGCAAACATGATAAATCATAAGATTGAAAGCATACAAAGGTATCTGTATGAGCGTGATAGGGAGAGAGAGGAGGCAATCCAAAAGTTTATACAGGAATATAATAAGCATGAGGAAGCTACTCAAAAACTCATACAGGATTTGCATGAAGAGCATAAGAATACTCAAAGAGAAAGGCAGGAATGGTGTGAGCAGGCTGAGAACACTGAAAGAGAACTACAGGAATCCCAAGAACGGGAGGAAGCTAATCAAAGAGTAATACAGGAATTGAGAGAGCAGGAAGAGAATACACAAAGATCACTAAAAGCATTCATGGAATCCATTAACAAAGAACTGAAAGAAGTCAGGGAGACCACAAAGGGAATGCTGAATGGAACCCAACAGAAGGAATGGGAGTCCAAGGAAACCATAATCAATCAACTAAGTGATTTGAGAATAAACACTGAAAACAAAATTAAGAAAGTAAACAAGTTCATACAAGATCTAAAACAAAGCTTCAACAAAGAATTTGAAGCCATCAAAGATGACCAATTAGAAGGATAACAGATAAAAAACAAAGTAGAAAGTCTTGACAGCAGGTTAGACCATGCAGCAGAACGAATCTCAGGCATTGAAGACAGCCTAGATATTATAGAGAAAGAACATACAACCATCCAAGACAAGTCCAGGAAATATTATAGATTTATACAACACTTGGAAGACACCATCAGAAGGCCTAATCTAAGGATAATGGGTGTAGAGGAGCACCTAGAAACAAAAGTTAATGGTCTAGGAAATTTGTTTAACAGGATCCTAGCAGAGAACTTCCCAAACATACAAAAAGATAGGCCTATTCAGATACAAGAAGCTTTTAGAACCGCAAATAGACCAGACCAGAATAGGACATCCCACCTTCACATTATAATCCACACAGGATGAACTCAGACCAAGGAAAAGATCCTTAAAGTTGTCAAGGAGAAAACATTAATCACCTATAAAATGAAGCAATTAGAATCACCTCAGATTTCTCAGCAGAGACAATCAAAGCAAGAAGAGCCTGGAATGATGTATGCCATGCCCTAAAAACAAACAACTATCAACCAAGAATACTGTACCAAGCTAAACTCTCCTTCATAACTGAAGGTCAAATAAAAACCTTCCATAGCAAAGAAAAATTGAAACAATACATC
>NW_012267254.1:12056095-12086320 GCF_000151885.1 Dipodomys ordii
CTGCCTGGTTTTGGGATGAGAGTTATGATGGCTTCATAGAATGTGTTCGGTAGTGAACTTTCTCTTTCAATTTCATTGAAGAGTTGGAGGAGTATTGGTGTGAGCTCTGCTTTGAAGGCCTTGTAGAAATCCATTGTGAAACCATCTAGTCCTGGACTTTTCTTAGCTGGGAGGTTTCTTATTGCTGTTTCTATTTCAATGCTTGTTATGGGCCTGTTAGGATGTTTTAACTCATCTTGATTCAGTTTCGGCATGTCAATATTTGCTAGAAAAAGGTCAATTTCTGCCAAGTTCTCAAACTTATTAGCATAAAGTTTTGAGAAATAATGCCTTATAATGTTCTGAATCTTGGTTGTTTCTGTGGTGATGTTTCCATTCTCATCTCTGAGTTTATTTATTTGGGTGTGTTCTCTTCTTTTTCTGATAAGATTTGCTAAGGGTCTGTCAATTTTGTTAATTTTTTCGAAGAATCAACTCTTTGTTTTGTTGATTCTTTCTATTTTTTTGTATTTTAATTCATTTATTTCTGATTTAATTTTAATTATTTCTTTTCGCGTACTGGATTGGGGTCTATCTTGCTGCACTTTGTCAAGGAGGTTCAGATGTGTCATTAAATTTTTGCTTTCAGATCTATCCAATTTGTTGATGTAGGAACTCAGAGATATAAACTTGTCTCTGAGTACTGCCTTGGCTGTGTCCCAGAGGAGCTGATAGTTTGTATGTTCATTTTTATTGAATATCATGAACATTTAAATTTCCTTTCTAATCTCTTCCATGACCCACTCGTGATTCAGCAGTGTGTTGTTCAACCTCCATGTGTTACTGGATTTTCTTTGGTTGCTTTTGATGTTGAATTCTAATTTTATTCCCTTGTGGTCTGTGAGAATCCAAGGTATAACTTGAATGTTTCTGAATTTGGACAAGTTTGCTTTGTTGCCTTAAATGTGGTCTATTTTAGAAAATGTTCCATGTGCTGCTGATAAAAATGTGTATTCTGATGTTGCTGGGTGAAATATTCGGTAGATGTCTGTTAAATCTCGTTGATCTATGTAGTTGTTTAGATCTGCGGTTTCTCTGTTGAGTTTTTGACGAGTTGATCCATCCAGTGGGGAAAGTGGTGTGTTAAGGTCCCCAACAATTAATGTCTTTGGATCTATGTGGCATTTGAGGGGAAGTAGTGTTTTTTGGATAAATTTGGGTGCTCCATTGTTTGGCGAATTGATGTTTAGAATTGTAATATCCTCCTGAAGGAGAGATCCCTTTAGTAGTATGTATTTACCTTTATCTCTTCTCAGTAATTTTAATTTGAAGTCTATTTTATCTGATATTAGGATTGCAACTCCTGCCTGTTTATGGGGAATGTTTGCTTGGTAGATTTTGTTCCAGCCTTTTACCTTGAAATTGTATTTGTTTTTATGGGCAAGATGTGACTCCTGAAGGCAGCAGATAGGAGGATCTTGCTTTTTAATCCAACTAGACAGTCTATGTCGCTTAATTGGAGAGTTAAGTCCGTTAATGTTGAGAGATAAGACTGAGAGGTATTTGGGAGTTCCTGCCATTTTATCCACCTTCTTGGAGGCTGCAGCTACTGGGTTCTTCCTATGGTTCTTGGATTCTCAGTTTCAATGCGGTTTCTTGGCCTTTGTTGTGGTCTTGTTGGTTTTCATTGTAGAGGACATCTTTAAGAATCTTTTGGAGGGCTGGTTTGGTGTAGATATATTGTTTCAAATTTTCTTTGCTATGGAAGATTTTTTATTTGACCTTCGGTTATGAAGGAGAGTTTAGCTGGGTACAGTATTCTTGGTTGATAGTTGTTTGTCTTTAGGGCATGGCATACATCATTCCAGGCTCTTTTTGCTTTGGTTTTTGCTGCTGAGATATCTGAGGTGATTCTAATTGGTTTCCCTTTATAGGTGATTGATCTTTCTCCTTGACAGTTTTAAGGATCTTTTCCTTGGTCTCAATTGATCCTGTTGAGATTATAATGTGACATTGGGATGTCTTTTTCTGGTCTGGTCTATTTGGGCTTCCAAAAGCTTCCTGTATCTGAATAGGCCTATCTTTTTGCATGTTTGGGAAGTTCTCTGCTAGGATCCTGTTAAAGAAATTTCCTAGACCATTAACTTCTGTTTCTAGGTGCTCCTCTACATCCATTATCTTCAGATTAGGCCTTCTGATGGTGTTTTCCAAGTGTTGAATAGATCTATCATATTTCTTGAATTTGTCTTGGATAGTTGTTTGTTCTTTCTCTGTAATATCTAGGCTGTCTTCAATCCCCGAGATTCGATCTTCTGCATGGGCTAACCTACTATCAAGACTTTCTACTTTGTTTTTTATTGCTTTTCCTTCTAGTTGGTGGGCTTTGTTGGCTTCAAATTCTTTGTTGAAACTTTGTTTTAGATCTTTTATGATCTTCTTTACTTCTTTAATTTGGTGTCCAGTGTTTATTCTCAAATCACTTAGTTGATTTGTTATGGTTTCCTTGGACTCCCATTCCTTCTGTTGGGTTCCATTCAGTATTCACTTTTGTTCTCTGTGACTTCTTTCAGGTCTCTATGGATTCCATGAATGCCTTTAGTGATCTTTGTGTATTCTCGTCCTGCTCTTTCAATTCCTGTATTACTCTTTGATTAGCATCCTCATGTTCACACAATTCCTGTAGTTCTCTTTCAGTGTTCTCAGCTGGCTAACTCCATTCCTGACTTTCTCTTTGTCTGTTCTTGGCCAGCTCCAGCAATTCCTGTCTATCTGTTTAACTGATCTCATCCTGCTCATGCCATTCATTGATTTTTCTTTCAGTGTTCTCAAGCTGTTCACGCAATTCCTGTATCAATCTTTGAGTAGATTCCTCACGTGCATGTTATTCCTGTATTGACCTTTGGTTTGCCTCCTCTCTCTTCCTATTACACTCACACAGAGTCCTTTGCACGTTTTCAAAGTTTTCATTTACCATGTTTACCAGTAGTGGTTGTTTGTAGAGCTTTTTTGGAACTCTCCTCTGGATTATTCATTATCTGTTCTGTTCCATGATTATCATGAGTGGGAGTTGAGATACCCGGACTTGCCATTTTTCTTGTGTTTTTCCGGCTTACTCTGCCCATTTGGGATGAAAGTAACACCAGTTTTGTGCTAGAACACTATCTTAAGGCAAGCATCAACCAAATTCAGTAGTTGCACAGTCAATAGTCTGCAGATACACTCTAGTTCCACAGATATATCTATTCAACATCAAAGAACTATGCATTAATGGGCTACAAACCGCAAAGAAGAATTTAACAAAACAGAAAATATAAGATTTAGGGAGAGTAGTGGGTAAATATAGGAATAGAGGGATGTGGAAAAGTAGAGAGTGGGTTAACTTAACTAAGTCCTAATCTCAAAGGGGGAAATAGGTTGGATAGAATGATAGTAGAGAGAGAGAAAAAAAGAAGAAAGAGAAAGAAAAAAGAGACAAGAAAAAATAGAGAAAGAAAAATGAAAAATTAAAAAGTGAAGCACTTAAAAATTATGCAAAATATGAACATGATATTCAGAGAAGAACCAGGGTAGGATAAGGGAAGGTGAGGGATAGAAAGGAGATGTGAAAAACTTACAAAATAAAAATGTTAAAATATCATATAGTTATAAAGAGGTAGTACTGCTATTAAGGAATTTAAGTCTAAGAAGTTTTGAATTGAGTAATAAATTTCTGGATTAAGTGTGTACACAATGAGGCATAAGGTTTAATAATTGACTACGGGTATATCTGAGGATGAGCAGAACTGCAATTAAGTCTTGCAAAGAAGAAAGAAAGAGAAGAAAAAGTGAAAAGAATGATGAAGAAAGAAAGGAAAAAAAGGATCAAAAGGTCAGTAGAGCTAAACTAAAAAAATTAAAAAAAGAAAAAAGCACAGAGGAAGAAAAAAGGTAACAGAAAACAATTTTTTAAAGTTAAAGATTAAAAATTAAAAAAGGTACAAAAAAGAGTTTTTGATTTTTTGGGGGGATGGGAAGATCCTCTATTTCCCTTGTGTCCGTAACTAGTCTCTTGTTGGAGTCTCTGGTCTGCTTGTGGTGTTAGATCTTCCTGTGGCTTGGTTGGTTTCTTAAGTCAGTTTGTTTGAGCAGGCAGAAAAATGCTCTGCTTTACCCAGGATTTTGTGATCCTCCTCCCAGGCTAGTTCAGTGGGAGGGAGATCTGCTTTGAGTTTCACAAAAGAGGCAGATGGCTGTTTCCTCTAGTTTGGAGATGCTGTGATGAGGCTAGATTTTGGGTAGGGTTGAGACCTTTCAGCAAACAGTAGCTTTTCACTGAGGGGCTAGCTTGTGAGACACTCACAGAGCCCAGCCTGGAGCCATTCTCAGGGTTTATGTGTACTGAATTTCAATTGATTGTCAAGGCTGCTGTAGGGAGGGGCAGTCTCTGGCTCTGTTTACCCAGTGAAGAAAGCCACTCCTAGGGGCTGGCAGAGCTTGCATGGCCTGGGCTGGGTGACTTTTCCCTGGGTGGAGTTAATCCTGGCAGGTTAGGTTAGGTTCTTATGACCTGTTAAATGACTCTTTTGTTTTCTTCCAAGGCTTGAGTTGGAGCTAGCTACTCAGCCAGGCCTTTGTCAGTATCAAAGATGAAGATCTCCAATAGTGGTGGGGAGGAGTGGCCTTCCCTCCTCTGCTCCTTGAGAAGGAGTGAGGATGTCAGGCTTCTACTCAAGCTGGAGTCTTGGTTCCTAGGTCATCTCTGGTCTGCGATCTTCAGGATGAAAATGTCTGCTCATCACCTCTTGCTGTGTTGAGTAGAATCCACTTGCCTGCTGTGCCTTTGTCCTGGATTCTCTATGTTTTAGGTATGGCGGCTATGGCCGCCACTGCCGCCACTGCGGCTGCTGCCACTGCCGCCACTGCGGCTGCTGCCACAGCCACGACTGCTGGCAAGTGCTCAGATCTGTCTCCTTGCCTGGATTTTCCCTCTCTTGCCTAACTCTGTACTGTGATGGCACACTTGGTGTGATTCTCTGGCTTAGGACTGTTCACTGGAGCAGTAGAACTGTTTTCTATGCAAGAGCTTGTTTAGCCTCCAGCTTCTCCTCCGCCATCTTTCCAGAGCTCCTCTACTTTGATCTTTTAAGCAAGAGATTTCTTTCTCCCTATAGCATAGCATCTTATATCTTTATAGCAGGACCAGCATGCTCCATATTTTCAGCTCATATGTGACTCTATTTGGGATGAGAGATCTACCTCTCATAGAGATGACCAAAGTCCTTACTGTATCCACCAAGATTTCATGGGAAGTAGAAGAAAGCTCAATAGCTTAAGGCCATTTATTTCCCTGGGAAGAACAAGGGAATGAATTATTCAGAATGTCACAGTAAGAACATAAATTATTTGAGCATTTCACACATTAACTGAAGGTGAAATGAAAATACTTTTGTCATTATTAAGTCTGAAGGAGCATAACATGGAGCTTTAGTCCCCTCCTGTCCAGATGGGTTATGAACCAAGTAACTGAATTCAAAATTACTTGTCTCAAAAATACTTTACTCTTATTATTATTTTTTTTCAGAGCAATCCCATTTGAGGAATTATGAACAAAAACAAAAAATGACATTAAAATCCAACAATAACCAAAACGTGATACTTTTGTTTTCTGCTCATTTTCTTGGCCCATTCCATTGCAAATAGATGATTTAAAGGTAAATACAAACTTGATATGCTGACTATTAAGAGGCATCTTCTTTACAAACCCATATGTTCTACTGGAATTCACAGAAGAGTTCCCTTTTTAGCTTAAAGTTCTTCTGTCACCATGTTAACATCTTTAAATAAGGGCCCCGCATTTTAACTAAGCACTGAGTCCCAAAAATTATGTGGCTGATTCTGCCTTCCACTTGAATTTAGTTTCCTGATGACTAAGCTTAGCTATAGCTGAGCTTTTAAAAAGTACACAGGCCAAAAATGCTGTGAAGATACTTGAAGACATTTGGAGCTTCAATACACATTGTGAAGAGTTTTACTGTTGGAAAGCTCACAGGAAAATATCAAGAATGTTTTTGCATTTTCCAATTTTGAGATATAGCAAGATGGTGCTTTGGTCCTTCTATAACTTTAATAGAAGTGGTAAAGGTAAGATTTTTACAAATATGGATATCCATATATTCATAGTTCCTTTCAACAACAGGCACTACAGAAAGGCCAGAGATTCTGCATCGAAGACTGATGTCTTCAATTTAAGGCAACATTGCTGACTATGTCATCTTAATGTTAATCCCTTTTATACATCCCCTAGTGTTTCTGTTATCTACCTTCTGCCTGCAGTCTATAAGTTTATTTGCATTAAGATTTGCAGTTAAGAACGCAAGTGGCAGCATGGCCATGTTTAAAGAATTCAAACTAATGTGTTGCTTCACCGAGCACTCTACACAGTTGATAGCTACCCTCAGTCAGATGAAAGGTATATTGTTTGAGGAGTGATTAAGGAGATGGAGGCAATGGGATTTTAGAGTTCCCATTAAAATCGCATCCCTTTTGGGGTTTGCCTGCTGTATTCATGAAAGGACACCCTCTATTACTTCTGCCTTCCAGTATTTGGGTTGATTTATGATTACTTCCTGCTCTTACAAGTCATACAACCCTGAAAGTCCAGTGCATCTGGAAGCTAAAGGGATATTGTTCACCATTGAATTTTCTCTACATTTTGTTTCTTTTGGAAATTCTTTTTTTTTCTTTTAGTAACCTTTAACTAACCTTTGATGTCAAGAATAGCCCAAACCGGAACATAGTATGAGCTAATGATTTAGATATTCATAATGACTTGGCAAACTTTCTCCTTGTTAGTTGGTGACTCAGGCAGAAGGGATGGAAAATGTGCTGTCAGTGGTAGAACTGCACCCTGCAATAAGGCAAATTAAAAATAAAAAAGATAGAGGGGAGGGGGACATATCCATACCCTTCCTATTCACCTGGTTAATGACTCAGGCTGTTCATTAAGCACCCAAAGAAGCAAGCCTTATCATTTCCCTACCTTCAAAACATGAAATACTGCATTCAAATTATAACAACATGCTTGAAAGCTTTTTTAATTGAAAGTGTGTGATAGGATCTAATGTAACATTTATCTTGCTGCAATTGACATGAGAGGAAAAGGTGCAGGCTTTAAGGAAATTTTTATTTAGAGGCAGACTTAAAGTGGCTGTGGGAGTGATTGTCAGCTTATCAGCTGACTCATTGATGCCTGGAGAGAACTTTTTGTCATTAGCAAATCTGAATCCCAATATGGCCCAGTACAACACAATGAAGGCTTTTTATCTTTTCTCTAGTTCCAGCTCCCTCCCACTACACCCTCATTCCCTGAGAGTCATCTCCATTAACAAACACAAATTAGTACGCAATACCTACTGGGAACATTCACTACAAAAATGATTTAATGACAAGGACTGTTTTAGGGGTTTGTGTGTTAGCAGAAATGTCTTTGCAGCCCACATATAAGAGAGCATTTTTTATTTGCAAGAATCAGCAAGTATTATGGGTACAAAGAGCTGACATTCAAATAGAAGCCACAAAAATGTGGAGGAAGTATCTTTTTTAGCTGACTAGATTTAACCAGACAGAGCCCATTTTCTTGGGAAAAACAATTTTGTATTCTAGGTTCTTATTTCATGGAGAAGATTATTTATTTTTGAGGGAGGCTCTAAGGGGCCTTGTGAAATCAGCTGCAAACTAAAGGCAATTTAGGGACAATCTCCAGGTTAAATCTACTTATGGGTAGATGGCTCACTATAGTCCTTCTCCCCACACAATCCAGCTATCATGAAAGGCTGTGACATTGTGTTTAAGAGAATAGGACTTACTGAGTTGAGTTTGGAAATGGCTGAAAGGGCATGAGGGATTGATGTATACCAAGTTCTCCAGAACAGAGCTTTTTATCCTAAGACTTAGAGATTTAATAATATTTGGTCTCTGTGAGTATTTCTGTTATGATAAGACGTTCGTGTTCACACTTGCTTTGTTCTTGAGGTAATAATTGAAAAAAATGCTATTAGTTCTTTCCTTTCCCAATTCATTTACAGAGATTGAAAACAGTCTTGGTATAATGATTTCATAAGTTCTATCATCCTCTAGGCCAAGATTTTACTGGCTCCTATTAAATTCTTCATGTTTGATCAAGTATTTTCTCATTGTAGATTGGCTTTTAAAATCTTGTAATTTTACAAATTGGGCATAGTGGCACGTATCTATTATTTGAGCACTCAGGAGGCTGAGGCAGAAAATTGTGAATCTGAGCTGAGCTCAGACGCATACTGAGACTCTGTTGCAAAAATACCTTCTAACTCTGAAATAATTATAGACTCACAGAAATTCACAAAATATATTACAGAGAGGTCACATATACCTTTACTCTGTTTCTTCCAACTGTGAATGAACTGTCATTTATTTAATACAAGATAGCTTGACTATCCCATTCCTCCAGCATATCCTTCACACTTATATGGCACAGGGCATTAGGATATATAGATATGCAAATTACTAGCTACACATTTGTTATTACTACTCCACTGTATATCTGCAAGTCATCTTAAGGTTATGAACTCATAAAGATATAGCAATAAATAGAAGAAATAGAGAAAACTATCAGAAATACTTAATAGTGAACATTTTGGAAGGAAGTGTTTGTTGCTATAGTTGAATATTTAATCTACAAAATTCATGTTGAAATCTGTCATTGGAACAGTATCAGTGGTGGGTTCATTAAGAGGGCATCATTTCATGGGTATAATTGGTGCTGATATAAATGGAAGAACTCAGCCTTGTCTCTTTTTCTTGTCTTTCACTCTATGCCATATAAAGAATAGTATTTATTCTCTCTGTAGGATGCAACACTCTAGATTCAACTTTGGAAGCTGATACATGGCCATTACAAGAGAACAAACTTATTGGTACCATGAGCTTGGACTTCCCAGTCACCAGAATGGTAAGAAATAAATTTTGTTCTGTATAAATTACCCAGTCTCATATTCTGACATAGTAGCATAAAGGTAAAAAAATTTTTCATAAAAATTTGACTTATATATTGTAAGTGGGTTACACATCAATTTGACTGTTATCCATGACATAACTAAGATTGGTTTTGAAACTTGGGATGATATAACCTCTTAAAGTAGAAAATCCAGTCAATGTACCTTGTCATTGATATGTGGTACAAAATTCCTTTTCACCTGGTGCTGGTGGCTCATGCCTGCAATCCTAGCTACTGAGGAGTCTGAGAGCTAAGGATCACAGTTCAAAGCCAGCCAGGGCAGGAAAGTCTGTGAGACTCTTATCACTTTATTGGAAATAAACCACCAGAAAACCAGAAGTGGACCTGTGGCTCAGGTGGTAAAGCATTCACTTTTAGCTAAAGAGCTGAGGGACATTGCCCAGGCCCAGAGTTCAAGACCCATAACCAACAAAAAAAGAAAGAAAAAAATTTCTTTCCTTGATCATTGTCTTAGTATCTTCAAATTCTCTTATTTGTGTTTATGCATCTCCACTCTACTTCTATATTACTTACCTTGATGAATTTGTAGTTAACTATCAGTCTACTCATTCAGTCCTTGTTTTTTTCTTTCATGTTCTTTAAGAATACTTTATTAGCATTATTATCTATGTATTGTTATTCATTATATTTCTATACATGAGTACAATGTATCCAAATTAAGGAAGTGACTCTGTGGCTCAAGCGGTAGAGCACTCGCCTTGAGCTGAAGAGCGCAGGGACAGCATCCAAGCCCAGAGTTCAAGCCCCACGACCGATCAAAAAAATTAAGCTAGCTTCCACTAGCAATTCCAGAACTAGTTTTACCTTCCTGTCATTTACTTTCAAAGACTAGATTGTGCATATAAGAGAGAACATGCAGTATTTATTATTCTAAGTGTAGCATATTTTTCATAATATGACTATTTCTAAGTCTATTCATTTCCTTAGTAATGATGCATTTTTTTCTTATGGCTAAATTATACCCCACTATATATATATGCCACATTTTATATACTGTGTATATACCACATTTTATTTATCCACATTTATTTATTGTTGAACATCTAGGCTGATTCCATATTTTTTGAATAGTGCTACTGTTGTGAATAGTGCTACTGTAACATGGGTGGGCAGGCATCTTGACTGTATAACAATACAATCCTTCCAAGAATAGTATAGCAGGTCATAGAGTAGATTCATTTGTTGTTTGTGTGATTAAACTCAGGGTTTCATGCTTTCTGGATTTATCCTTCAGCCTATTTTGCTTTGGTTATTTTTGAAATAGGGACTTGCTTTTGCCCAGGCTGACCCAGTCTGTGATCTTCCATTTACACTTCCTGTCATAGCTGGGATGACAAGTATATGCCACAAAGTCACACCTTTACTGTTGACATGATGTCTTGTAAACATTTTATCTGGCCTAACTAGCAGCCACAATTCTCCCAGTTTCAGCCTTCTTCATCCCTGGGATGACGGGCATGTGACATTACACCCAGATGAAGTCTTGCAGTTTTGTGAAATTTTTGCCCAGGCTTTCCTTAAAACATGATTCCTCTGATCTCAGCATTTAGAGTAAATTGGATTTCAAGCATGAGCACCCAAGATTGTTTTCATTTCTTAAAGAAACTCTGTTCTGATTGGTCATACTATCTGCCTTCATTTGAATCCTAACAACAGTATATGGGGTCCTTTGTAACTTTCCCCTCATCCTCACAGGCATAGTTTTTGTTTATATTCTTGATAATATGTATTATAACTGGGGAAATATAGACTCTGATGATGTTTTTATATGCATTTCTTTATAAGTATGGATAAGTACATAGAAGGCATTATGATTTATTTTCAAAACTTCCTGTTCAATTTATTTTCCAATTTATTAATTGGATTATCTATTATTTTTGTATTTAATTTTTGTTAACTCTTTGTATATTCTTAATATTAATCCTTTACCTATTGAATCACTAGTGAAATAGTTTTCCATTTTGTATACTCTTTAGGTTTGCTTTGATTCTGGTGTTTGCTTTGATTTTGGTGTTTGCTTTGCAATGAGAAAGGATTTTAATTTGATAAAATATAACATTTTAATTTTTGTTATTATTTTATGAGCAATTGGGATTATATTCAGAAAAGCAGTATCAAACCTATATTTTCAATGATTTTCCTTAGGTTTTTCTCTAGAAGTTTCAAAGTTTTCAGTCTTAAATTAAAGATGTTTGATACATTTTGTTTTTTTTTTTTGCAAACATTGAGAATTAGAGGTGTAGTTTCAGTCTTCTGCATGTAGAAATCCAGTCTTTCCAACACAATTTATTGAAGACTTTTCTTCCAAGATAACTTTTTGGTGCCTTTGTGAAAAATCAGATGATTGTAGCTATATTGACATTTCTGGGACTTCTACTCTGTTCCATTGATCTACATACACTTTTTGTGCCAGTACCATAATGTTTTTTTACTATGACCATTGTATAATTTACAGTTAGCATTACTTTTTTTGCCCAAGATTGCTTTGAGTGCTTGAGATATTTTGTGATTACAAATAAATTTTAGGATTGAATTTTCTATTTCAGTCCTTATTTGTTTAGACACTTATTTTTTTAACAGGACTGGCATTTGATTTTGGGGCTTTGCAGTTGCTAGTTAGGCACTCTATTGGATGAGGCATAACTCCAGCCCCAATCCTTGTCTTTCTAGATTAAATAAGCACTTTCTTTGTCAACTTAGGAATTTTACACCTTCTCCAATTTATGATTACCTCTGCATCAAAACATAAATGGATATATTATATATTTGCTTGTTGACATAATATTTGAGTTAAAATATATTTCTTAAACTGAGTAGTAATGTATGTTTGTATGTATGTGTATATGTATATGGATAGTTATAATGGGATAGGGACTTAATTTAAGAGTCACCAGTTCAAGAAAATTTTAGCTCCTTGAGGAAATAGAACAAAAGATAGAATATTTGACTTGCCTTTTCTATTTTGTTAAAAAAACATACTGTTTCATTAAAATTGTTCAAACGTTTCTTTTAAAAAGTTCCACTGCACACACTTAATTTGCACTCATGTATTTGAGAGTATGTATCCATTTATATTCATGACAAAAACAGAGGATTTGCATGAGTGCACTATACCAGTATGCCCATCATTCAGTGGAAGGCATTACCTCCTGTGATTCTAAAATAGCAATTGCTGAGAAGAGATAGAAATATGCAAAACAATACTTACTCTTGAACTTTACCACAGGCATGCCTGCAAAATAAAAGATAATAGGGAAAACATCCTTTGCTATCTCATTGAGAGTTGAGTCTTATGTAGATACTGAATAAAGCTTTAAATGGAAATATGAAAGAATGCAATAAGAATTTACTAATGAATGTGGTAGGACAACAAATCTTAAAATCTTTTTTTTTTTGTAGGTCGTAGGGCTTGAACTCTGGGCTTGGGTACTGTCCTTGTGCTCTTCAGCTCAAGGCGAGCGCTCTACCACTTGAGCCACAGCAGCACTTCTGGTTTTCTAGTGGTTTAGTGAACATAAGACTCTTACGAACTTTCCTGCCCCGTCTGGCTTTGAACCGTGATCCTCAGATCTCAGCCTCCTGAGTAGCCAGGATTACAGGCGTGAGCCACCAGCGCCCGGTTTAAAATCTTTCTTAACTAATTTTAAAATTGTTTTTTTTTTTGGGTCCGGTTGTGGGGCCTGAACTCTGGGCCTGGGCGCTGTCCCTCAGCTCTTCAGCTCAAGGCTAGCGCTCTACCTCTTGAGTCACAGCACCACTTCCGGCTTTTTTTCTTTTTGCTTATGTGGTGCTGAGGAATCGAACCCAGGGCCTCAGGCATGCAAGGCAAGCGTTCTAACACTGAGCCACCTTCCCAGCCCAAAATTGTTTCTTTTATTAGCATATATTCTTGAGATAATTCCATCTACCTCTGTGGTTTTCAGGAATGAGTATATAGCAAGGATTTCTTGCACAATTCCTTCCAAGAGTATCATTTGTATGAATAGCTGTCTTCTCACCAAGTGCTCAATGAAAAAATTGAAGGCCTGGGTTTTAAATCTGAAGCCATTTTTTCCAATAGGCAAAACTGGAAAAATGTTAATTCCTTTATGCCTTTGACTATTTACTCTCCATTCCTTAATATCCAAGCCTAGTCTACACTAAACAATGGATATAGAATTCCTCTATAACTTTCTTGGCAATAAATGATCAAGTTCTTATTTAAACTCTTTCAATAATAGGGAAATTAATACCTCCTTAATCTATTTATCCATTATTTGAATAGGCCTTGCTCAAGCTTTTGTTAGAGTTCTATTTATCATGATTCAAAAGCTGTTCTATAAATTCCATATTAATCTGGATATCCTTTTCAGGTTGTACATAATGTTCTGTATTTCGTCTTCATGACAGCCCATTATTTGTGAAAATCTTTTATTGTTTTTTCTGATAAATCCTTATGGTTATCTGCAGTGAGACCCAGTATTTCATTCTGTACAAAAAGCTAACAATATCATCTAAAATGAAATGTGGAAACAATAAAGTTTAATGTATTATGAACAGCCATAGCTAAGACTGAAAATGTGAATCATGTGATTTCTTTATTTGGAGTGGTGGTGATAGCAGGTGAGTAGGGAAGAAATGAGGCTTCCACCAGAAAGAATGACATCACCCCATTCGTCAAGAAATGGAAAGACAGGAAAAAAATCATTATGTGAAGTATGCCAGCCCCAAAGAAACATAGGCTCCATGGTTTCCCTCATTTGTAATAATTAGTATATGCCTAGGATAGTCGTAGCAGCGGTTCACAATAGCCAAATTGCTATGTACATATGAACATATAAAATGATGCTAATCAAAATGATCTCCATGATATGGTAGCAAGAGGTTTTTTTGTTTTGTTTTTGTGTGTTTGGTTGTTTCATTTTTTTTCTTTTCTTTTTTCTCTTTTTTTAGTGAGTAGTTTACAGTCATTTCTTTTGTCTGCCTTTTTTTCTCCTCTTGTTTATTCTGGAGGTCACCATTTCTGATTTTAGTAACCTTTGCTTATATAGATATTATCTGATTTATCTTAAATGGGTGTGGCAAAGGGTGAACCAATACAACAGAGATACTCACTAGACACTATGTTGTTGGAAATAAACTTTACAACTTTGGGGCAGGAAGAGAAGTCAGGAGGAGGAAAAGTGGGAAAAAAAGGAGGAATGGGTAAATGTACTCATTACCTTATTTATGTATCTGTAATGCTTCTGTACATCACCTTTACTATAAAATAAAATTAAATAAAATATCCTTCATTTCCAGGTGTTTGTGGCTCACACCTATATTGTTAGCTATTCAAGAGGCTGAGGTAAGAATATTGTGGTCTGAAACTTTAGTGAGGAAACTGAGTTATAGCCAACCCTGTGCCTAGCCAGGTGTTGGGGCAGTTGATTTCACAAATATAGTGAAGCCTAGCCAGGAAATGGGGGGCTGTCCACCCATCTGTCCAAGGCCTATAAGCCATCCTAGCTCAATGGGTAGGGCCAGGAGTGCCCTGGTAGATACGTCATGATGTTGAGCCCCAGGGGATCTCTTACTCAAGGGGCTGTGTCTATGTATAATACTTACTTGAGATTTGGTTTCTACCCAACATGTGACCTTTAAAAAAAAAAAGCTTGGTGCAAGCTCTGTTCCAGGCAGAAGATCTTTATAATTGGCCTTCTGCAGTCTGCTAGCACTAAAATAAAGATTCCAATATTCGATCTCTCAAAATGCAGCTTCTCTATTTTCTCATGGCTGGTTTTACTTCTGATTTAAGGTATATTTTACCGTAAAGCATATGGTTCCCTTACCAGGAAACCAGTCACAGAGAACCCAGTGCCAAGGAGGGCACCTGGGTTCCTTGATGCCACGCTGGAGTATGGCCTTGGTAAGGTGGCTTCCTGGGGACAGAAATCCCACAGGGGAGGCATGCCCCCTGACATGTTCCAGAGTCCCTTGGACTTTCTATTGTTCTGACAGCCAGCTCGCCAATGCCAGACATGCCACCCAAAATATCTTTTTGGAATCACGCAGAAATCTTCCAGAAGTAAGTCTATGTCTTGTCTTCTGTCTGCATGTTTTTGAACCCTAGGGACTGATCGGTCTGAAACAGTGGTCGAGACAATGAGGAGTGGACGCGCTTGGTAGCCTATCCATGACCTCCAAGGGTGCAATGGCACCCTGAGGATTCAGAGGGCTGTGGTAGTGGCAGAGAGCCGTGGTAGGGTGAGAGACTACCCAGTGTGGGTCTGTGGTTGGGAGAGACCACTCAACCACAGTATCACATCCAGCTGTGATTAGGGGAGACCCCTACTTAGCACCTGGTCTGGCCGTGGTTGGAGGGAGCACCAATCCGTCATCTCTGACTGTGGTTGAGGGGGACCACTCATCATAGCATTTAACCTGGACTTGGTAGTATTAATCTGTACAGAAAAGTTTTCTAGACTCAATCTCCAAAATAAAAGGCAAAAAGCAGGGCTGGAGTTGTGGTTCAAGTGGTAGACCACCATCTAGTAAGTGTGAGGGAGGCAGAGTTTAAACCTCCGTTTCATGCTTTCACCCCATAAACCCTTCAGTTTGCCATGCAGTATATACATTCATAGATTTTACCCTTGGATATTAGTGTATATGATTATAGGACATTGATAACAGAATGTCATACAGTATATGTTTCTGCATTAGCTTTCTATAACTTAAAAATCTGCATTTTTAAAAGATATCTATCTTTAAATATTCTAGATATTTTATGTAGTATTTCACTGTAAAAGTAAAAACAGTGGTAGATATTCAAAACTGTAAATATTACTTACCCATGTTCTGATAACAAAGCCTAGATTATTGCCTCCTTCAAGGTCTAGATATCATATTTTTATGAATCCAGCCTAAAAATAATCATCTTAGTTGTTTTAGTATTTGTGGTACAATTACTGAATCAGTATGAGCTATCTATTAAATCCTAAAGGTTCCTTTGTAAGAGCTACTGTTGCTAAGTTATGTTCCCATGTGTAATGTAGAAGATGAATGTATATTCACAACAGGGTTCTTATAAACAACAAGTTCCCAGGTGCATTTTACAATATCACTCAGTATTCCAGGATATGATTTCCGGACCAATTTTGAATAACATGGTTCCTGCATTGTTACTGCCTTAATATAGTGTATAATGCATTATGCATAGTGTAATACCAAATTAAATAGGCTTGATTTTGAATACTGAATCTGGCACTTACTAGGGATGTGACATTGGAAAAGTCATCTTGGTAAGTGCTAAATTGACTTTAGCTTACATCATTATTATTGCAGATTGGAAATTCATCTATAAAATGGGCTTTATTGTATTAAGCATACCATAAATATTTGCTTTACATTATTCATCCTCAGTAGAATGCAATAAACATAGATATTAATAATATAAATAATAATATCATAAAGAAGTGATTTCTATACTTTCTTGTGCATTAGAATCCTATGGAGACCTTTAAAAAGTCCAGATGCTCAGGTTGTACTCCATGCACAACAATTAAGCCAGCTTATTTAGAGGTAAAAGCCAGGTCATTTTGATGAAGAGGAAAGTTTGGGAATCATTATTATAAAGTAAGAAATTTTTGTTTTTGCCATTGAAAGATTTATTGTCATATTAGAATGTTTTCATGCCAAACCTACTTGGCAATTGGGGTTAATAGGTTCTATTAGTAGTTTTGCTTAATTCCAGCACATCATTTTTTGTTTGCTTTGTAATTACCTACAAAATTTGTAACTATGGTCCTTGAAGAAAAAAAAGGGTAGGCAATTTTCATTGAAATATAGTGATAGACAAATAGACCAATTTTACTGAAAATATTGGTTTCTAGATGGAGAAAGGTAGGAAAAAAAAGAATGTTAGACAGTAAATAATATTGAAATACACTGTATCTTTCTATTAATATGTCAAAATGAAACCTGTATTTCTTTGGGCCTGGCTGGCTTCACTTAGTATATTTTTCCAAGTCTTTCCATTTCCTTATGAATGGGGCAATATCATTCTTTCTGATGGAAGCATAGAATTCCATTGTGTATATATACCACGTCTTCTTGATCCATTCATCTACTGAGGGGCATCTGGGTTGGTTCCATATCTTAGCTATGGTCATTAATGCTGCAATGAACATGATTGTGATAGTAGCTTTAGTATGGCCTTGTTTGTGGTCATTAGAATATGTCTTGATATTCTTAGCAGGAGAATCACACAATATCCCAATTGCTAAGTGCATAAGACCATATATAATGAAACATATCAAAATGAACTCCAAGAATTGGAAACAAGAAGAACTTATGTCCTGTATGCAGTTTTTTTTGTTTTACTTTTCTGTACCCTTTGTCTTATATATAAGCTTATCAGATCTGTGGAAGTGAAAGGGAATCATAAAACAGCAGGACAAACGATGAACTAATGCAACAATGACACTCACTAGACACTATGCTAGAAATAAACTTTACAACTTTGGGAGGGGAATGGGGAGTGGTAAATGGGAGAAATGAAGGAGGGGGTAATAGTGTTTAAAAAGAAATGTACTCATTACCTTTCATTACCTTTCTTCTGTAACTGTAACACTCCTGTTCATGACCTTTACAATAAATTTGAAAAAAGAATTACACACTATGAAAAAGCAGATGTCAAAAGGAAACTCAGACTTTAAAAGTGGAGAGTAACGAAAGAGGGAGTAACTGACAGGGTTAATCTGAATAACATAATATATGCATATGAAATATCCTGGTATAACCTCTTTGAACAAATATATACCTAAACAAAGAAAGACAGGGATGTATCACAGGGTCTGTAAGGGGAATAGTAACAAGTAGGAGGTGGAAGGGGAAATGGAGAGGAGGAGGAGAGAGGGGAAACAGTGAATATGGTCCAATATTGTACACACACACACACACACACACACACACACACACACACACACACACAAAACCTGTTTAAATTGGAAACAGTTTGAGGAGGAATGAGGGGAAGTGATGAAGGTGGTGAATATGATCAGCATATATTGTAAATAAATATAGATATGGCACAATTCAATTCCCTTGAATAATTAACAGATGCTAATAAAAATTAGTTCCTTCAACTACTATTTTACCACAATATCAGATAATTTTAATATTGTAATCTTTTTTGGGGGGGTCTGGTCGTGGGGCCTGAACTCTGGGCCTGGGCACTGTCCCTCAGCTCTTCAGCTCAAGGCTAGTGCCCTACCACTTGAGCCACAGCACCACTTCTGGCTTTTTTCTTTTTGCTTATGTGGTGCTGAGGAATCGAACTCAGGGCCTCAGGCATGCAAGGCAAGCGCTCTACCACTGAGCCACCTTCCCAGCCCCTAATATTGTAATCTTTTAATTGTGGCTATACTATACCTGCATATACTTTTAGTTTTACATTATCCTCTTAAAATATAGTACCTTGAAATGCCAGTACTTCAAAATTCCTTGTGTTTGATATAGACATAGTAGCATGTAACAAAAAATCACTTTAATCTTTGATAGTCATACATTAACTTTACATTCAACTAAAACAACTAGGTTTCTTCAGTTGTATTGATACTATTGCAGGTGTCCTCATTGCAGCAATTTATGTCTATTCATTGAAATATACCTTTGTTTATAGTTTCTGCCAGTTGAATGTTTCTGATGGATAATTCTGTCATATAGATTTGTAACTAATTTTTCAAACAAAAATGTAAATGAACTGGCATAGAAAGTGATTATGAAGTAGTAAGAAGGACCAGCTTATTCTTAGGAGGCTTTTTTATGTTTTAAACAAAGTTTGTTCTTTAATGTTATTTTTAAGCCCTGAACTATAGACATTGTATTTTGCATTCATGCTAAGGATGAATAAAAACATGCTCTGGTTGCTCACACTGTAATCTTAGCTACTTAGGAGGCTAAGCTTTGAGTAATGTGGTTCAAAGCCAGCCCAGACAAGAAAATCAGTGAAACACTCATGTACAACTAACTAGCCAAAAAAGCTGGAAGTGACTCTTTGGCTTTAGTGGTAAAGCACTAGTCTTAAAACAGCTCAGAGACAGTGCCTCAAGTTCAAGCCCCTAGACTGGAAAAAATGTATAAATGGAAATTTTTAATATTCCTTTACTTACAACATAAATATTAAGAATACACTGTGTATAAGGGACTATAATTGTGTGTGTGTGTGTGTGTGTGTATACAAGTGTGTACTGGTATTGGGGCTGGAACTTAGGACCTAGACACTGTCGCTGAGCTTCTTTGCTAAAGGATAGCACTGCATCACCTGAATCATAGCTCCACTTATAGCTTTTTTGAGGGGGAGGGGATTAATTGGAGGTAAGAGTCTCATGAAAGTTTCTGCCCAGGCTGCTTTGAATCATGATCCTCAGATCTCAGTCTCCTGAGTAGCTAGCATTACAGTCATGAGCTACTGTGCCTGGGCTACTTTCATTTTTTTTAATGGGATATGTAGAGTCATAAAAGAAATTACATTTACCTCAAAGATCTGTTTAGACATAAGACAATGCAATGCAACAAATGGCCTAGTAGAGACAATTAAATTTTAGTGAAAGGATACAGATGAAGTATAACAAACACATCCTAGAGGTTCAAGAAAGGCTTCCTGTTGGATATAAGACATAGATGATACACATGAAGAAAGGAAGGAAAAGGATGATCAAAATAGTAGATTCTGTACACATTGGAAGTTTCTCCCCACATTCTTCTCTAAACATGAAAAGGCTGAGTCTAATATATCATTGTAAAACACTGATTAAGCTTAAAGACTCAACAAAGAAGAATGTATTTATTTCAGAATGTGAACAGATTTCTAACCTTGCTTGGCTGTAACAAGATGCCTCTATGTTTTTTTTGCTGGGAATTATAGCATCTTTATGCATAACAGCCAAAAACTAAAACCTACCAAATGTCCACCAATATGTGAAGGAGTAAACTCTGATAAGCTCCTATAGTTAAATTTATTTTTTAAATCAAAAGATACATTGTGTAATATCGAACATAGGAGAAGCAGAAAAGTAAGGACATTTAGATATCTTGGTAGCAATATAAAATTTTGTAATTTCATGGACAATAAATAGAAATTAAATGTGGTAAAACTAAAACTATATATACACATTTCTGGATGCCCTAAAAACTTTTTGTATGTAAGGTGAGTTGTACAACATACTTAGCATAGTACCATATGTAACACATAGAAATTGGAAATGACTTAAAATGTTCATTCTGTGGGAATTAGATGAATTGTGGTATATTGGTGAAATAAATCTTATGAGTAGAAGTAAAAAATAGTTATTGACTGAATTTAGTTGTAGAATTATATACACTAATTCTAATGATTCTATGTGTTATAACACATAGACTCAATAAACATAAATGAATGTAATACATGTATAGTTATGTAGATAAATAATACATCTGGAATTTACATATGCAATTATTTCTAGTCAATGAGTAATGTTATCAAGAAACTTAAAATAAAATATCATGTTTACAAATGTTTAGAAAAACATTTCTAGATTGTTATGCTTATAAGCATTTACTACATGAGTGTCCATAATCTGTTTTACTTTGTCATCATTAAAAAGGGAAGGACTTAGGAAATTATAGCTAGATATAGATTTCAAAATGGAGAAAAAGATGCGCAAATGTGATGTGACAACCTTGGGAAATTGTAAGAAGTTTAAGTGTGAGTGAAAGGTACATTAGCCTTAAATTACAGGTAAAGGGCAGATCATGAAAGTCCTGTATATCCTGCTGAGGATCACGTTGAGTTTTCTTTGACAATGAATTACCACTGGAGGCTGGAAAAATGGGATTTACAAGAATGGATGCATGAGGCAAAGGCATCTTTATTTGCTATGCTTTCGGAAGCGTAAAAAGGGGAAGGGACTTGGGGGAAGAAGCACTACAAGCTAAAAGTAACATTTACTTGGTGTGCAGACTCTGCAAAATCAGAAAAGCTCATTTTGCTTAAAGCAGAGTGGGATAGATGGGCAGACACTCATAGTTATAGTTGCTAGCTGCTAGAAGGTTTTATGCTTAGGCTTTTATTGAGAAAAATTCTATTTCAGAGAAACACTTGCTTGGTTGTAAGTTTACTCTTATTTTTTCTAAGTGAACCTTCACATGGAAAATGAAATATTCACTAAAAAATACGTGTGGAGAAAAAAACTGACTTAAAAAAGATTGCTTTGTTGACTTACAATTAATCTTAAAAGGGAAACACCCTACTTTCAAATCTTTCAACATGTTTTCTTTGCAGTGTAAGCTATAGGATAGGTCTAGATTTCTTTTTTAATTTCTAGTTCACAAGCTGACTGACAAAAAAAAGATCCATGAAAAAGTAAAGGCTGGAGATGTGACTCAGTAATACCATAACAACCTAGTTAGCACACCTCCCTGAGTTCCCAGGATCTGAGTTACACCAACACTATCAAAAAAATAAATGAAGTCAAAATCCAGCCACTTAGATATGATGTTAATGATTTAGTGTGCCACTTCTTTTTCAGATTAGTGTAGATGTTTGAAAAAAAATATATATCGAGTGAACTATATTATACATACTGTTTCATTGCCTGACTTATTTTACTTAATTATCTATTATTCATGCCTCTTAATATCATTATTCTTTTAGAATGCATGAATTATTACCAATCATTCCATATACCTTTGTAATGTATCATGTGCTTTATAGTTTGACAGTATGAACTTTTTCTTCATATTTCAACATTCATTTTATATAACTACTATTCACTTTATTCTTGTTTTTCTAAGCGAACTTTCAGATGGAAAAAGAAAATATTCACTAAAAGATAACCTGTGGATAAAAAGAACTGACTTTAGATAGCTTTGGCTGGGAAGTTGGCTCAATGGTAGAGTGCTTGCCTTACATGTGTGAGGCCCTCGGTTCCATTCCTCATCACCACATAAATAGAAAAGGCTCGAAGTGGCACTGTGGCTCAAGTGGTAAAACATTATCTTTGAGCTGAAGAGCTGAGAGACAGCTCCCAGGCCCAGAGTTTAAAAAAATATTGTTTTGTTGACTTACAATTAATGGTAAAATGGAAACACCCTACCTTCAAATCTTTTTTTATGTTTTTATTGTGAAAATACTGTACAGAGGGGTTACAATTACATGGGCAAGGTAATGAGTACATTTCTTATCAAGCATTGTAGCCTCCCCATTCTCCCCCACCCAATCCTCCCCCCACCCCCGCACCAAAGTCAAATATTTCAACATGTTTTCAAAGTCATAGATAGTAAACCATTACTTTATATTCCAAACTTTTCAGCCAAATACTGTGAAGTGGTTCTTGAGCGTAACTTCATTTACAGAAATGGGTTAGCACACATGTAAGATTGTGATCCAATACAAAAGGATACTCGTTTCTACAGTTAACTGGGTGTAAATATTTAAAGCATCATTGAGTTTGACTTGTTAAGTGCTATTACACAGACACACACACACACACACACACACACACAAGTATATAGTTGAAGTTGACTTTAAGAAGCCTGTGAGCAGTTCTCAAAATGTATAGACTCTCAGGCAATTAATAGAATAGTACTTAGTATGGAGTTTGAACACTGATGCTGGTTCCTTGAAGGAGCCCTCTGTTCCAGGCTCTGGTGACATTGCTCTCTTGCTGTTTGACAAGTAGGTTCAAAGGAACTAGAAGTGTGTGTGTGTGTATGTATGCATGCATGTATGCATGCATGCATGTATGCATGCATGTATGTATGCATGCATGCATGCATGTATGTGTGTATGCATGTATGCATGTTAAAAGTACCTTTGTATACCAACATGTAAAACTAAAGATGAGGAATGTCTGCATACAATCTGCTTCTTTTTTTGTGAAAATACTGTACAGAGGGGTTACAATTACATGGGCAAAGTAATTAGTACATTTCTTATCAAGCAGTGTTGCCTCCTCCTTTGTTTCACCTACCGACAAATTGGTAAGTACTAAATCTGAGGCTTCTGTGGTTGGTAAGTCTTAACTTTCACTTTAAAATGCACAAACTAAAGTAAAATGAAAACAAAAAAAAGAAAAATAAAATATTCTCTGGCAACCATATGCTTTGATAGTTAATCTCTATAGTGCAGACATTTTTATGTAGAGAGAGTGCATTTAACTTGGGGAGTGCACCTGACTCCATTCAAGAAGCTAATATTAATATCAATATTATTAAGAGATGGTTTGTCATTACTAGATAATATCAGATTTTAACTACTAATGATGTGCTAGTTAGTGTTCTAAATCTTTCATATAATTTAATCCTTGCAACCTTCCTAAGATACTTGTCTACCAATGAGAAAACTGAGACCAAGAAGTTCAAACAATTTGTCCAAGGTCAGAGTTCACAAGAGTTTACACACTTGTAAAAGTGAAGTTTCCAAGCTAAACAACTTGTCATGTTTATCTACATATCAGATGTGTAAGTTACGGAAAAAGAAATCAGAGCATAGATGTGCAACGGAGTACCAACAAATTTGTTTCTTATATTTCCCCTCCCTTCAGAACTCCACACATTCTACTTTTCACTACTTGCTGTGCTGCAATTATTTTTTCAAATGATAGGCAAGTCCCAGTGTATTTCCCATGACACTATTTTAATGGTGGTGGTGGTGGTTATGGTGGTGGTGATGGGGGTGTGCGTGTGTGTGTTTGTGTGTGTGGTGTGTTGAGTGTGTTCCTTTTCAGCATCTAGAAGGCATCTGGAATCTAGATTCTTTAGATTTGTTCTTATTTTAGAGATGAAACAAACTCTGAAAAGGTATGTACCAATGTAGGCTTTGTAAATCACTTCCCATTCCTTCACAGCTTCATCATTTCAAAGTTGCTTACATTTTATTTACAATTGTTTTTTCAGGACATGGTTCCAAAAACATGCAACTTCAGTGATTTTGTACTCCTTTCTCAGCTGGCTATCTGTTCCCCAAATTTTCTCTTTCAGTTAATGATGTGTGAATTAACACTCCAATTCACTGGAGAGAGATCACTGTTTAAAGTAATTGTGCAGTTTATCTTTTTGTCAAGACAGAATCTACTAATGAGAATAATCATTTCTCAATTGGTGTTTTTGAATTTTGGATTTTTAATATGTTCTTAAAGCAACTCCATCAGCAGTTAGCGTTCAAGTTTCAGCTGTCCATCATAGGAAAGACAAAGACAAAAATGGAAATAGAGGTGAGTGGATTTAGGTTTGAATATTCCCACCAGAAAAAATGCTGCTCATGTTGTTGCTCCTGCTAGCTTTATTTTTGAAGGACCAGTGTGCTTATAAATATTCCCCTGGTGGTTGAAGAGGAAAGAATTATGTTGACTTTCAACATAAACATGAAATTCACATGTGTCTTACTGAAGGCAAAATTTGATTTTTAGTATAAAATACATTTTCTAGTTTGCTACTTGCTTTGCAGATCCTACAAGAAAGAACAAAATGGACCCTCTGCATATAATGTGAGGTACTAGAAATAATATGCATAGGCACTTACACACTCAAAATCATTGTATTTGGCTGATTTTCATATCAATTGGTTGAAGTTGGCCTCATTTTTAGGAAAGTTAGGCATATTGCCCAAGGTCACATCTTAATAATTGACAAATACAAAACTCTACATAGAAGAGAATTCAAATACATAATTATGAATAGCTGTAAACAGTTATTGAGAGCTAACCATGTATTAGACACCGGTAGCATTTAAAGATCAAAATCAAGTGATGGATTTAAGGCTGAAAAGTAAATGCAACCAATAGAATACATGTAATAGCTGAAGATTTCTCCATCCCAATAATAAGGATAAAAGCTAAAATCAATTTAGCACTTACTAAAGGCCATGCTCTGGATAAAGTATTTTACATTCATTATCTCATTCAATCCTCACAGCAATACTTTGAAGGGTCTTATAGTCTAGAGGGAAAAGCAGACAATAATCAAATAATCTCATAAATAAATTAAAGTTGCAACTGTGATGTCTTAAAAGTGGCTATAAGAATGCATAATTAAGGGGATTGCTCTAGTCATGAAGATGAAGGAAGGCTTCCTTGAGGGTGGGAGTGGGAGCAGGATAGAGCATGTACCAATACTTGTAAGGAAGGAAATGTAGGACTTTTAGAAAACTGAAACTAGGTCAGTGTGGTAGGGGCAGCAAAAATAATCCTAGAAGTATGACATACGTGGTAGCTGGAAAGTTAAGAAGGGCTGAGATTTGTTCTGTGTTAAGATTTCAGGTCACGAGAGGCAATGAAATATGGGGAGCAGGATGCCCTGTTCTATTTTAAAGTCATTACTATTACTGCTTGGAAGACATATTAGATGCTAAACAGAATGAATAAAATCTACTAGGAAATGACTGCATTTACTTGTGCAAAAGGTTTCAATAGCTTCTTTACAGAGTTTGGACTTAATTTGGTTAATATGAGATTTTTCTCTGTTGATACAGAATAAGTCTGGCTACTATGTTAACCCTTAAGAATATGTTACTAATTATCCTATGATGGAATAACTGAATTATAGCTTCTAAAATCATAGGGTAAAACCATAAACCCAAATGTGACTTCATTTAGAAGTAGGACCTTTAGTAAGATAAGTAATGTTAAATAAAGTTATCCATCATAATGGTGCCCTAATTCAATAGGACTCATGTCTTTTGAAGAAGAGAATAAAGTGCAACAAATCTGGCCATGTTTAAGATACAGAGAGATTGACATCTTTAACTGTTATTCCAGCTTCCAGAACTGAAAAAAAATAAATTTCATGTTAGCTAAATAACCCAGTCTTGGTACTTTGGTATGGCGGCCAAAGGCAGTAAATATTCATAGGATTCTGTATTGAACAAATGGTTATTAATATGATGGTAGCCATAAGTAAGATGAAGAATAATAGGAGAGATCCAGGTTCATAGAAATATGGAGAAATTAAGACATAAGAATTTAATGTAGCTTGCCCATGTTTCCTAAACTGAAACCTGATTCTAAAGCCCAAGCTTTTATAATCACGCTAGTGTAAGGTAAGTAGGGCAGGAAAAAATTCAGTAGACTATGAGACCTAGAGCTAAATTCTCCATTTATCAGTTTTAAAAGCAACTTTTGAGTTTAATTAAATAACATAAAACAAAAGGCATCTGGACAACAATGTACTACTGTATTTGTTATTGCTGTCCTAGAAACTAAGTGGGGCTTTCCCAGCTTCCATAAACCAGGGCCTAAAAGCTGAACCTGACTGAAATTTTCATGAAATTGATGCAATTTGCCTTCTGATGATTGTTCATGTTCTTAGCATTGCTACTAGCTATTTTTAACATGCTTGTGACCTTTAATGCATCCTTAACCCCTGGAGGTAGGATTCCAAAGTCACAGATGCCAGATATTATGAACCAGATTGACATTAAACCCAACCAAAATAAGGGACAAACTGTGGCTAATATTGGATAATTAGATGAGCTGCCTGATTTCAATACTAGTTTTCTATCTTTATCTTTTATTCTCTCTCCAGAGTCACATGACAGAATGTTTGCTTTACATTTCTGTATGACAGCAGGAATTGGGAAAGATAGAGATTTACAATTGTGTTGGCTTTATTTAATGATTGGCTTTCTTTAATTATTCAGTATTGTTTTAATTTTAATTTTTGAAGCTTACCTGGTAGCAAGGTAAAAGAGGTGAGCACATGTTACCTGCTCATCTCTTTAGCTTATAATTTTTCCATGCACCCAAGTATTCATAGGTAACTTTTAACATTTGTCTGTTTGTGGTTTCACTGTAGGAAGAGTTTCAGTGTCCTCACATTATTGTAAGACACTTGGGGATCCCTATCTTTATCCAAGAGCTTTGTTTTTGTTCTTTATGGAATTGACTTCTGGTTGCCTGTTCACAATTTTCATTCTTTGTTTAATTGTTTGAATAGGGATACAGGTTGACCTATTGCAACAATGAGATGTACAAGATGCTATGTTGAAAAATGAATTTTACAATTTAGGGGGTAGGGGGTGGAGAGGGTAAATGTAGTTGTGGAGATGGGAGGGAAACAAAAGAGGAGGCAACAATGTTTGAGAAGAAATGTACTCATTATCTTGCTCATGTGATTGTAACCCCTCTGTACAGTATTTTCACAATATAATAATTATTTAAATAAAAGAGTAACTTGCTGACCTTGCCTCTGGACTTACCTGTCCTTTATTTTCTATTTTTGGGGGGGTCCGGTCATGGGGCCTGAACTCTGGGCCTGGGCGCTGTCCCTCAGCTCTTCAGCTCAAGGCTAGCGCTCTACCACTTGAGCCACAGTGCCACTTCTGGCTTTTTTCTTTTTGCTTATGTGGTGCTGAGGAATCAAACCCAGGGCCTCATGCATGCAAGGCAAGTGTTCTACCACTGAGCTACCTTCCCAGCCCCTTACCTGTCTTTTTTGAATTCTTACTAATTTTCTTGTTTTTGGTTACATTGTCTTTAGCCTTTTCTAGACTCAGTGGAACACTGGGGCATCATAAATCTCTTATATCTTGGCATGTAAAGACTTGTAGAAAAAATTGGACACAGAGACAACATTTACACCACCTAGAATGGCAATTCTTTCCAAATTAGCACATTTATTGTAAAGAAAACATTTAATGTTGTGATATTTTAGACTCCCTCCTTGTATTCTTGTGTGTATGGTGCCTGGAATTTTTAATCTAACTCTTGTACATTGGGTTCTCTATTTCTTGGATTTTCCCAGGATGAAACCTCAGTTGTCTCTACAGAAAAACATATGGCACTATTCATAGTCCAGTATTGTGTATCAGTAGATGGTGAGAGCTCATATGATATAATCATCAATGTCAATAGTGATGGTTAATGCTCATTTAACACAGCTACAACTTAGTGTATTTATTTTCTATATTTAGAAAAGTGACTTAATTGTGGCAGTTGCATGATTATTTCTTTTGGTTACTGATTTAAACCATTTCTAACATTGTCCCATAGTAATGCTTGCTCTTCTAGGGGATGTGCCATAGCAAGTCCACACTTGGTATTACCAACAATCTGTCTCTTTCACTCTTTGCATATAAGAGCTTCCTGAGTTAAGGGTTGATTAATGGCAGATCATAAGCACTTACAGTACTTGTAATCTTCATTACTCCTTTGAGTTGAGACACAGAAGACCCAAGGAAAGTAGAAATATGTATGGAGATAATGGAGGTGAGAGTTTGCTTGCCCTTTTCTGTCAGATAAGCTGCATAAGACAAAAAAGGAGGAGGAAAGAGAAGGAATGACCCAGAACAGGGGTAAGGTGGAAGAAAATTCTGGGAGAGATGCTCACAGTGAACAGCCAAGGACAGTGACAGCATTCCAATTTTCAAGAAGGTAAGTTGGAAAAAAAGAAATATACATTCACAGGTAGTCAAAAATAAGTAAAAAATAAGTGTACTCATCTAGTTATTTAGTATTATTAAGTAACTTCTGGGTGGTCTTAATGTGTATATTTTCTCATTGGATAGAAAGTAGGGGACCTCAGAATGACATTTATCTGATTTGAATTGACTGACATGGTATATATTGCTCCTAAATCAAGATCCAACTCAGTTTACAGCTCCACTGAATACCAGCTCCCATGGCATCCCAACTCTAAGGTTGTTTATGTTCATGTGAACAGGGTCTGAATGGAAAAGTACCTATATCTCCATTCTTTTTACAAACATGGGTATCAGAGTCCATTTGCATCCCAAGAACATGTTACCAAAGGAAGTAAATGTAATCACTGTAATTTAGAGAAGGCCTAATTAACACATTTTTTAGATAACTAAGGCGACTTTACAATTATGACCTAATTAATGAATAGTATCTTGTGTATTCATAGGGAGATTGTGACCAAAATTCAAACTGCTAATATATAACAGGGCTTCAGTTGCACCTGAATCTTGCTATTAAACAACTTGTTCATTTATCAGGGTAAGCTACTGCAGTTTTCAGTTCATATTTTATTAAATGTATTCTCGGCTTGGGAACGATACATATTTTCATGCTAAGCTGATGCTAAAGCATGCATATGTTATTAACACATCTACCATGGCAGTTTAAACAAATATAACTGCATTAAAATATAAGGAAATCAGAAACTTTATGCTCATAAAGGCCTCAGCAGGTTTCCCTTAAGAATACAATATTGTCTAAGTATATGAATGCACTTGCTTGAAGATGGACTATTTTTATTAAGATTGTCTACTGGGAAATGACCCATTTTTAAGCTAAAGAACAGAAACTGAATAAATGTATCAAGAGAATTAAGCATATATTCCTTAATTCACTTGAAGAGTTTAATATTTCAATGGAAAGATAAAATAATTGTCTATTTGAGGAAGGACAGATAATCTAAAGGAAGGTTTGAAGTTTTATAGAATCTAAAATAATTACATGTGGGGAATTTTTGCCTCTGAAAGATTAAGATATACTCAGTCTGATATATGTATTGTCAGTCGTGGGGCTTGAACTCCGGGCCTGGGCACTGTCCCTCAGCTCTTCACCTCAAGGTGAGCACTCTACCACTTGAGCCATAGTGCCACTTCTGGTTTTTTGGTGGTTTATTGGAGATAAATGTCTGATGGACTTTCTTTCCTTTCCTAAGTAGCTAGGATTACAGGCATGAGCCACCAGCACCCGGTTTAGTCTGAAATATTTTATACAACCTTTGGAGACACCAGAGAGTATGCCTCTGTAACTGCTGAAAAAACTGGGAGCATTGTGCTTGTGCCAATTTTCTAGGAAAGGCAGCTGAGGATCAAAGAAAGCAGAGGATTTGTAGGAGAAAAACAGGAAACCAGTGTAACATAAGATTAATTTGATAATGGTTTCTTTGCCTAGTATGTAAATGGTTTTGTCACATCTGGCCACACTGTTACAATTCCCAATGTGGCAAGTGTAATTATCAGGCTCCATTTCCTTTCCAATGCCTTGTATGCTTCTATTTTCTTCCTTCTATAAGGGGTTTCTTCTTTCTTTATTATTTCTTGGTTTATTTTTTAATTTTGAAGAGATTTCTTTATTTAATTGAAAAATAAAGTCATCTATAGCTTGTTTGTAAGTTGAAATGAATGTAGTTTCAGTATATAATATGTAGACATTTCAGAAAAGCCCAGTTATTACTGTTTTGTTTTTTAAAAATGCTACTAATCGAGGGGGGACCAAGATGGCGACGGGGCAGTAGGGAAACGCCAC
>NW_012267254.1:12092301-12187748 GCF_000151885.1 Dipodomys ordii
AAAAAAAAAAAAATAAATGCTAACGAGCTGGAAAAAAAAAAAAAAAAAAAAATGCTACTAATCATATAGGTAAAAGAAACTAATTTTTTTGTTATGTTTCACTCCTAGTTACAAAAATATGCATGAACTTCTCCCCAGGAGCAAAGTGGAACAAAGTGATTTTTCAGTATACTGACAGATGGATGTCCTGTAATTAATTCAGTTCTTATATTATCTACTTAGTAACAATGTTAATTTCTCCAAGTTGAGAGCTGGGTCACAAGGCTTCATTGTACTTCAGAAACTATTTGCAAGTAGTAGGTCATCACCTGAACTTCTGACCTACTTGGCTATAAATTGGAGTTGTACAACTCTTTCTTCAGTTTGATTAATTTACGAGAGCTACAAACAGGATTCAGGCAAATACATTACTTATATCTATTCATATAATACAAAGGGTAGTATAAAGGATTCAGGTTAACCACCAGATGGAAGAGACATACAGAGCAAGGAATGTGAGAATGGGTAGTGTGCCCTCTCTCTCTGGGCATATTACCCTATGGACACCTTCATTGAATTAGCTGTTAAGAAGATCTCTTGAACACAGGCCTTTTTTTTTTTGCTGGACCTGAGGCTTGAATTCAGGGCCTGGGCACTGTCCCTGAGCTGTTTTAACTGAAGGCTAACACTCTACCACTTGAGCCATAGTGTCACTTCTGGATTTTTCTGAGTAGCTCATTGGAAATGAATCTCATGGAATTTTCAGCTAAGGCTGTTTTTTTTCAAATTCAGTGATATACATTCATTCATTCACATTTTATCCAATAAAATGATTCCATCTATTAGTGCAAGGTATGGAAGGAGAATAACAAAATGGTGACACAAAGGAGAAAGGGTGAACCAATACAATGATATACGGCAATATATTGGAAATGAACTTTACAACTTGGTGGGGGGGTGTTGGAGGGAAGGAAAGTGAGAGGAAATGAAGTTGGACAATGTCCAGGCTGGTTTTGAACCATGATCTTCATATCTCAGCCTCCTGAGTAATTAGGGTTAAGGAAGTGAGCCACCCTGTCCCTTTTGTATGTTTAATGGATGCTTCTTCATTATAGAAGCAGGGTTAATTATATAATGACTAGTAGGGGGCTGGGAAAGACTAGTAATAATCAACTAAAACTGTAGCTCCTCTCTCTTTCATGGAGGTTAGAGGGTGGGCTGAAAGTCTCAACTATGTAATCATTCTGTCCAGAAGTTTAAATTCTATTTAGGAACCCCAGTCACCAGTCTTCACATTAGCAGAAAAAAAGGCATCTTTATCAGTTCATAGATTGCCTTGGTCTTAGGAGCTGTAAGTCTGCAGGCAAGAGGGAGGACAAATGTGCATCTTACAATATCACATTGCATGTATAGATTGTATCCTTCATTAAAAGATTATGCTTACACTGTTAACATTGCTTTTTATCCTGATTTTCCAGTTAATATTTAATATTTTATCTTCTCATTTCTTCTCTTTGGTTTCTGACTCCAGTGCCTAAGGGAACAGAACCATTGTTACAGTTAGAGAAAGATCTGGAATGAAAATTTTATTAGGTCATGTTCTCTTTTACATGTGCCGAATATTTGCAACACAGAGAAAGAAAACCTAGGAAAGGTAATGTGACAAATGTAGTGATCTTGTGTTAGTTGCAAGCTATCGTCTACCTACTACTTTTTTCACCTGCAAGAGTAGAGAAATGTTAAAACTCAAAGATGAAAAAGAAACATGGCAGAGTATAAAAATGGAAAAACATAAATCTGATTTAATTTGTAGAAGCCAAGTACATGAATTATCTCCATCACAGCTCAGGTGTGTCAGAAAACTCATATCTCCTTTCAGATAATCTGGAGAAGAAAGAGATGGTTGCTGAGACATGAAATATAAAATATAATTAAGTGCATACTGCAGCAATATCCTTATTTTTTAGTGCTATAGATTCAGCATGTACATCAGAATTCATGTTTTGAAACATCGGTGTCAAATGCAACAGCCTTGAAAGGTGATGAAGAACACTGCCCTCATCAATTAATTGTTTTTACAGTACAGAGTTAATTTTCTTGGAATTGAATGTGTTCTTGCTTTTATTGTGAGAAACACTCACCTGTCCAAGTTTTAAGATTGGACTGAAGACAAGAAATGTAGCAGAAATCAGGCTTTTACGAGTGTTTTGCATGATCATCTCTCTGGTGACAGGCAAGAATAACCCCAAAAAGTTGCAATGATCAATTTATTCCCTAATGTGAAGATCCATCCCTCTGTTCCTCATTAATCTGAGTATTTCTGGATTTCACCTGAGTTTCATTATTTTCCAATGAGTAATTTAAATAGATATACATTTTTAGGTTGCTTGAATTTTAGAATAAGGTTTTGTCTCTACCCCCTTTGTTTTCTTGTGGAAGGAATGTTCTTCTGGATACGTGCTTTGTGGCACACTCACTGATTTTACGTACTTTCTCATTTTATTCATACACAATAACCTAACATCTTATTGATGTTATACTCATATAGTCCATACACTTGGAAGTTTCCCAGATAAACAGATTAGAAAAATGGGACATCAGAAAGGAGAACAACTAGCAGGCAAAATAAAATGGACCTCAATACAATGAGAAAGTCTTGAAAATATACATTGACTTCATTTTCCACATTATTCGCACTGGAATAATTACTACAATAACAGATGGTTATAAAGTGAGGCTAACCTCCAGTTTTCTGGAACTTCTGCTTTTGTGTTACATTATAATACAACACAAGGGCCTTATTGGCTGAGGGATCCCAATCTTGAATGTTTAGCCTCTAGAATTGTGAGCTAAACAGACTTTAAAAAAATCAATTATCCAGTTTATTATCCCAGTATAGCAACTTAAGAACAGCTAAATACTTAATCATTATGAAGGTATAGAAAAGTTGTAAATGACTTCAGTACTATAAATGTTTACAATTTAAATTTATTTTTAGTTTTTAAATCATATTGAGAATTGACTTCAGATCTTTGTGTTTGTTAGGCAAACACTCTGGAACTTAAGTCATACAATCAACCCTTTAATACATATTTTGTCTTTAAGATAGGATCTTGTTAACTTTATCCAGGTTGACCTCAAACTCATGATTGTCCTGTTTCTGCGTCATTAGTAACTGTGATTAATTGTTTTTATAAAAACTTACTTTTTCTATGGAAATATTTTGAAAAATTATATTAAGTGAAGTAAGCCTGACCCAAAGAAACATAGGTCTCATGGTTTCCCTTATTTGCAATAACTAGTACACGTCTAGGATAATATTACCAAACAGGTCAAAAGCTATGTACATATGACCACATAAAATGATGCTAAGCAAAATGAACCCCAAGATAGGGACACAAGAGGTTTTTTCTTTGTTACTGTTGTTTTTAATGTACCATGTGATATTTTTGTTTCTTTTGTATGTTCTTCCCTCCATGGTATAACCCCTGTTTTCACTGTATTTAATTCTGGTGCCCTGCATCTTGGATATACATTTTTCTAATTTGGGGAGGGGAAGGGAAATAATAAAATCTGAAACAAGCATACAGGTTGACCCATTATAACAATGAGACGTACAAGACACTCTGTTGAAAATGAACTTTACAACTTGTGGGGGGGAGGAGCTGGGCAGGTGGGGAGGGAAGGGATGTCAGGTGAAAAACAAGTGAGGTGATAACAATGCTAGATAGGAAATGTACTTATTACCTTACTCATGTAACTGTAACCCCTCTGTACGGTATCTTTACAATTAAAAAACTTACATTTCCGATAAAATTGGAAATAATCAGTATTTCAAAGAATGACCTAAAATTTAGAAACTTCTCTCACATCAGTTTTACTCTTCCTTTCAGTAATTTTAGAAGCTTTCTATCATTCCAATCATGTAAAGGTTCAACATTGTGTTTTTTTTTTCTTTGCTGATGCATCAAGCCTAGAAATTTATTACCTGAGACCAAAATGGGGGAGGGTAAAATATCCATTCATGACTCATGGGATCATTCAACTTCTCTAAACTTAATCAAGTCCATTCTTCTGCTAAAGATCCCAGATAAAACTATTACAATCACATGTATTTTCTTTCTTCACACTCAGTACTTGTATATTGGCAAAGACTACTTATTTATTTCTTTGTGTTAATTTGTGTGTTACTTCAAGTTTCCTCCACTGGGGAAATCTGGCTATACTTTCCATCTGAGGATGAGACTATCACGATTCCAGCTGAAGGCAATTTACTCCTGTCTGGAAATGCTCTTTAGTGGTATATTTTCATAAGATCAGTCATGGGTTTTCTATTTTGTGCGGGTGGGGGTAGTGAAGGCTGGGGGTTTCACATATGACCCACAGAAAATTTTCCACCTTTCTTGAAAATACAAATCAGTTTCAATATATTTCTCTCTCTCTCTCTCTCTCTCTCTCTCTCTCTCTCTATATATATATATATATATATATATTTACCAACACTAGGCCTCCCTAGTTGCAATATTTTAAACTTATTTTCTATGGATCTGTCAGATAACAATATCTACAACACTGAAATTCATGGAAATAAATATTGACTTCCTGAGATGTGGCCAACTCTCTAATTTATCTTTAAGAGGTAGTAGAGCGTGGTGAAGTGGCAAACAATATTACCTTTTCTCCTACAATGTAAATATATTACTCAAGGGCCAGGGACAAGGTGCCTCCAAAGACCTTCCCATAGTGACCTATGTCCTTTAGGTAGGCCTATTTCTGAGAGTTTTTAGAATCTCTCAAAATTGTACCACCAGCTGGGCACCAAACCTCCACTACACAATATTTTATATTCAAACTGCAGCAATAACTTGCTTCAAATCTCATATTTAAATGCAAATGTTACTTGCTAAGAGTAAAGAAATGAACCACAAAGATGAAAACCTACTTAAGTCAAACAGTCCATATGCTGTATTAAAAAATTCTGGTATTCTACAGATTTCCAATATTTGACAAGAGGTTTATTCACTTAATATTAGTGCTTTTAGTCTGTCATCACATATATTAAGAATATTATTTTTATTCAGAGGCCCTAATCACTGGAGAAGATCCAGAGCTCTAAAAATAGGCTTAGAGAGAACAATATCAATTTGGAATAGATCTTCACATGCATATGAAATATCCACTCAAAGTGACATTAATTTTTATGGTAACAAAAGCATGTTCTCAACAAAAAGAAAAAATTCTTGAGAAAGTTTACAAAAAACAGTTACATTTTGAGTCTCCATAATGTCTGTGTGTATATGAAAACTCTTCTTTACATTTCACTGATTCTATAATCTGGAGTATAATTCTATCCCCTGTACTAGTAGGTCCAGATTATAAAGAAAAAATTTAATTAGAGTTTGACTATCATAATGTGATTTTTAAAAGGAAAAAGGGAAAGAACAACAAATAGAAGTAAACAAAATTAGTAACAATTGTGTTTAACCATGGCAAACACATGTATATTTCAACAAACATTTAGAGTACTTTCTCAGCAATATTTTAAACTCTAGAGATATAACATCTAGCCAGAGTGGCAATGTCCCTGATCTTGAACATGAAGAAAAATATGTTTATGAATTAAATAAGAATGAGGAAATTGCTACTTTAGAGGTCAGGGTAGTTTTATGTGAGAAAGGGACATTTGAGGTTAAGTTTTAATAGCAACAAGGAACCAGCTCTGTAAAACTATGAAGAAGAGGGTTATGGATAAAGAGAAGGAAAAGTGCAAAGGCTATCTGGTTATAATATGCATGAATATTTGAAAAATGTAAAGGCCATTGTAGATGCAGTGTGGAGCATTAGAGGAGAATGTTAGACAATGAGAACGAAGAGGAAGGGAAAAATTAGATGTGTAGGGCCTAAAGTAAAATAGAGTTTGGTATTATTCCTATTATACTTGGAATAGGAAGACACTGGAGTATATAACTAAAGAAAGCAATATATGAATTTCATTTGTAAAATACTAGTTTTTAAAAACTTAGTTTTATCAAAATGAATGAAAGATTAAATGTAAGACCTGGAATTATGAAACTACTAGAAGAAAATAGAGGGAAAAGTTTAGAAAACTGGAAGAGACAAGGATTGCAGAGTGGGAAGGTAAGATCTCAAAAGCTTAAATAACATAAACAATGATTACATCAAACTAAAAAGCCTCTGCATCAAAAAGGAAACAGCAGGCAGGTGCTGGTGGCTCACACCTGTAATCCTAGATACTCAGGAGGCTAAGATCTGAAGATCTAGTCATCTCAGGCAGGAAAGTCCATGAGACTCTTATCCTCAAAGTACCAAAAAAGCTAGAAGTGGAGCTGTGGCTCAAAAGAAAACAGCAAGGTTAAAGATAACTTACAAAACAGAATATTCACCAAGTGTACATCTACCAATGAGAAATTCCAAAAAGTCAACAGCAACGAAAGAAAGAAAATACTTTGGCTAAAACATGAGGAATAGACCTAAAGTAGATAGCTCTTATAAGAAGATACAGAAATGGGCAGAATTTGTGGAAAAACAATGCTCAACATTTCTAATAATGTCTCCTTATGGAGACAGTAAGGAGACATCACCTTGGTTAACTAAGAATGGTTGGTATATGCTTTTATACTTGTGTGTGTGTGTGTGTGTGTGTGTGCGCATACACGTATGTGTGTGTGTTTGTATGTGTGTGTGTTAAAGGGTCAACCAGTGTGACTGTGGAATCAAGGGGCTTCATACAGACTCTTGACAGAAACATAATTTAGTAGATCAGTAATGGAGAACAATAGTATGAAGGTTCTTCAAAATATTAAAATTGATCTCTGTAATCTCACCCCTGGGTGTATACACAAAGGAAATGCAATCAGCACTTCAAAAATTATCTATATTTTGCAAATAACTGCAGTGTTATTTACAGTACACAAATTCTAGAATCAATCTAAGTGCCCATGTTGAACTTATAGATGTTGAATGATGATTATCAGTGTCTGTGCAGAATTGAAGGTGCAGTGGATGGTAAACGTTTGATTAATGGATACTAAGTTATCCATGAGGAAGAAGCTAGTGTGCTATTGCACACTAAGGAGACTGAGTATCCATAATTATAATGTAGTATGCTTCTCAAAAAGGTAGAAAATCATTTAAAAAGTTTCTGCTATGATTAAATGATAAGTATTTGAGGGGATGGATATATGCACTCTGATTTAAATAATCTACTGTATATATTAGTATATAGTATGTATTAGGACATCAAATTGTACTACAGAAATATACACAGTTTTTATGTTTTTAATCTGTCAGTTAAAACTAACATGAATATAAATTTTAAAATATATAATTTTCAGAAACATATTAATATTATTCTTCAGAGATCTGAATATAGGGAGTCAAGAAGGGAAGTAGAGAGCAAACATGATTTTGTTTCAACAGTCTGAGTGAGAAATGATAGTAACTTGGATTAGATGATATACATAAAATAAGTGGTTAGATTCCATGTGTATTCTGCAGTAGGTTAAAAAGAACTTGCCAGTAGATTAGATGATGGGAGGATTTTGTGATGGGATGAGTAAAGTGAAGTTGATATTTTCACTTGACTTAAGTGATGCTATTTACATAGATGGGAAAGACTGGGGTCTTTCTTTGAACAGAAGGGAGATCAAATATTCAGTTTATTTTAGGTGTTGAATAGAAAACATTAGTTTGATTTTAGTACATATTAGTTTTCATGTTTCCTTTACCTCAGATATTTATACTGCAGTGTAGGCATTAATCATAAGTATAGTTCTATATACTCAAAATCTTGTCTTTTCTGAACTGGAGTTCAGAATATAACAGGTATCTTAGTAATATGACTAATACTGTGAAATTAATTCACATAAATGTCATGAATTTGTCATATGGAAAAGAACCATATCAATGTAAATACACAACTGTATTTTTGTAAACTTAAATTTAGCTGCTTAGACTGATTAGTTAGAAGCTTCACTCATGAAACAGCAATTATCCAATCAACATTATGTATTTACTCACCAAACAATATCCATGTGCAACTAGGCATTCTTGAGTCAGTGTTGATGTAGCAAAAAGATTATATAGTAGTCTCTTTAAATACTCAATGTGTTCACAAATTGGAAACAAGAGTCTCAGCTATGATATAGGTAACATTGTCTACAAGTATTCCCTAAGGCATTCTCTATATAATACTTTTACCATTTTTCTCATCAGTCATTCAGTCTGAAACTTACTCTTAAAATATTTTTGTTCTCTGAGTCAATTAATAAAATCATGTGTTCCAAATGCCATCTTCTATAAATATGCAAAAGAAAAACACTGAAAACTTTGGATTATCAAATTATCCAAAGTATAATTTGTTTAGGTCAAATTAACATATAATGTGTGGGAAAAAGTAAGCATTTGTATCTGTCAGTGACAAGAGAAGGGTGCATGTTCTTCCATTGGATACTATATTGTAAGCTTTCCTTCCTTCCTTCCCTCCTTCCTTCCCTCCTTCTTTCCTTCCTTCCTTCCCTCCTTCCTTCCTTATTTTTGTCTTACTCATTTGTTTTTTTCTTTTCTTTTATAGCCACATTAGAAAGTATTTTCAATCTACCCTGAATTCTATGTCCTCCTTATTTTTGTGAATTGCCTAAAGGAGTGCACCTGGCTCAGGTTTTAAATGTATATCTTAATAAAGCTTTCTTGAAACTCTTATGATTATTTAGAAAAGACCCCCAGAAGCACAGGGCAATGCTGTGCACCCTAAAACCCTGGGGAACCTGACTAGGTAAGCTTTGAGAACTATTGTTGGCACATCCACATTCAGTGAAAATCTTTCAGGCTCATGTCTCCTTTAGTTTTACAAGCAAAGGGAAACTCTCAGGGAGCTATATCAAGAAGTACTTGAGAATGTCACTAATAGCAAGCAGTTGACACATGTCTGTAAATAAAAGTTGATCATTTCACATTTGGTTTTGGCTTGTGAAGGATGTAATTTGGGATTAAAAATAAACATACTGGAACATACGTCCTGATCAGAAAACATTCATATGCACAGCTGGAAACAGACACTGCAATCTGAAAGTGTAATTAAGATTTACCATCTCTATTTATAGAGTACAAGCATAGCAAATTTATTGTCTATAAACGTGAAGGTTTAGCAAGTGTGAAGGGAGAGAAAATATTAACTGTGAGTAAAATGGAAAACAACATATTAGAGAGGTGTCTGTATTTACAGTTAAGAAAAGAAACATGGAAAAAACTGAAGTATAAATGAAAATCATATACACTAAAAAAAATAAAAATCAGGAAAACAGTCTTTAATCCTTTTTAAGTATTATATCCTTCAATTAAGTAAACATGCCTACTAAGATAGAGATCATTAATGCAAAATTAGATAAAACAAACAGAACATCTATGGAAATAGGACAGGTGTCAATGATTTCTTCCAAGTGAAAGATTTGTACTGGCAATAAGCCCTCATTTCCCTCACACATTTAGTGAAGGGTTCTTCCAAAAATCCATGGACAGCCCAGTTTTGGTTGTTGGTAGGCAAAACCTTTACAAATAAATACATGGTTGTTTACAAAGAGAATTTGAAGAATTTATTATTTTTTATTCATAAGCATTTTATTGTGGTATTAATAATCTAATCAAACAAATTCAAATGGTTCACCAAATCAATTTACACTTTAAAGTGCAGAAATCATGTGGCTGTGCTACTGGAATCAGATATCACTGGGATTAGTATTTTGAAACATCCCTAGGAGAGGCCCTGCTGTGACTTCTTATGTTTTGTGTATGGCTGATTATATTTTTATTCTGTCAGTAGGCTAGGCTTGTAGTCATGTTCTATAGTCAGTTCATAACAAATAGAAGAAAAAATCAATTATAGAGGTATTTCAGAAGGGATAGATTAGAGCTCTTTGGTTGTTTCTTCTTTGACAAATGGATTAATAAAGAGCCTTTTAGAGAGATCACTAGTTCTGTTCCAGGGTGAACCCTTAACCTTTGAATTCTTCTATAAAACGCAGTTATTTGTGTCTATGTTTATGGGAAATGGTGAACAATGTGTACCTCCTTCCCATACCTTGAATGGCACAGGGTTTTAACCTAGAACATTTTCTTCTTAATTTCTATGTTTTCATCAACACTATATTATTTTCCACAGTCAAGCAGTATTTCCAGAGTTGTATGAAATAAGAGGCTATTCATATAGTCATTTACAATTAAACAGTTTCTTAGAATCTTTAATAATATGTGAATTTAAGATAATTTGAGGCTTAAACAAAGTTCAATGTTTGTCTCCTAGATGCAGTGTCTGACACTGTGGGAAGTGCAATGTAGCAGGTTCTATTCATTGCTTTCCGGCTGATGCACTAAGATGATCATGCATGTAAAACAAAGGACAATAGGTGTTGGCAGAACCCATATAGTACATGCCTTTAGTATCCATTTCTGTCTAATCAAAACCTGATCCTCAGTTCTCAATCTCCCAAGGTAGCTGGAATTACAGACATCAGCCACTGGTGCTTGGCTAATCAGTTTATTTTTAAATAAAGATACTATTTTAGATTATTTGGGGAGTTGGTAGGAGGAAATGATATTATCAAAGGAGACCTTAAAAGGAGAAAGGAAGGTAGAAAGAAGGTTCAGAGAGATTAATAGCACCAGCACTTTTCTATACCATTGCTGGCTTTGATGAAGAAGCCTGTGAACCAAGGACTGTGGGTTGTTTTAGAAGATTTGAGAAAAATGACAAAAAAAGACAAAGAAATAGGCGCTTTGTCATATAGATACATGGATCTGAACTGTGCTACTAAACTGAATAATCCAGAAGGAAATTCTCCTTAAGATCCTTTAGAAAAGCCATCCACTAACACCTCAATTATGCCTTCATGAATGTTACACTATAGGCTTATGGTTCCCTATATACTTGATTGTCTTCTACATGGTTATCTGTTATCTTTCTGCCTCATTTAGCCAGTTACTTATTTAAGAGTCAAGTCCACTTTTTGTTTTGAATTTATGTATTTTTAGTTTGAAAAGTTTTAGGCTATAGAACAGTTGCAAAGATAACACAATTAATAGACTATTTGAAAAATGATTAGGAGTTTGAATGTTGGCAGATAAGTTGGCCCAGATATGGTTGAACAGAAGAATGCCATTTCTCTCTACTAAGTCATTATATTGCATTAACAGTGGTAACCTCACTTGCACTCTGTCAGCTAGAGCAAAATAGCATTAAAGAATGAATCATGAAGGGAAAATAAAACATTTAAATTGCTTAAAATGTAAATTAAAAAGAAAAACATATCAAGGGTACAATTGCACAGATTTCATTCTCTTTAATGTGTGTGAAAAATCTCTATGGAAGGCATTTAAAAGTATTTGCTCATGTTTCTTTAACTGGTTTTTAAGCTGCTAGTTCATAATATATGAATTTCCATCATCTTAGCTTATACAAAAACTACACTAAATTCCATTTGGTTAGATGTGGATATTCTAATGTACAACACAAGTAACAGATTAGATATTTATATTCTAACAGTGAGCTTTGTCCTTTATTCTTTTTTGATGGTCATGGGTCTTAAACTCAGGGCCTGGGCACTGTCCCCAAGATCTTTTGCTCAGGGTTAACACTATACCACTCTGAGCCACAGCACCACTTCCAGTTTTCTGCCGGTTAATTGGAGATAATCTCACAGACTTTCCATGATCCTCAGATCTCAGCCTCCTGAGTAGCTAGGATTACAGGTGTGAGACACTGGTGCCCAGCAGCTTTGTCCATTTTTAACTCCAAAAGAAACCCTGATGCCTTTGCTACCTTCTTTGCAAGTTGTTGGTCCTGGTCTTTCAGTGGAAAACTTGTTTCTCATGTCCTTGATTAGAGGAATGATGAAGTTGGCATAAAGGTGACTTTATCTCTAGCATGGAAAAACCAATGGAAGTATTCTGGGCATGGATTTAGAAAGGAGATAGACAAACAAAAGTATCAAGTTTCCAACTTGTACCATAGAGGGACTGGCTATGCCCTTGATAAGAGTTGCTTCACCTGTCACCCAGAAAGACCTGTTTCACTATTTTAATCCAGTTGTTTTCATTGAACAACTGTCCCAGTGAAAAGATCAACTTGACTTATGTCTAAGCACAGGGCATTATCAAATTATTAGCAAATTTAGGATCAATTAAGATCCTCTTTAGTTCTTTTATGTAGGACAACCATATTAAAGTATTACTTAGATACCATAGTCTTTCTTTGTAAGGCCCATTATTCTGTGAAAATATTGATTAAGACTGAATGTTCTTGAGGAAATCAAAGTAGACAATTCACTTTGCTTTAGTAACCCATTATTTTTGTAACTGATAGGTGCAACTTGCTATAATAAAAGGAAATGGTATAAATTCAAGCAAATGCATCATTATTCTAGGTCATAGAAATGTAAACAGAATTCCAATGAATGTATTTGCTAATAATTGTCTTCTTTATTCATTATTTCCCAAGTTCTGTCTTGAAATGAGATAGCTATATATCTAGATAGAGCAGATTGCAAATACTCTGTTTGATGTATTAATTTCCTGAAGACTAGAAAGCACTTCCCTCACCTTATCTCCTTGGTACTCTTAATTGTTAATTTGGCTTGTCCAAGTGCAAGTGAAGGAGGAAAGAGAAATTGGAAATTCTAAGAATAAAGAGAGACTTCTTTCATTTTGACAATTACATATTAAGGACCAATGCACTGGAATCCTTTATTTGGGCTGCAAATGTGGTTTCAGAGAGAAAATTCATCTTTATGGTCAGAGCTTCCATTTACTGATTTGTATTATTAGTTATTGCTCAAGAAAGAGATTTACAACAGAACATGACTGCAAAGTTGCACAGATTCTCACACGGGAGAATGATACCTCTAAGTACTTCACCATACTTACTATCTAGTTTGGAGAGCTCTGGAATTTAAAAAGAAAATTTCAGTTTGCTACATTCCAGAGTCACTTCCTTGTTCTGGCACTGTGTTTATTTTAGAGCTACTTAGTATGGATAACTTCTCAGTTTTCTGTCTGGCTATACCAGTGATGTCACAAATCAGCCTGCATGTCTAGAATGTAAGAAGGGAGAAGTGGACCTTGAACTCTAATGGACAAAAAAAGAAATGTAAATGTAAATGAAATGTCCTGCTCAGTGACAAGTGAGCTGATGGAAATTCAGACAAAAGAGAATAAAAGCAAAACAAAACAAAGGCAGATTGCAATATGTTGCATTTAAATAGTGCCCTCTGCCCCTGTATGGTGGTGTTATTATCCCTCATGTCCACTTGATAGAGATGGGCAGCTATCACTGGCAGTTCAGACATTGAGGAAGACTCAGGTCAATTGGGGAGAAAACAAAATTGTATGTAATGAAAAGGAAGGTTACATGAATTAAAAACAAAGTCAATAAGCAGAGAGAAAGAACATTTCACAATGCTAGGTAAATTAAAATATTAAAACATACAGCAAGTTTTCAGATGGGGAAATTAATACAAATTTAAGGAAGAATGCACAAGCAAAATCTGTGTATATAGAAGTAACTAGACAAAATGACGATGACTAGAGCTTTTTATGTGATTGGCATGAAGCTAGCTGGTATTTCAATTGTTCTGTTTTCCTTCCCTTTTCTTCTTTTTTTTGTGTGTTGGTCCTGGGCCTAGGTATTGTCTCAAAGCTTTTATGCTCGAGAGCCGTAATCTACCGTTTGAGCCACAGCTTCACTTTCAGCTTTTATGGTGGTAGTCACACAGTTTTCCTGCCCAGGCTGGTTTCAAACTTCAATCCTCAGATCTGAGACTACTGAGTAATAGTAGTTCTGTAAGATTACAGGCATGAGATAGTTTAGAAGATTTCTAGTTTTCTAGTGATCATTTTGGATTCTGCACATGTATTTAAATACCACTATTTATATATACACTTACCTCCAAGTTCTCAGAGCCAGAGAATGATCTTACTTTTGCTCTAGGCTATCCTTGGGGACCCTCCTTCTGGCCAATGACAGTGAATTTGGTCAGTAAATTCACAATGATAGCTTAAAGATATAGTAAAAAGAACAAAGACTTGGTTATTAAGACAATTCCACATTTTTCCTAGTTCATTTATTTGTTTAGTCTTGGTGTAGCTTCCTTAAAAGATTTTATTGATGGGCTTCAAAAAGTATAATAATCTTATTCACTACATTGTATTTCTGTGAGAATTAAAGTAATGCTAGTAAAACCTCTAAAAGAGTATATTGTATATAGGAGTTAGTAAAAAGAAAAGTAATTGACACTCATGACACTCTTTTTAAGACTATCCTTATAATTTTATATGAATCTACAATGTATTGTATCTAAGGAATGTTATATACATTTCAAATACAAGTATTTTATGTGATTTATTATTGCTGTCATTTGCTAAGTTTATATAATATTCTGGGTTTCATGTTAAGGACTATGACATAGAGTTTTTTTACCTGCACAACCTTATAAGTTAGTATTTTCATTTCATGGAAGAGGCAACTAATAAACAATGAGATTATAAGTAACTTTACCTGGGTCACAGAGTTAGAAAGTTGAATAACCAAGGCTGTAAAGGCCTACTGCAATATGAATATTTAAGGGCCTTTATATGCTGCTTGTGGAAAAAGGCAATACTGCCAAAGTTTATTGAGGTGCTAACCCTTTACGTTTGGAAAATAACTACTATATTCCTCTTAGATGATCAGCCAACAAGATATCAAAGATTAAATAAAGCCTATAATAATAAAATTGCTACCACTTTTTGAGTGACATGTGTCACACTATGCATTCTGAATACTTGATCTTATTTAATGTGTACCACAATTTTGTGATGTAAGGTTGATTTCATTCCTAAGTTTCCCGGTGAAAAAACAGATGCATAGAGATGATTATCAAGTAACATGTTCAGCATTATAATACGAAAATTTTGTAGCTAAGATGAAAACTCATGGCTGTCTTTGAGACTATCTCATTGATAGGGCATCTTTCCCATGCATACCTGTGCAGAGGAGAGCAGTTCTGATCATATCTCCTCTGAGTGCTGCTGGCTCAGCTGGGAAGTTCAAATTCAACTTTCAAAACCATTTTTCATCAGTCTTCACTTGTATGGATCAGTGGGGGTATTCACTTGAAAGCAGCACTTTGGAAGTAACACCTTTAATGTTTTCAAAATCAGAAGGGAATTTTGTGATGGTTTTTTTCTCTCTCTTTTTTGCCTTTTATTTTGATATGAGTCTTACTGGTGGCAAGTTTTACTAAGGAGTAACTTTAATATGACTCCATCCTCAATAATAATGAAATGGTTTTCAGGAAATGATTTGGGTTCTACATTTCTGTTTGACTTTGGAAATTTACATATTGAAGTTTTAAATAAAAGTTTCCATAATCAACTTTAGATGCTTTATATATGAAAATCATATAATATGTAAGGACTAAGGAACTACACGGGCCTAAAGCTATTAGATACTAAGAATTCAATCAGGGTCAAGGGAGAGGAGAGAAGATGGCGACACTTTTTTTTTTATTGTGAAACAGAGGGGTTACAATTACATGGGCAAGATAATGAGTACATTTCTTATCAAGCATTGTAGCCTCCTCCTTTGTTTCCCCTTCTCATCCCTTCCCATTCTCCGCCCCCCCCATCCTCCACCAAATCCTCCCCACCCCCCACCCCCGCACCAAAGTTATAAAGTTTGTTTTTGACATAACGACTTGTACATCTCATTGTGTCAATGGGTCCACCTGTATCCTTATTTAAACGATTTGTTTTTCCCCTTCCCCTCCACAAATTATACCGACATCAAATACAGTGAAAGCAGGGGTTATACTGTGGGGGAGGGACATACAAAGCAACAAAGGCATAATCTCATAAATGTTTTAAAAACAATCGCATGAAAGAAAAAACATTTGAATACATATCTTAGGGCTCATTTCCCTAACATCACCTTATCTGACCTTTTCTGCTTGACTCAGACATATACTACATATTGCAAATAAGGGAAACCGTGGGACCTCTGTTTCTTTGGGCCTGACTTACTTCACTTAATATAATTTTTTCCTAGCCTTTCCATTTCCTAACAAATGGGGCAAAATCATTCTTTCTGATGGAGGCATAGAATTCCATTGTGTATATATACCACATTTTCTTGATCCATTCATCTACTGAGGGGCATCTGGGTTGGTTCCATATCTTAGCTATAGTAAATAATGCTACAATAAACGTAGTCGTGCTGGTAGCTTTAGTGTGGTCTTGTTTATAAACATTTGGGTAAATGCCCAAAAGTGGGATTGCTGGGTAATAGGGGAGTTCTATGTGGAGTCTTTTGAGGAACCTCCATACTCCTTTCCAAAGTGGTTGAACAAGTTTACACTCCCACCAACAATGAAGTAATGTTCCCTTCTGTCCACATCCCCTCCAGTATCTGTTGTTATTAGAATTCTTGATTTTAGCCATTCTAACTGGAGTGAGGTAATACCTCAATGTTGTTTTGATTTGCATTTCTTTTATGGCTAGGGATGTTGAGCATTTCTTCATGTGTGTATTGGCCATCATTCTTTCCTCTTCAGAGAAGTTTCTCTTTAAGTTTTTAGCCCACTTATTTATTGGGCAGCTGTTTCTTTGAGAGTTTGTTGTTGGGGGATTTAATTTTTTGAGTTCCAAGTGTATTTTAGATATGAGAACCTTGTCTGTTGTATGGCTTGTGAAAATCTTCTCCCAATCCATGGGCTTTCTATTAATCTTACTAGCTAGGTCCTTTGCCATGCAGAAGCTCTGCAACTTCATGCAATCCCATTTGTCCAACCTTTCTTTGATTTGTTGTGTTTCTGAGTCTCTATTAAGAAAATGTCAGCCTGTGCCAAGGAGACCTAGGGTTTCTCCTATTCCATCCTGTAATGTTTTCAGAGTGTCTGCTTTGACTCTGAGGTCTTTATCCATTTGGAGTTGATTCTGGTGCAGGGTGATCTATAAGGATCTAGCTTTAGTTTTTTACAAGTGATTAACCAATTTTGCCAGCACCATTTCCTGAAGAGGCTGTCTTTCTTCTTTTCTATTTTTTTTAGCTCCCTTATCGAAGATTAGATGGCTATAGGTCTGTAGGTTCATTTCTGGGTTTTCAAGTCCATTCCATTGGTCCTGAGGTCTGTTCTTGTGCCAGTACCAAGCTGTTTTGATTACTATGGCTTTATAGTAGAGTTTGAAATTTGGTATTGATATTCTTCCAGCAGTGCTCTTTCTGTTGAGGATCGTTTTTGCTATTCGGGTTCTGACACTTTCAAAGATAGTCCCACTACATGTCTCTGACCAAATGAAGATCTAAGGTCACAGTGACACTTTGCTTCAAGAGACCCACTCCAATCAAACTCTAAATATCTAAAGACCTTTCCTACTACAAGAGGAATATCTTAGAGGCAAATAAGGAAAGCAAAAGGAGAAAAAGTCAACAGGACTCCTGGGGAGAAGCTGCACCACACTATCCTCGCCCCACTGGTACTTTCTGCAGATTTTAAGCAGAGAAGTACCCCAAAACGGAAGAAAGTGCTCAATAGACTGGTGGAAAGTTAGGAGGGAATCTGGTGAAGACCTCTGAGTTGTCAATCGTCCCCCAATCCAACCTGCTGCCCACCCCCAAGGGGGGATATGGGGAAGGAGCGAATCCAGCAATCACTGGCATTACAACCACCAGAATTTGGTAATACCAGGTAAGCCCTCAAAGTCGTTGAGTGCCTGAAGCACCAGCGGAATCCATGTGTACCCCCACCACCTCCACACACTGCCCCCAGGAAACCACAGCCACAGCCAATACCTTGCTACATCGGCCAACTGCCCTACCCACTTGGCACTGGCTGGGACCTGCTCCCTTCTGCTGTGGGCACATCCACTGACACAGCCCATACCCACAGGCAGCCGGCAGCTGACTTCCAATGTCACCATTACAGCCAGGCACAGCTGCTGCTCCCCACATCAGCCTGCTCAACCAAGCCCCACCTGGTCCTCCCAACGCCTGGATTCCCCACACCACAAGACTCATCAGCTGATGCAGATGCCACCACCTTACCTGGTCCTGCCAACATCCAGACTCTCCCACTGAGAACCACCAACACCTTCCTGGCTGCCACAACACAGGCTCAGCAGTCCAGCGCACCACCAGCTACAGATCTTGTGAGTAACCCAGTTGGGTTCACTCCCTGGGGGTGGCAATTCTCTGGGTTCCCAAAACCCTCTTACGCAAGCCCCCTTCCAGAAAGAAGGGATCACATCAGAGAACACAGACCTAAGCTCTGTTCCTAAAGCTCATGTGGTTACCTGGGAAAGGCTGGGAACACAGCTTCAAGCCTGTGATAGCAATCTACAAACCTGAAACCCCCATACTACCCACCATCAGGCCTGAGAGTGTGATTCTAGGTAGCAGTCACGCTCCCTTGTAAAAAGGTCATCTGAACCCAACCAAGACACAAGGAAAGTGGACTATTGCAAGGCATACAAGGTTTTATCAAGAATCCGCTTAGAGGACTAGGTGGAGATGCAAGTTCCCCCAAACAACCCAAAAAACCCACTCATTAGATTGTTTTTTGGTTTGTTTTTATGTCTGATTGTTTGTGTTTCTGTGTGTTAATTTTGTGTATTATTTTTTAGGATTTACTATTTCACTTAAATCTATTTTCACTATTATTTAGTTTTTTCTTCCACCTTTCAATTTGTTAATTTTAATTGTTCCTTTCACTGTCCCCTTTTCGCTTCTCTCCAGAGCTACCCTGTCTAGTTCTATATACAAAACAAGGGCTCCTTTTATGTGTGTAAACAATAATTACAGGAATTATCTTAGATTAAGCAATTTTCCAATACTCCATGAATAAAACTTTTTCTAATCTCAGCAATTCTCCCAAATTTACTTATATATAACTTATTTTCTTATCTTCTAGATCTCTAAGCTATTCCTTAAATACGCTTTCTTTGAATTCTTTTCTATCTTATATACTCTGAAATAAGGTCTCTATTCTCTTGATACTTCTGCTCTAAGCTGTTCTTACCCCTCTATTATCATTATACCCAATTTTTCTTTTGAACTTAAATTTAGATCTCTCCAATCCCAACCCTTCTCTTCTCCATTTTCTCTAGTCCATTGATCCCTAATGATTTATATCTGATCCAGCTTACAGTTGGTTCCATTTTCACTGAGTACAAGGGGTCCATCTTGTTAACTCTAAGGTGCAGACCACTTATCAGCAAACCCAGATCATCTCACAAGTCATACCAGTCTGGTTCTTGTCTCCAAATGGGTAGAACTAACCACAGAAACACAAGAAACATGGCCAATCAACTAACCCCAACACCATCTCCACATAAACAAGCTACAGAGCAGTCCCAGAATGATCTAATGGATAATTCTCAAGGTATTTTTAAAAGCATGGCTGGTAAATCTGCTGATTGAGAAATTGCATAGGACTATAAGAGAATGTGATGAGGCCAACCAGAAGGTAATAGATTACTTTATAGCCTCCACAAATAAAAGGATAAAGGAACTCCAACAGAAGGAGAAAGCGTCCAATGAAAAGATAGAAACCCAGATAAAGGAATGGAAAGAGAAGTCTGAAAACTAACTCCAGGAGGCAAGGCAATCTATTCGACTTAAAAGAAAAGAAAACCTAAATAGTTGGCCACCATTAAAAAAGATTAGCAAGAAGAAAAGGAGATAAACAGCAAAGTAAAAAGTCTTGAAAGCAGAATGGAGGAGGCATAAAAAAGAATCTCTGAGGCAGAAGACAGGTTAGACTCCATAGAGTAAAAGCACACAGATATTCATAACAAAACAATGAAGCATGACAGATCACTGCAGAAAACACAGGATACATCCAGAAAGCCTAATTTGAGACTAATAGGTATACAGGAGGGCCTGGAGAAGGAAGCCAATGGATTAGGAAATATATCATCAGAATCTTAGCAGAGAACTTCCCAAATATACAAAAGGACAGACCCATCCAGATACAAGAAGCTTTAGAACCCCAAATAGACCAGACCAAAATAGGTTCCCATGGCCACATTATAGTCTGTCCAGTATCAATAGCAACTAAGGAAAGAATTCTTAAAGCTGCAGGGAGAAGAGAACAATCACATATAAAGTTGAGCCAATCAGAATTACCTCAGACTTCTCAGCAGAGACCATAAAAGGTAGGATAGCCTGGAAAGAGGTATGACATGCGCTAAAGACAAATAACTACCAACCAAGAATAATTTACCCAGCTAAGGTCTCATTCATACCAGAAGCACAAATAAAAACCTTCCAAAGCAAGGGAAAATGGAAACAATATATTACTACCAAACCAGTTCTACAAAATGCCCTCAAAGATGTTCTACACATAGAAAACCAATAAAAACAGAATATTGACAATGAAACAGTCCACAAACAGAGAACTACATAATCACAAAAAGAACAGCCAAGGCACTGCTCCCCCCCAAATGGATAAAAAAGGCAGGCACAAACAAATACCTCTCCGTTAATGGACTTAACTCTCCAATTAAGCAACATAGATTGTCTAGTTGGATCTAAAAGCAAGATCCTTCTATCTGCTGCCTTCAAGAGACACACCTTGCCCACAAGAATAAACATATTCTGAATGTGAAGGTTGGAATAAAATCTACCAAGCAAATGGCCCCCATAAACAGGCAGGAGTTGCAATCCTATTATCAGATAAAATACACTTCAAATTAAAATCAATGAGAAGAGATAAAGAATGTCACTACTTACTAAATAACAGATCTCTCCTTCAGGAGGATATTACGGTGCTAAATATGTAGTCACCAAATAATGGAGCACCTAAATTTATCCAAGAAACACTACTTTGCTTCAAATCACACATAGATCCAAAACCAATAATTGTTGGTCACTTTAACACACCACTATCCCCCCGGGATAGATCAAGCTTGCAAAAAGTCAACAGAGAAACTTGGATCTTAACAACTGCAAAGATCATCTAGACTTAACAGACATTTACCGAATATTTCACCCAGCAGCATCAGATTACACCTTCTCAGCAGCACATGGAACATTCTTCAAAACAGACCACCTTCTAGGTTAGAAAGCAAATTTGTCCAAATTCAGAAACATTGAAATTATGTCCTGCATTCTCTCAGACCACAAGAGAATAAAATTAGAATTCAACACCAAAAGCCACCAAAGAAAATTCTGTCATACCTGGATGCTGAACAACACACTGTTGAACCAACAGTGAGTCATGAAAGAGATTAGAAAGGAAATTCAAATGTTCATGATACTTAACAAAAATGAACACACAAATTACCAGTCCCTCTGGGACACAGCAAAGGCAGTTCTCAGAGGCAAGTTTATAGCTCTGAGTTCCCACATTAACAAATTGGAGAGATCTGAAGCCAAAAAAATAATGAGGCACCTTCAGCTCCTTGAAAAAGAGCAACAAGCTAAACCTAAATCTAGTAGACAGAAACAGATAATTAAATCAGAATTAAATTAATGAGTCAAGAAAAACAATCAACAAAAAATAGCTGGTTCTTTGAAAAAATTAACCAGATTGATAGACCCTTGGCAAATCTTATCAGGAAAAGAAGAAAACACATCCAAATAAACAAACTCAAACATGAGAATGGAAACATCACTACAGAAACAACCAACATAGCTAGTGAAGATCTTCTCCCAATCCATGGGCTTTCTATTAATCTTGCTAGCTATATCTTTTGCCATGCAAAAGCTCTGAAATTTCATGCAATCCCATTTGTCCAACCTTTCTTTGATTTGTTGTGTTTCTGAGTCTCTATTAAGAAAATGTCAGCCTGTGCCAAGGAGACCTAGGGTTTCTCCTATTCCATCCTGTAATGTTTTCAGAGTGTCTGCTTTGACTCTGAGGTCTTTATCCATTTGGAGTTGATTCTGGTGCAGGGTGATATATAAGGATCTAGCTTTAGTTTTCTACAAGTAGTTAACCAATTTTGCCAGCACCATTTACTGAAGAGGCTATCTTTCTTTCATTCTATTTTTTTTAGCTCCATTATAAAAGATTAGATGGCTATAGGTCTGTAGGTTCATTTCTGGGTTTTCAATTCTATTCCATTGGTCCTGAGGTCTGTTCTTGTGCCAGTACCAAGCTGTTTTGATTACTATGGCTTTATAGTAGAGTTTGAAATTTGGTATTGATATTCTTCCAGCAGTGCTCTTTCTGTTGAGGATTGTTTTTGCTATTCAGGGTCTTTTATTGTTCCATATGAATTTTTGGATTCATTCTGATATTTCCTGCAAATCTTGTCAACAGCTAAGTCTTAGAAACAGAACTTGATTTAAATGAGTAAAATTATCACTGACTCTCTTTGTATTATCACCTTTGGAAATGTCCATGTCTCAAAATTTGATTTTTTAAGTAGAAATATTGAGAGAGAAAGGAGGAAAGGGTAACATTGCTCTAAAATACATGTACTTATTACCTCACTTATGAACCTGTAGCCACATCACCTTTATAATTATAATAAAAAGGAAAAATAAGTAAAAAGTAAAAATATTTATTCTTTTCAATTTGAAAACCTGGTTTTGTGTTGAGGAACAGAATGACTGAAATCAATTGCTGACAGAAAGGCCCGGGACAGTATAGATTTTTAGCAGAATTTTACAAGGCCTTCAAAACAGAACTCACACCAATACTCCTCCAAGTCTTCAATGAAATTGAAAGCAAAAGTACACTACCAAACCCTATGAATACAACATAACCCTCATCCCAAAACCAGGCAGGGACTCATCAAAAAAGAGAAGTATATACTCATTTCTTTGATGAACATCGACATGAAATTCTGAACAAAATTTTGGCGAATCAACTTCAACAACTCATCAAAAAAAATCATTTACCACAATTAAACAAGATTCATATCCAGATAAAAGCTGGTGCAATATACACAAATCAATTAATATAATCCATCACATCAACAAGAGCAAGGATAAGAACCACACGATTATCACAATAGAGCAGAAAAAACATTTGACAAGATCCAACATGCCTTTATGATGAAAGCTCTGGAAAAACTAGGAATCCATGGAAGGTTCCTCAATATAATAAAGGCTGTGTATGAAAAACTACAGCCAGCATTATACTGAATGCAGAAAAGCTAAAGCCATTTCCTCTCAACTCAGGAAAGAGACAAGAGTGTCCACTTTCTGTACTTCTGTTCAATTTGATATTACAATGCCTAGCTAGATCAATAAAACAAGATGCAAGCATAAAGGGGATCCAAGTAGGGAAAGATGAAGTAAAACTCTTCCTCTTTGCAGATGACATGATCTTGTATTTAAGGAACACCCTGGACTCCATTCTCAAGTTACTTGAGCTGACCAGAAACTTTGGCAAAGTAGCAGGGTATAAAATTAACTCTCAGAAATCAATGGCTTTTCTGTATGCCAATAACGAGAAGTGTGTGGCTGAAATTAGGAAAGGAACCCCTTTTGTAATAGCCCCACTAAAAAATAAAATACACAAGAGTTAACAAAAGAGGTGAAGGACCTCTATGATGAAAACTTTAAAAACCTGTACAAAGAAATTAAAGCAGAACTAACAAAGTGGCAAAACTCCCATTCTCCTGGATTGGGAGTATTAACACTGTGAAAATGGCAATACTGCCAAAGGCTATATACAAATTCAATGCAATACCTATTAATATCCCAACCTCATACTTTAATGAAATAGAAGAAGCAATCCAAAAATTCATATGGAACAATAAAAGACCCTGAGTATCACAAACAATCCTTAGCAGAAAGAACAGCACTGGAAGAATATCAATTCCAAATTTCAAACTCAACTACAAAGCCATAGTAATACGAACAGCCTAGTACTGGCACTAGAAAAGACCTGAGGACCAATGGAATGACTGAAGACCCAGAATGAACCCACAGACCTATAGGCACCTAATCTTTGAAAAGGGAGGTAAAAACAAAACAAAGGAGTAGGCAACAGTGCTTGATAGGAAATGTACTCATTACCTTGCTCATGTAACAGTAACCCTTCTGTACAGTATTTTTACAATAAAAATGTACAAAAATAGAATGGAAGAAAGACAGCCTCTTCAGTAAATGGTGCTGGCAAAATTGGTTAGTCACTTGTAGAAAACTAAAGTTAGTTCCGTATTTACCATCCTGCACCAGAATCAACTCCAAATTGATCAAAGACCTCAGAGTCAAAGTAGACACACTGAAAACATTACAGGATGGAATAAAGAAACCTTAGGTCTCCTTGGCATAGGCTGAAATTTTCTTTTTCTTCCTTCCTTCCTTCCTTTCTTTCTTTCTTTTTTTGTCCTGTCCTGGGGCCTGAACTCTGGGCCTGGGCGCTGTACCTCAGCTCTTCACCTCAAGGCTAGCGCTCTACCACTTGAGCCACAGTGAGCCACAGTGCCACTTCCGGCTTTTTTCTTTTTGCCTATGTGGTACTGAGGAATCGAACCCAGTGCCTCATGCATGCAAGGCAAGCACTCTACTACTAAGCCACTTTCCCAGCCCCGAAATTTTCTTAATAGAGACCCAGAAACACAACAAATCAAAGAAAAGTTGGACAAATGGGATTGCATGAAACTGCAGAGTTTGCATATGGCAAAGGACATAGCTAGCAAGATCAATAGAAAGCCTACTGATTGGGAGAAGATCTTCAGTAGCCATACAACAGACAAGGGTCTCATATGTAAAATATGCTTAGAACTCAAAAAATTAACCCCCCAACAACAAATCCTCAAAGAAACTGCCCAATAAGTAAGTGTGCTAAAGAGAAACTTCTCTGAAGAAGAATAAGAATGGCTAGTAGACTCATAAAGAAATGCTCAATTTCTCTAAGCCATAAAATAAATGCAATCAAGACAATATTGAGATTCCCACCTCACCACAGTTAGAATGGGTATAATAAAGAAATCTACATGTGTCCCTATTGCAACAATGAGATGTAGAAGACACTAGGTTGAAAAATGAACTTTACATTTTAGCCAGGGGAGGGCGGGAAGGAGTGGTGTGGGGTGGGGTGGTGGGGAGTGTAGTTGTGGAAGTGGGAGGGAAGGGATGGTAGGGGTAAAACAAAGGAGGAAGCAACAATCCTTGATAAGAAACGCACTCATTACCTTGCTCATGTCACTAACCCCTCTATAGAGTATTTTCACAATGAAAAATTAAAAAAAAGAAATCTAGTAACAACAGATGCTGGAGGGGATATGTCCAAAAGTGACTCCTACTTCATTGTTGGTGGGAGTGTAAACTTGTTTAACCACTTTGGAAAGCAGTATGGAGGTTCCTCAAAAGACTCCAGAGTTACCCTATGACTCAGCAATCCCACTTTTGGGCATTTACCGAAATGAACACAAACTAGGTCATACCAAAGTTACCAGCCCAACCATGTTTATCGCAGCCTTATTCACCATAGCTAAGATGGAACAAACCCAGATGCTCCTCAATAGATGAATGGATCAAGAAAAAGTGGTATATATATACATACATATGTATATATATATATATATATATATATATACACACACACACACACACACACACACACACAGAATGTAATTCTATGCCTCCATCACAAAGAATGACATTGCCCCATTTGTAAGGAAATGGAAAGGCTTGGAAAAAATTATATTAAGTGAAGTAAGCCAGGCCCAAAGACACATAGGTCACAGGGTTTCCCTTATTTGCAATTACTAGTATATGTCTGGGACAAGTAGAAAAGATCAAAAGCTATGTATATATGACCAGATATGATGATGTTAAGTGATATGAACCCCAAGATAGGGACACAAGTAGATTTTTCTTTCTTGCTATTGTTTCTAACATATTTATAATATACAATGTGATATTTTTGTTGCTTTGTATGTCCCCCGCCATGGTATAACTCCTATTTTCACTGTATTTGATGTAGGTGCCCTGCATCTTGTATATACACTTCTCTAATTTGAGGAGGGGAAGGGATAAAACAAAATGCTTAAATAGGGAACAGGTTGACCCATTGTACCAATGAGACATATAAGACACTATGTTGAAAAACAAACTTTACAATTTAGGTGGCAGAGAAGGTTAGGGGGAGTGTAGTTGTGGACGTGGGAGGGAAGGGATGGTAGGGGAAAAACCAAGGAGGAGGCAAAAATGCTGGATAGGAAATGTACTCATTACCTTGCTCATGTAACTGTAACCCCTCTGTACAGTATTTTTTACAATAAAAAGGTATTTTAAAAAAATCTGATGTTAAGTGAAATGAACCCCAATATATGGACACAAGTGGTTTTTTCTTTCTTGCTATAGTTTTTAAATTACTTATAATGTATTTTTTTCTTGTTTGCTCTTCCCCCACAGTATAACCCGTTTTCACTCTATTTGATTCCAGTGTCCTGCATCTTGTGTATAGATTTTTAAAATTTGAGGATCAGAAGGGAAATAACAAAATATTGAAACAAGAATACAGGTTGACCCATTGTAACAATGATATGTACAGACATTTTGTTGAAAAACTTTACATTTTCGGGGTAGGGAAAGGGAGGAGTTGGGGCAGTGGGGAGGAAAGGGATGGTAGAGGAAAACAAAGGATGATTTAATAATGCTTGATAGGATGTGTACTCATTACCCTACTCATGTAACTGTAACCCCTCTGTACAGTACATATTACAACAAAAATATATATGAAAAAAATTCAATCATGAGAAATATTGGTTGCATTTTCTTTCTCATGCAGATTATTAATCAATAAGTCCTATCTTGTTCTATTCTATATTATTCTTTCATTCATTGACTAGGAATTTATTGGTTATTTACTTTGTGCCAAATTTAATATATATTAACCACTTATATTTATGTGTTTAGCATTATTTAAAATATATAACAATCATTAACTAATGAAACATTCTGGGTATTTCTTTAGATAGAAGTTATTATGATCTTACTTTTAGATGAGAGACTGAGTCATGAATAGGTCAAGTAACCTGCCTGGGGTCAATATAATAAAGACAGAATTTAACCTAAATTCTCATTTCAGAGCTTGAACTCTTAGCTACCAATAATGAATGGGAAAAACTTTCACCATTTAATGAGCTCAGAGTCTAGTAAAATGCACTATGAATGATGACATGGGATTTATAGGATGTCAAAAGTCTATCTGACAGGAGCTACCTAATGTAGTCTTTCTGCATTAATATCTAATCTAAGACATGAAGGATGAATGTGAATTATTAAGACAAGCTGAAAATGGGATAAATTTGTGGGTAGGGAGGAGGAGAAGGCTCACTGGGAAGAGTGTTTCAAACAGAAGGAATATATACAAATGCAAATTATTTCATCATGATGGAGACATATTTGTGTAATGCTGTTGGATCAGGCTGGAGAATTACTCAGATTTGAGATTATGCAATATTGTTTAGGTCATGTTAAAAAATTTCTACTTTATCTAAAATGCCATATGAATCCAAAGTTTAATAAATCTAAATATATTTACATAAGGGAATGGCAGTGGTTTCTATTCATTCACATTTGTCAATATTTCCTCCAGTAATATTTTGAAGAATTAAGGACAAAAAAGAGAAATTGGAAAGCTATTATTTATAAATCAGTAGTTGAATATGTGAACACACCTGAATTGTTTCTACCTCTGCTTAAATTTTTTTGCAGTGGTAATTACATAAACTTTTTGTTTTCTTTGTCCCTAACTTCTAACCCTTGACCTTTATATCCTCGAAGTGTTAGGTGAACGTGTATATCCTCAAAGTGTATCCAACCACTATTAGACACGCATATTTTTGACTTAGGATCTAATTCTATTTTTCTAAAATAACTCATATCATTTTTACTGTTCTTCCTATTTACAATTTTTAATTGAGAATATATAATTTGCTAATTGAATTAAATAGTTACATTTGGTTTTATATGATATCTAAATACTTTTAGATTTTCATTTTGACAGTAAAATACCCCGGAAATAGTATTTAACTATATTAGTCTTACTATACAGATAATGTTCCTAGGACAAAACAGTTTTAAACAGCTTCAATATGAAAGAGCCAGTATTCATTGTCTTGTTTAGCCACTTCTGTTATGTAAGATGTTGAATATTGTATATATCTGTTCTCATACAGAATAAGCCAAAGTTACCGCCAGGAAAGGCAAAATGTAGAACTCAAATAACTATGTAACCTAATTGCCTGAATTTCATAGCCAAGTTCAATATTATACATTGACCAAATAACTGGCTTAAGAGTAGCATCATTGGGGGGTATTCCTAAAAGACAGCCAGAACTGTAGACTATAGGTGAAAAATAGGAGATAAAAGGAGAGTAGTGTTGCATTTAGTCCCCTCCACTGAACTGAAGACTTTGGAGAGTTATTCACTATTCACAGCAGTTTAGGTATTTATACCAAATTGTTGGGGGATGAATGCGGAAAGGATGTTTTGGCACAAGCACTACAGCATATTGGTTGCGAAAATTTTATAGACAAACATATGTTATTTCGGAGCTTACAGTCATTGTTAATATAGACACACACACACACACACATACACTTTGTAATTTAAACTTGGGGTATCTCCTAAAAAACGGAAATCTGCCCTCTTATCTTAGAATTTAGAAGAGAGGAACTATCATAAAGTGGAGAGAACTATTTGGTTTCTTACTTAGCCATGAAGAGTTACATAGTATGGCCTTGACCATTACGAGTGTCTGCCAACTGGCAGTGCAATGCTGCAAGGGGACAAGGTCTCCTTTAAGGACCAATGGATTCATCCATGCTGCTTTGTGTCTAAACTAATCTTTGCGTCTATGCCCTCAGCACCATACCAGCTGTCAGAAGATCTATGAAAAAGATGTAGATGTAGGCTGCTGTTCAGGAGAAAGAATTGATTTCATTGTGGTTCAACTTGTCCCCCCTCCCCCCCCCCCCCACTTTTTTCCCTTTCCCTTTCACAAACTTCAGACGTTATCATTTCTCTTTTGCTGATACATATGTAGCCAGTAGCAAGGTTTGATGTAAAAACTGCCAGATCTAGAGTCCTGCCAGTCTCGCCGCCCCGTGTGACACTTGGAAGTCATTCAATTTTTTGTAGCCCTGATTTCCAGTTTGCATACAAAGAAATTGACAACAATAGTTATTGTCTTCGCAGGTTATAGACACAAAGAGGTATTTGCGAAAGCATTTTGCAAACACTAAACAACTATATTGGTGTGCATAATCTGGGGCTTTGTTTCCCCACCTGCAAAAACGAATATGTTGAAAATTATGACTAGTCCATGTAAATACAACTCTAACATTTGATTACTCTAAATAATCATATAATTGTTGTGCTTTATTTAAGAAAATACATGTCAACCTCTTTTGTACTCAGAATATGCTGAAGACAGTGTGAATATGTATATTTGCTTGTGTTCTACAGCTTTTTAAAGGGAAACTAGCCTAGGATGAGAAGCAGAAATTGAACTCCCCAAAGAATCATGTAAGTAGATGGACAAGTGTATTACAGGTTTAAACACAGGAATAGGGGTGAGGAAAATGAGAACGAACAAACCAAAAAAAACCCTAAAAGTATAATTTCTTCTCTCTTAAGAGTTTGCTGTAAAAACAAATCAGATACATCTAAGAAAAGAAGGTAGAAAAGCTTGCAAATGCCAGACTGATAATAGTAACTTATCAGCCTCTACCACAGTAACAGAGACTCAAGAATTTAAGTCAGTGGAGATGTATTCTTCAATGCCAGAGTACTTGTGAACAGACTTCAGTCACAGCCTGTGCAGCATTATACTGCAGCTATATGATAAATGGCATCTCTAATGGCATGAGAATTAGCAGTTTTAAGTCGCTTTGTAAGTGGCTGGAATATTCAGAGCTGCCATGGAAACACAAATGACTGACACTGAAGGGAATGGCTTCCTGCATTTGTTCAGGAACCTGTGGATAGTGAAAGAGAGACTATTTGACTCTACTTGAAAAAATAGTGTAAAAGAATAGTGATGCATAATATATCCATTTAATTGAGGTCAGTGTGGTTGTGGAAAAGCAAGCAGGAGGAAAATGGTGAGAAAGAAGAGGAATAGTCAGATTAGGTGGCCTCATGGGCTACTGTAAGGACTTTGGCTTTCAATCTAGCTGAGGTAAGAGAATACTGGATACTTCTAAGAAAAACAGTTATACATAATTTATGTTTTAAGAGAATCATCTCGTAATATGATAAACACGGAGAAGGTATATAAGAGATGCCTTGAGAGTAGTTAAAAGATGACTGTCCCTGACACTTGATTCCCAGACCACAATATTGTTATCCTTAAATATGCTGGTAGAAGAACAATTAATTTGGAAGATTATGAGTGGAAGTAATTTATAGGCTAGGTTGGAAATTGCTTCACATAAATCATGTCCATTTTATATTAACAAAAATATTCATAGGCTAAAATGAACTGCAAGGAGCACTGGGAGACCTAGTCAAACTGTGTGCCAAGGCAGAACAGAAAATTGTTAATTGAGGCTACTGGCTTTTAATGTAACCTGTGCTGGCCTCAAACTCACTATCTTCCTGTCTGACTCAGGAGCTGGGTTTAAAGATGTGCAGTACTATATATGGTGAAAAAAATAGTTTTATGAGCAACTAACCTAGAGAAATCTAACTGGTAGAGATTTGTGGAGAAAATGAAAGCCAACATGTTGGAGACAGTATATATGATTCCTTTCACAAATTTTCTTAGAATTTTCCATCAGCTCATCTGCATCCTAAGATTTTACATGACTAACTCTACAATACTAAATGTGTTCTTGGGCTTTGGAAGTAAAGGTTATAGAGAAATTTCTTGATTTTATCTAGACATGATGGTGCCCAATTAGCCTTTCAACATAAAACAGGAATCAAAATGTTATGTGTTCAGTTTTTCTGGATTGTAGATTACCATTTGTATTGATGAAAATATTCTTTAAATTTAAACTAATTTTTTATTTTTAAATTTTAACTCATATGAATAAAGTAAAATATGGGTTGCTTTCCTATAGCTTAGGTTCCAGTGAGTAGTTTGATAGGACAATTTGTTTAAGTAAGTGATAACTGCAGTAATGATGAGTTTCAATATAATGTTATTTTCATGCAATATCTTCCCTAGCAATCCCAAATGCCAAAATTCAATATAACACTTCTGTATCCCAGAGAAAGAAGTAGAACTCTAAATTTTGGAAACATTGCATAAAAATGATATTCATTGTAAGCTCAGTCAAAAGTGATTGAAAGAAGGTCATCAATGAGGACAGAAGCCAGTACTGTCAGTTTGTACTGACAAAGATACGTAATTCCTTGTTATTAACTGCATTTAGATAGGAAAGAAAATAATAGCTTCATAAATTATGTTTAATGTACTTTAAATTATTTTGTTAAGTGTTAAAAAAGTAAAAATGTTAATCTTTAAGGAATAATTTGGTAATTGAAAGAAAAAAGGATAAAAAAGCAGTATTTAGCTAAAAAGAGTTATTTTCTGTAGTTATTTTTTATGTATTTTTGTCAGTCATGCGGCTTTTACTCTGGGCTTGGGTGCTGTCCCTCAGCTCTTCAGCTCAAGACAAGCACTCTACCACTTGAGCCACAATGCTACTTCCGGTTTTCTGGTGGTTTATTGGAGATAAGAGTCTCATGGACTTTCCTTGCCTAGGCTGTCTTTGAACCGTGATCCTCAGATCTCAGCCTCCTCAGTAGGATTACAGACGTGAGCCACCTGCACCCCGCTTGTAGATATTTATTAGATGTGAAATTCAGAGTCTTGGTTAGTTGAAGAGCATTTGTATCCTTGGTTATGTTATCTGGGTAACAATAATCATATTGAAGAATGAGACTAACAAAGTTTTGAAAAGACTAAAGAGAAAAATAATGTTTCTCGTTTTGTGTGTTCCCAACCTGGTAAAGGGGGAAATAGGAATGGAGAACTATACATTGTGGAGGGGAAGGGAAAAAACAAATTGTTTAAATAGGGATACAGGTGGACCCATTGCAACAATGAGATGTGCAAGACATTATGTCAAAAACGAACTTTACAACTTTGGCTGGGGGCAAGGGTGAGGGGTGGGGGAGTGGGGAAGGGGGAAGGGGTGTGGAGGGGGATGAGAAGGGATGAGAAGGGGAAACAAAGGAGGAGCAACAATGCTTAGTAAGAAATGTACTCATCACCTTGCCCATGTAATTGTAACCCCTCTATATGGTATTTTCACAATTAAAAAAAAGAAAAAAAGAAAATATTGTCTCAAGATTTCACAAAAAATTGAAAGACAAATATTTGATTAAGGTAAGGAATAAGGCAGATTATAGATTTCCCAATTGTTGTCTACAGTGGAAATTGGTGGATATGGAACTTTAACATCCAAGTTATAAATTGGTTACATTTTTCTTGCCTTTTCTTGTCAAGGTGATGTACAGTTACATAAGTAAGGTTAAGGTAATAAGCACACTTGTATTTCTTGTCAAACATGTTACCCTTTCCCTCATTTTTCTCCTACTTTTCTTCCTCCTCAATCCCCACCCAAAGTTGTACAGATAATTTGTAAAAATGTTGTCTTGTGAATATCACTGTTGAATTGGTTTGCCCCTTATCCTTTTACTCACTATCCTGTTGTACCCCTTCCCTTCCCTAATTCAGATAAACATACATGTGACACCAGGGTACCAAAATCAAATAGAGTGACATCAGGGAATATACCATAGGGGGAAGAACATACAAAAGAAACTTGATATCACATAGTATATTGAAAACAACAACAACAAAAAATCTGTGTCCATGTCTTGGAGTTCATTTCACTTAGCATTATCTCATATGGTCATATGTATGCAGCTATTGAGCTATTCTGTTCAACTGCTAAGATTATATTAGACATATACTAATTATTACAATTAAGAGAAACCATGGGACTGATGTTTCTTTGGATCTGGTTACTTCACTTAATATGATTTTTTCCCGTTTGTCCATTTCCTTACAAATGGGGTGGTGATATTCTTTCTGATGGAAGCATAGAATCCATGTATTATATATATATATATATATATATATATATATCTCATATATTCCATTTGTCTACCGAGGGGGGCTGCATGACAAATAACATAGCTAGCAAGTTCAATAGAAAGACCACAGACTGGGAGAAGATTTTCACTAGTCATACAACAGACAAGGGCCTCATATCTAAAATATACTTAGAACTCAAAAAATTAAATCCCCCCAACAACAAATCCTCAGAGAAACAACTGCCCATTAATAAGTGGTCTAAAGACTTAAAGATAGACATCTCTGAAGAGGAAATAAGAATGGCCAATAGACACATGAAGAAATGTTCAACATCTCTGACCATAAAGCAATGTGAATCAAGACTACATTGAGACTCCACCTCAACCAAGTTAGAATGGCTATAAACAAAAAATCTAATAACAAAAGATGCTGGAGGGGATGTGGCCAAAAGGGAACACTACTGCACTTTTGGTTGGAGTACAAACTTGTTCAACCACTCTGGAAAGCAGTATAGAAAACTTCACATAGAGCTTCCCTATGACCCAGCAATCCCACTTCTGGGCATTTACCCAAATGAAAACAAACAATGTCATACCAAAGCTACCAGCACAACCATGTTTATCACAGCATTATTCACCATAGCTAAAATATGGATCCAACTCAAATTGCTTACTTTTGAAGCCACAGAAATGAGTAGATTCTGAGACCTTCTCTTCTTTTATTGGTGTGTATCAATTGAATATGGTAAAGGGTAGTTTAATTATGAGATTTTCATACAGTGTGCTTTCATCCCACACCTTAATTGCTCTCTTCTGCTCTCCCTTTCCCCTCTTTCTTCTCTAGAACCCAATCCATTTTCATGACCTTGTTTTTGCCTTCCTCCTAATTTCTACAATTGAAAGAAATCATGCTTGGAAGTGGTGCTGTGGCTCAAGTGGTAGAGCACTCACCTTGAGCTGAAGAGCGCAGGGACAGTGCCCAAGCCCAGAGTTCAAGCTCCACGACCGACCAAAAAAGAGAGAGAGCAAGAGAGAGAGAGAGAGAGAAAAATCATGTTATCTGCTCTTGTGTGATTAACATATTGCACTTAAAATGGTGATTTACAGTATCATCTATATTCCAGAAAATGACATAATTTCATTCTTCTTGTTGTCTGAGCAGAACTCCATTGTGCCTATTTCCCAAATCTTCATTCATATATTGATAAGCATGTATGCTGATCCTACAATTTGGCTATTGTGAAGAGTGCTAAAATAAGCATAGACACATGGATATCTGGTTGATTGTGGTTCTTTTGAGTAAATACCCTCAGGTAATAAGGCTGGATCATATAAGGGTGGTATTTTACTTTTTTAATTTTTTTTTGTCGGTCGTGGGGCTTGAACTCTGGGCCTGGGCACTATCCCTCACCTCTTAAGCTCAAGCCGAGCTCTCTACCACTTGAACCACAGTGCCACTTCTGGTTTTCTAGTGGTTTATTGGAGATAAGAGTCTCACAGACTTTCCTGCCCGGTTGACTTTGAACCGTGATCCTCAGATCTCAGCCTCCTGAGTAGCTAGGATTATAGGTGTGAGTCACTGGCACCCGACTTTTTTTTTTTTTTTAGTATTTTTATTTTTTGAGGAATCAACATATTAGTTTTTTTTTCGCATCTATGCATATTAGAAGGAAGAACATAGAATCTTTCCTCAAATCCAGACAAAAACCAAAGTTTAAATAGTATATCAAAGCAAATGATTTCAAAAAAATTAATAGTCTTCTGAATGTTTTTGTTTCTTTTATTTAATCTTATTCCATTCTTATTTCCTTTAGGATTCTGAATTCTACATGGCAATTGTGTTATCTTTTCATGTTAGAAGCCAATAGTTTCTCTGTTTTTTTTTAGAATTGCTATTCTTTTTTTAAAATATTTTTTGTTGTGACAATACCGTACAATTACATGAGCAAGGTAATGAATACATTTCTTATCAAGCATTGTTGCCTCCTCCTTTGTTAACCCTTACCATCCTTGCCCTCCCATCCCTGCCCCCTTCGCCAAAGTTGTAAAGTACGTTTTCTACATAATGTCTTGTACATCTCATTGTTGCAATGGGTCAACCTGTATCCCTATTTAAACAAATTGTTTTTTCCCTTCCCCTTCCCAAATTATACCAACATAAAAACAGTGAAAACAGGGGAGAGGGGCATACAAAGCAACAAAAAAATCATGTGGTCCTGTATAAGTATGTTAGAATCAATAACAAGAAAGAAAAAACCAGTTGTGTCCTTATCTTTGGTTCATTTCACTTAACATCAACTTATCTGACCTTTTCTGCTTGACTCAGACATATATTAGTTATAGCAAATAAGGGAAACCATGGGACCTATGTTTCTTTGGGCCTGGCTTACTTCAGTTAATATAATTTTTTCCAAGTCTTTCCATTTCCTAACAAATGGGGCAATGTCATTCTTTCTGATGGAGGAATAAAATTCCATTGTGTATATATACCACATTTTCTTGATCCATTCATCTACTGAGGGGCTTCTGGGTTGGTTCCATATCTTAGCTATGGTAAATAATGCTGCAGGTTCCATATCTTAGCTATGGTAAATAATGCTGCAATAAACATAGTTGTGCTGGTAGCTTTAGTATGGTCTTGTTTGTGATTATTTTGGTAAATGCCCAAAAATGGGATTGTTGGGTCATAGGGGAGCTCTATATGGAGTCTTTTGAGGAACCTCCATACTACTTTCCAAAGTGGTTTATCCTCCCACCAACAATGCAGTAGGGTTCTCTACTGTCCACATCCCCTCCAGCATCTGTTCTTATTAAAGTTATTGATTATAGCCATTCTAATTGGGGTGAGGTGGAATCTCAATGTTGTTTTGATTTGCATTTCTTTTGTGGCTAGAGAAGTTGAGCATTTCTTCATGTGTCTATTGGCCTTTCTTATTTCCTCTTGAGAAGTTTCTCTTTAAGTCTTTAGCCCACTTATTTATTGGGCAATTGTTTCCTTGAGGATTTGTTGGGGGATTTAATTTTTTGAGTTCCAAGTATCAGGAGCAATGGAATAGACTTGAAAATCCAAAATGAAGCCACAAACCTTTAGCCACCTAATCTTTGATAAGGGAGCTAAAAAAAATAGAATGGATGAAAGACAGCCTATTCAAAATCATGTTGAGCAAGGTAAGCCAAGAGCAAAGAGACAAACAGTTCATGGTCTCCCTGATAAGTGGATGTTAAATCCAAAATGTTAGGTGATGCAACAAAATTAACAGGACTTATAAAACAAAAGACTTCCACTCATCTGGTTGAATCACTACTAAATTACCCCATGCTGCTGATCACATGTATGGTATATATGTGTATGCCAGAGGGGAACCAGGAAGATGACACCGAACTAGAGGGAATCAGGGAAAAACATGTAACAGCGGGACCCATCATCTGTACTGAACATTGACCAAAATGAACTAAGCAACTCGATGGCAGCGATGGGAAGGAGGAAACAAGTGGGAAAGAGGGAACATCTGATGCTATGCAAAACAAAAGAAATGTACATATCATCCAATGTGGAAGAAATAACTGTATCGCAAAGCTCATAGACCTCATAGATGTTATAGACCATGATAGACAATTTACACCAGGAAAGTTAGAATGTGTTTGTGACTTTAACTGAGCATCACTATCTCACAATACTGTGAAATTTGGGAAATTATGTAACCATTAATCACAATAAAATTTGAAAAAAAGAAAAAAGACAGCCTCTTCAGTAAATTGTGCTGGCAAAATTGGTTAATCACTTGTAGAAAACTAAAGCTAGATCCTTATACATCACCGTGCACCAGAATCAACTCCAAATGGATCAAAGACCTCGGAGTCAAAGCAGACACCCTGAAAACATTACAGGATGGAATAAGAGAAACCTTAGGTCTCCTAGGCCCAGGCCGAAATTTTCTTAATAGAGACCCAGAAACACAACAAATCAAAGAAAGGTTGGGCAAATGGGATTGCATGAAGTTGCTGAGCTTCTGCATGGCAAACGACATAGCTAGCAAGATCAATAGAAATCACATGGATTGGGAGATCTTCACTAGCCATATAATGGACAAGGGTCTCATATCCAAAATCATTTTTCTTTCATACCTCTCATTTATACAACCTGAAGAGAATTAAAAAGCAGGCTATACTCCGGAAATAATGACTGTTCTCTAGAAGTAATTACTCAAACTTTAGTCATCATCTCAATATGATCAAAATCATTTCTATCCCAGAAATAGCAGATATTTGATAACTTTCATAACATTCCTTCATTAAGGGAAGTGACAAATTAGTCATGGGATTCAGGCTGAGTCTGGAATCAGCTTTCTTTTGAATTTTAGCATTCTTTCACAACTACCACAGCATAGTTTGAACTAGTCTAGAAAATAAATTCTGTGCCAGTTCCGCTGTAGAAGGTATTCTTTGAGAACAGTAGTGAACCTTAATACATTATGCAAAACTTTACAGAGGTTATTTCTTTTGGGAACCAAAGAAAAATATTCATGTTCTTGAAAAGATCTCATTTCAAAGACCTTTGTACATAAGAAAGCTTGGTTTTAGTCGAACTTGTTGTCCCTTTTTCTTACATTCTCACCTAGTAAATGTTCTATGGTTTGTTTATTGTTATGCTCCCCCAGGCTTCACGGGCTGGAATGCTGCAGCTTAAAGGTGGTATATTCTTTGTGAGGAGAGGTCTAAGTGGTTAGGTTATTGAAAACATTTTATTCTGAGTAGATTAATGCAATTTTTGAAGAAACATCAGTTAGTTGCAAAGAAAGCAAGCTATATGTGGCTTCCTGTTTTGCAATGTGATCTCTTTCATTCACATGTACCCTGCTGGTATCTATCAAGTTGGCTCTCCCCAGATCAAGGCAATACTAGTGCTATTCTCCTTAATGACCTCAATTGTGAGTTAAATCTCTTTTATTTATAAAGCATCCAGCCATATGTATTTTGTTATGCAACAGAGAACGAACTAATGTAACATTTATTTCAAAATAGCATTATATAATGTGAAAAGAGCAAAAATATACCACAAAATTATTTAAAATGTTTAAAAATATTTCTATAAATATTGTTCAGTTTTCATCTCACTTCAAGTAATTACTGACCAAATCATTATTACTACTACAAAACATTTTACCAGCAATAAAGTTTTGCAACCCAGAGGGGTTTTTAATGAAAATCTACTTTTCTTAGAAAACTTATTAGTGTGTGTGTGTGTTTGTGTTTAGAAATTTTAATCCAAGTCTACAATGAAAAAAACAGCCTGCTGAAAAGTTTTGCCATTAATATTCTTGATTGGCATCATTTGCAGTTTACACCCTTCATTTAATAGTTCATTAGCTTTGTAGGAAAGCTGCTCCATCTTTTCTGTTTACCATACTGAAATACATTGCAAAGCTAAATGTTTTTTGTATCTTTTGTTTCTGTAGTATTTAAAAACAAAAACTTCCTTTTTAGACTCTTTTTTATCCTTAAGTATTTGTAAAAATGAATTTATTTTCCATGACACTTTATATGACTATGAATATTACTTTTCTTGTAACTCTCCTTCGACTCTCCTCTCATCACTCCCTGCTAAACCAATTGCAACTACTTTCACTGTCCAATTTTCACATGTTTGCATAGTATTTAAGCCTCTTTCATACCTTCTCTGTTCTTCCTACTCACATCCCACTGGTGTCTCTATCCCAAATAAGACCTATTTATCGTTTATGTTAAGCCTTGATAGGTGTTTCACTATAGTATTTCAAACCCTTATACAGTAATTTAATCAGATTGACCCCTTTTGGGGAAGGACTCAATCACCATATCTCTAACAACCCTGTTCATCTGGATCTCACTTCCTACATGCATACACGTAAGTAGTCTCCTTTCCTTCTCCTATGGGGCAAACTGCTAAGGGAGAAAGTTGTCTTCCCTCTCACCTCCCACTGGTTCTATTCCTACATGTCTGGTTCACTGTGCACAGCTACCCCCAGAGGACTCACCTCCCTTCCTTTCCACTCACCCCATTCTCCAATTTCCTTCCACCTTGCTCCCTCCCAGCACAGAGCACACAGAAATTCATATCACATTTTGACACTGTGGGTTTATTTTTTAGTCACCCGGTGTCCCCTTTAGAAGAGGACAGACCAATTGTTCATGACCAGGGATCTAGAGATATTGTAGATGATGATGACACATATCCCTGGTGTTGTTGTTCTTTGAACTAGATCTTGACTGGTCCTCTTCCTTTCTTGGGTTTGGTGGCTGATTACGAGTTCCTCACCTTGCGCCGGGCACGGCCTTTGAGACCCTTCCGGGCTGATCTCCGGACCTGGGAGGATGACAGGAAGTTGTTAGGAAGGCACTGGATGGAGAGAAGAGTGTGGAGGAGAGATGGGAACAGGGAATTCACAGGAGGGGTGAGGGCTGGGAATCCTTTGTGGCAGGGAAGATTAGAAAGGATGATAGGTAACAAGTCAAGGGAACAAATAGTAGACTGACTGGGACAGCTAACCTTTCTTTTACGTCGAGATCTTGAAAGAATCCTTCTCTTATTCGATTTTCTTCGCCGGATTAAGGACCTCTTGCGGGGACACTTCTTTGGTGGGATTACAATTCTTGTCATGGTTTCTTGTTCTTGTTCGTAGTCCTCAGCAGTCTGATCTCCAGGCTTAAGGATACCAAAATATGTACCCATCCCGACAGTGTACTCAGGCCTTTTATCGTTGTTATAGTAGTAAGTCACTCCCAGCCAGCCAATCACTGACCAGGAAGGGGCATACACATCACAAAGCACTATGGTCACTCTTGTGGGGGTGGGGCTTTAGGCGGGGGGAGGGGCCAGAGGAGTGGGAGAAAGAAAAGGTTGAAATTTGGGTACAAACAGTCCCAAAAATTTCAGTTGGAGAAACAGTATTGCTTTAGTACCTCTCAACTTTTCTAGTTTTTAGTCATATTGGGGCTTGAACTCAGGTCTTAAGCACCTTCCCATAGCTTCTCTGCTCAAAACTAGTGTTCTACCACTTGTATCATGGCTGTACCTCCAGTTTTTTTGGTGGTTAATAAGAGATAAATGGACTTTCCTGCCTGGGGAGGCTTGTAACTGTGTTATACTCAGATCTCAGCCTCTTAAGAATCTAAGATTACAGGTGTGAAACACAGTCACTGTTCTTAGGACCCTGTTAGTAAAAAAAAAAAAGCCAGGCACTAGTGGACCATGTCTGTAATCCTAGCTATTCAGGAGGCTGAGATCTGAGGATCATGGTACAAAGCCAGACAGGAAAACACCAAAAGCACCCAAAAAATAGCCAGATGTTAAGCTGTGGTTCAAGGATTAGAGGACTAGACTTGAGCAAAAGAAACTCAGCAACAGAAGCCAGGCCCTGAGTTCAAGTCCCAGGACCACCCTCTCCCCAAAAACTTAGGCGCTGGGCACTGGCTATTCATGTTTGGTTTACTGAGAACCAGTCAATTTTCAGTGGACATTCACTCCCAGAGGACTCACCTTCTTCCTTTCCCATTCACCCCCTTCTTCCCTTCCTTCCCTCTCCCTCCCCACCATCACAGAGCACACAGAAACACATAAAATTACTGAGGTGGTTTTTACTTCCTCATTTTGTGTCCTATTGGAAAGGGAGAAGCAGACCACTTGCCAGTGGCTAGGGGTGCAAAGATTTCACACATGCTACTAAGGTGCATTTTGACCCTGGGTTTCCCTATACAGACTCCTCCCTTCCTCAGTAGAGGTAAAGGAGGTAGTGGAGCTCTCTTCACTCTGATCTGGCCATGGCTTACAAGGACACCTTTTCTGCTTCCCATGGTATGGCATCCCCCTTGTTGATCTTCTTATCCCTTTTTGGGTTTTAAAGCCACTCTGGTTGTCCTTTTTTTCTTTATCTCGCCTTCTGTGGGGCCAGATGTTCTTCTCAGAGGGTCTCCAGACCTGGAAAGACAACAGGGAGCTCAGAGAAAGGCATTGGATGGAGAGCAGAGGCTGGAGCTGGCACGGGAACAGGGGATCATAGTAAGGAGAGGACAGGGAGAAATCTTGGAGGGAGGGGGAAGAATCAATGGAGAAGAGGAGAACTCTGTGTGGGTCACTTCACCTTTCTCTTTAATCTGGGTCCAGACAGAGCCTTCCTGTTCCTCTTCTCGCACTGGTTGGTGTCTTCCAGGTGAGAACCTCTCGTAGGCAGCAGCAGGATCTCTCTTTTGTCTGATTATATTTCTGGTCATCCTTCATTATTGCTTTGATTCTGGGAGTGGTCTGACCTCTAGACCTCAGGACACTCAAATATATGGACACCTAGGACAGGGTGGCCACTCCCTTAATTATTGTTAGATCAAGAAGCTACTCCCCAGCCAGCCAGTCACCAACCAGGAATTTGCATACACATGGTAAAACACCATTCTGACTCCTGGGGTGGGCTTGGGGGTGAGGAGGAATGTAGGAGAAGGAAGAGGAAGGGTCTGGAAGTGAAGGCCAAGAATTCTAACTGGAGAAACAGAGCTTTGATTTATTACTTTTTAAAAAAGTGATTATGAGGCTTGAACTCAGGGCCTGGGAGTTGTCCCTGATGTTTTTCACTCAAGGCTAGTGGTCTACCACTTTGAGCCACAGTGCCCCTTCCAGTATGATGGTGGTTCATTGGAGGTAAGAGTCTAACACACTTTCTTGCCTTGGCTGTCTTTGAACTGTGATCCTCAGATTTCAGCCTCCTGAGTATCTAGGATTACAGGTGTGAGCAACCAGCACCCACCTACTTTTTCTTTTCTTTTAAAAAATGTATTATCTTTCAGTAGTTGCACAAAGAAGATTCAGTTCAACATGTTGGTTTAGTACAATGCATCTTGATCAATGTTACACCTTCTTTGTCACAACACCACATATCATTCTGATTTACTTGTTTAGATTTTCACATATGTACATTGACTATGACTATATTCACCCACCCTTGTATCTGTTAATCTGCTTACCCATTTAGTTTGATTTATATATGACGCATCTTCTGCTTTCCATGGGAAGCCCAAAGCAAAACCAGTCAGGGTTTGAAATTGTCTTGTAGCTCTCTTCTTTTTACCTCTGATGTCCATCATGCCCCACCCACACCATGGCATCACACACAGGTACTGTGTGTTCCCATATTGCCATCTATCTGCCTAGCCTTTTAGACTAGGACCCTTTATTCAGAGCTATCCTCTCTCTCTCTCTCCCTCTTCCCCCACCCTGTCTCTCTCTCTCTCTCTCTCTCTCTTTTCCATTAAAGAATATAAATTCAGTGACTCCTTTCAGATAGTGTTGATACAGAATTCAATGTATACATTGCTTTATATTAGGGAATTAGAGTCTACTTCATGTGCTTCACTTTTAATGAATTAATACGTTAGGGAAACAAAAGGTTTTAGGTCAAACATTTGATTCAGGGTCTTGGGAGTATTATTCCTGTCACACCAGTTAGCAGGTTTCCTGTCTTGCATCTACTGAGAAAATTTTAGTAGCACTGTTTTTCAAAGTTGTATGTTCTAGGAACGAATATACTATTGGAGAAGATTCTGCAGAGGAATTCCCATAAAGGTTATACGTTAAGCAAGAAGGAACACTAGGCTGGAATAACATCTGGCTATTAGTCTGGGGTCTTCTACTTACTAAACACTGAACTCAGGATCTCATTCTCTTTATATGTATCCTTCAAGCAGTTGTTCAGAGGACAAAATGAGATATATAGATTTAACCACTTTGAAAACCAGAAAAGGCATGAACAATAAAGTCATTTCTATTTGTGAAAAAGACACCCCACAGCTTCCAGTGCTTTTGATAAAGCCCCAAACAGACACAAATAAAATTGTCCTCTTCTTTTTAGATGTTACGAGTAGTTTGTTTCTGGAATTAATCCCTTCTTGCTTGCTTTCTCAAGGTGAACAGACAGATACAAGTATGGTGTCTAGATAGCTTGACATTCAGATTTGAAATTTATGACACAAACTCAGTGCTTTCAGTAACTGTTTGTATTGTAATTTTCAGGGCATTCAAAAGCCCCTTCATATACCAGTTTTCTCATAAGCACACAATCCCATGGGGATAGATCTAGGCTCTAGCCACTTCTGTGCATCACATTCCTAGCACTTGTGCAGTTCTTGCTGAGTCTGTTGCACATAGGGTTATTTGCTGAAATCCTATGGTGCTCTGTGTGGAATCTCATCACTTGCTACAATAACATTCTGCAGGCAAGGAGAATTTTTTTTCCTGAATTGTGACATATATATATATATATATATATATATAAATTTATTTTTCCTGTGAAATTAAATAGGGAAGAGAGAAAGGGAAGAAATAAAACAAAGGCAATGAAAATTGTGTTGATCATCATTTGAGCATAGACCTTCCTAGTCAGGCATTTGAATTAATCCTAGCTATACTACAACAACTTCTGTGATTTTGGACAAAATAATTAACTTCTTAGATTTCGTGTTCAGGAATAGCATAGCAGATAGCATCTTCCTAATTCTGGTTACATGTGTAAAATTGAGATACTGAAAATAATACACTTAACACAACACTTACCTTACAGCATAGTTAATATTTTAAGTGCTTATTTAGTTACTAATACATTGAGCACTTACTATTACTACGTAAAATATCTTGTTTTATTCATTAGGACATGCTGATGAAAACAATGCAAATGAAATAAAAATTAAAAATGCTGAAGTATCTGAATTTGTAGCACTTACTTCCTAGTGGAAGTGAGCAAATGATAGTGAGAAGTACAACACAAAAAAGGAGTGCTATAGACGGAAAAGAAGTTGTTACTATTTTCATTCTGATCAAGGAAGACATTTAAAGAGAGGCTGTTGAAAGTAAGCAGAAGGCTAGAAGAGCCTTCTAGATAGAATGAAAGGTCTCATGAAGCCAACATCTATGATGTAGTTCAAGGGAGAGTAAAGAACCTGCAACCATGGCAGATAGGAGCAGGAGAGGAGGAGTAAAAAATGATTGGACATTAACAACCACTGAGATGAGTTGGGAAAGTTTTAATTAGCAGCATTACATGTCCTTGCTTGCATTTTAACAGAACCAGTAACTAGTATTAATACTAAATCATAGAGAACAAGGGTGGCAGCAAACAGACTAGTTAGGATGAGAAATGCTAGTGGCTTCATTGGGGGAGGTGACAACGGGAGAAGTTAGAAAGTGATTGGATTCTGAGGCATAGAACACATGGTCAGATTTGGTAAAAAACTTAGCTATGATTAAAAAAGGAAATATTCCATGTGATCTAGCTCCTCACTAGCATTTTCTACATTGGGATTTCTGTCCAAATATACAGTAAATTTGACTTTGCTGTCTATTGGCATAGTTCTTAATGGCATGTGGCTCTTAGGGAGGTGATGGCAATAGTTTACACCAAAGTGCTATGAATCTTTATCTCCTTTACTGTCAAATCATGAACATTCTGAATGCCACTATTACCACTGTTCTTTCTTGTCCATTTTTTTTGCAATGTGTGCCTCATTTTCTCTTACTGAGATGGTCTTATACATCCCTTTTCTACCCTCACTAACATGAAGGAAACTGGTCTAGTGGGAGCAGGGGTCAAATTGAGTGGAAGGTGGTTCCCAGTTGATTTGTCCTTGAACAAAATACTTTATAGATTTTAATTTATCATCAGTGAGAAAAGTGGGCTTTATTGAATGTTAAGATCCTTTCCAGCTCTCAAGTTCTATGATTCATTCAATGATTCACACACATTCAGATCCTCATCAACACTTTGTGTGTGTATATATATATATATTTAACTTTTTAGCATTTATAATCTCATTTCTACATCATTTCAAACCCTCAGAGATGAAGAAACAAATGATGAGAAAGATCCTAAGAAACTCCCAGATCATTTTGTAAGTTACAGAAAGTCAGGTTCCAGGTCTGCCATGATACCTTGATCATTTGTTAGTTCTACCCATCCATTCATATTTAAATTGATGAATATTAATTTTCTAAAGGGGTTTCATTGTGGTGTGTCAATATATGCAAGTACTGTGTTTTGATCAAATTCACTCCTCTATGACACTTTCTGATATTTTTCATTTTTCAATTTTTTAGACAGTACTGATATTTGAACACAGGGCTTTGTCCTTTCAATGGAGGTACCTTATTAAGTGAGCCACATCCCCAGCCCTTTGTATTTAGTTATTTTTTGATGTAAAATCTTGTGTTTATTTTGGGGCCATGGAGAGATGTCCTCCTACTTAGCTCTTTGCTCATAGCTCATATTACAGGTATGTACCATGGAGTCTTGTTACTTTTGTGACAGTGTTGTCTCAAATATTGATATTCTTGATTACTGTCTCTTAAGCATCTGAAATTACAAGCATAAGCCTTGTTTTTCCCCCTTTCAATTTTAATGGGTTTCATTAATTCACATTCATACATCATTTGCATTAATACATGCCTATAAAGTACTTTGATCATATTTGCCCTTTATAACCCTTCCTTTTACCATCTTCTTCCTGTTGGTGCCCCTCACACAGTCCCTTTTTAACATTTGTATCATTTTTAATTCTAGATTTCACATATGGGAGCAACATGTGACATTTATCTTTCAGAGTCTCATTCTACTTTTAAGCACTCAATTAACATTCACTGCTTTTCTAAAGTACTGTGTTAGAAGATGGAAACATTTTCTTTAATATGAATTACACTTGAAAGAATAGCAGTAAGCTATGAAAACCAATATAGTAATGGATTTCACTTATGCCTTATTCTTCCTTAGTTAATTACTGTAGAAAATGCCCTTATTCAAATTATTCATCTACATTTGTCCCAATTCTGGCACATTATTTCTGTCAAATGAGGAATGCTTGCACTGCACTTAAAAGCTTAGTATTTTTTCCCTTTCTACAATTGCTAAACATCTTCAGTTTTTTATTTCCTCTAGATAGAAATCAGAATTAAATATTAATGCCTGTAGTATTGCTATCAGCCTGAACACTGCCCAAAAGCTGTGTCAATGACTGAGAAGGGGCTAGCAGAGGTTCTAGAGTTGGTTATGCCCCACTGATTACTAATTAGATATAAAAGTTGGAGAGTAATACAGAGTTTAAGTATTTATATCCACATGGGGCTCAACTCTGTCTCCTGGGATGAATGCAAACTCTGCATTGGAGAGATTACATTTCTACTAAAAGTGGCTGGCTTTCTAGGTAATTAATCCAATATACAACTGAGAATGCAGCTAATGGGGGCACAATAACTCTAAGGCTGAACTGTGCTGACATTGTACTGGCCTCCTCTTTGATTTCAGGCTATAGTAACATAACAACAATAATTATGCTTGATAATGTTTCTATATATGCAGACTGACTTGCTGTCAAGTTTCATAGTAGAGAAAGAAGGAATTAGTGGGATGATGGCACTATTGAGGAGAACTTGTAGTTGCTCCAGTAGGTCTTCTTGGAAATTTATCCTAAACATAGTGCAAGTTACAATTTGACGTACATTCTACCCAATAAAACATGAGTGCATATATTCAGGATTTACCATTGCCCAATCTAGGCTAGCATACAGTGTACTTGACCTAAACCTTTTGACCCTAATTATATTGTCATTTCTTTAACAACTCCTTTCAGAGTATATAGGCTCATATAGAGACAAACATTTGCAATTCAACCTACTGTTCAAAATCATCCAGTGACTTTTGACAACTTTAGAAAGAGTGCACATTCTATAGCCTGATGCAAAAGCCCATGGAAACTTGACCCATTTTTACCATTCTATTATAATTTCTCACTACTACATTGTTCTAAGCCTTCCTTTAATGTGCTGAGCTACCTTCTGCTTTTCAATTAGCAGTACATTCTAACAAATCTGAGTATTTATGTTTTCTCTGCATAGGATATGTGTATCAACTTGTTCCCTTTACCTATCTATTGATCTCCTAAGATACAGCTTAGATATCAATCCCCCAGAGACTATCACTGCAGATCCTCTACTGAGTAAATTGATCTTTAGTGTGTATTCTCTGTCATGAGGTTTATTTCTCTGTCTTAACTTTAAATAACCAGATGATCAACTTTCCTTCACATATAGTGTTGGTTTCTCACAAAAAGTATTAGGGCTTGTTCACTCTTTATTCTCCTATGTTACAAGTACATTTCCTATTGTATAGTTTGTTCTCAACAAACTTCTTGTTGATGATTGCATATTGCATCTATAATTGTATAGCCACAAGATGATATTGAAAGTACGAAGACAGAATGACCAGAGCAATCTTCTCTCCAGCGATTTGAGAAAGACTGTTTCTATTTAACCACACACAACACATATTATGTATGCATATGTATGAGGCTGATACATAGTGCCTTTTCCAAACAATGTGTTCTCAGGATTATAGTATTTTTTCCAGTAGGGTAATTGTATTTTCAAGCTGTTCATCTACAGCAATATTTTTCAAATATGAGCCCTGAGAAGAGTAGCATCACAGAATGGAAAGTGATGGTGAGTTGAGGAAAAGATGAAATGATGGTGATGTCAAATTTTAGAAATCTTTCTTAATTGCTGGCATTAACCAGTTGTGTACTTTGACAGAGAGCAAGTTATTTATTCAACCAAATTCTTTAGTGCCTGATCTATATAATCTATAAATCTGTAAAGAACAGTGCTACTTCAGAAAATATGCCTCTATGTCTGCCTAATGACAGAGACATGGAGCAGAGGATCACAATAGTAACTTAAAAAATCTTCCTAGATAAGTATTTAAATGTTTTTTTTCTTCCATGCATTTGTTTCTAACTCATTTATTAGATTATTTCTTTGTAGCTTTGTATGTCCCTCCCCCACAGTATAACCCCTGCTTTCACTATATTTGATGTCGGTATAATTTGTGGAGGAGACGGGGGAAAAACAAGTCGTTTAAGGATACAGGTGGACCCAATGCAACTATGAGAAGTACAAACTTTACAACTCTGGTGGGGGGGGGTAAAGGGATTGGGTGAGGGGGCGGGGGGGAGGCTGCAATGCTTGATAAGAAATGTACTCATTATCTTGCCCATGTAATTGTAACCCCTCTGTACGGTATTTTCACAAAAAATAAAATAAAAAAATCTTCCAGATCTTTAGGACTGAAATGCTATGATAAGGTGTCACACTATTCTTCTCTTTAAAAAAAATTATATGGGCAATATAGTTTAATTGAATGAAATTAGAAAAAACACATGATCTAAAACATTTTGGAAAATCATCACCCTAAAATTGCACCAGGATGATCCACATGAGTATTTAAAAAAATTATTGTAAAGGTGATTATACAGTGGGGTTTACAGTTACATATGTAAGGTCATAAGTACATTTCTTTTCGAGCAGTGTTATCCCCTCCCTCAGTTTCACTTATTTCCCTCCTTCCCAACTCCCCTCATCCCATCAAGCTCTACAGTGATTGGCAACATAGTGTCTGGTGAGTATCACTGTTGGATTGATTCATCCTTTGTTTTACATTTTTTGATTCCTCTTCCCTTCCCAAAATCAGATAAACTTATACACAAGACAAAGTATGCACAAACCCAAAACCATAACAACAGGGAATAAACCAAAGGAACAAAAAAAAGAAAAAAGAAAGAAAGAAGAAAGAACTGCCAACAGTACACAACAACAAGGAAAAAATACCTTATTTCCATTTCTTTGAGTTCTTTTTGGCACGCATCATTTTATATAGTCATAGGCACATAGCTAGTGAGCTATTGTGATCCTCGGTTAAGAATATTTTAGAAATATTCTAGTTATTAAATGAAGGAAACTGTGCAGCCTGTGTTTCTTTGGGTCTGGCTTGCTTTGCTTAATATATTTTTTCCAAGTTTTTCCATTTCCTTCTGAATGGGGCAATGCCATTTTTCTGATGGAAGCATAGAATTCCATTGTGTGTATATACCATATTTTTTGATCCATTAATCTACTGAGAGATATCTGGGTTGATTCCATATCTTAGCTATGGTAAGTAATATTGATGGTTGTGGTGGTAGCTTTAGTATGACATTGTTTGTGGTGTTTTGGGTACACTCTCAGGAGTAACATTGCTGAGTCATAGGGGAGCTCTATGTATAGTCTTTCCAGGAACCTCCATATTGCTTTCTAGAGTGACTGAACAAGTTTCCATTCACACCAAATGTGTAGTATTGTTCCCTTTTGGCCACATACCCGCCAACATGTCATTAATAGTTTTCTTGATAATGGCCATTCTAAGTGGAATGAGATGGAATCTCAATGTTGTTTTGATATACATTCTTTTATGGGAAGAGATGTTGACTATTGGCCATTCTTACTTCTTCATAGAAGTCTCTTTTTAGCCCACTTATTGATGGGGTTGTTGTTTCTTTGAGGAGGGAGGTAATATTTTAGCTCTAAGTTTATTTTCTATATGAGGCCCATGTATGTTGTGTAGCTAGTAAATAGCTTCTCCCAATCTGTGACTTTCTGTTTATTTTGCTAGCTTTGTCCTTTGCCATGCAGAAACTATGTAGTTTAATGTAATCCCATTTATCTATCCTTTGTTTTATTTGTAGTGTTTCTGTATTTTATTTAGGAAGTTTTGGCTTGTGCCAAGGAGACTTCCCCTAACACTTCTTGTAATATTTTCAGAGTTACTGGTCTTACATTGAGGTCATTGATCCATTTGGAGTTGATTCTTGTGCAGGGTTATATATAAGAATCCAACTTCTCTTTTTTACACATGTATAGCAATTCTGCCGGCACCATTTGTTGAAGATACTGTCTTTCTTCCACCCTGTGTTTTTCACTTCCTTATCAAAGATTAAGTGCCTATAGGCATGAATCCACATGAGTTTTAAACTTATTCCTATGCTTACTATCTTACATGATGCTGAGACAGTTGGTTAAAAGTTAAAAATCCTTTTGTGCTGATAATCAACTGTTTCCTATTTATTATAGTTTGAGTTGATCAAGTAATTTTAGATATAACTTTGTTGTATGAAGTGCTCAAACAAGACACTTAAAATATCAGAAACTGAGCACTTAGAGAATAACAAACAAATTAACCCTGAGGTAATCTCAGTCTTGGCTTCTTTTTTTGTTCTTAAACTGTGTGCTGAAGCTGATTCTCTGATCCCCTCCTGTATTGAGCCTTTATTCCACACAGTATCACTGACTTGGATGTTGAGATTGTTCCGTTGTTTGAAAGAGGAGAGAAATGGGGAGTCATGTGGTTAGTGGAATGATTTGTGTCCCTGCCAATTAAAGGGATTAGTTTCTTCTATCTCCTTACCCACGTCCTTCATGATACTAAATGTCCGTTCAAAAGGTGGGGACAAATTAAACAAAATCCCTTAACATCCTGTGAGTGCCAGACCATTTGTGTCTAATTGATAAATTATTCAAATGTGAAACTGAATATTCTTGTCTGACTAACAGTCCTTCTGATTAGGAGTCTGGGAGATGGTTTAGTTTACCCAGAAATTCAGAGGAATGACAATGTGGGGAAAAAATCTGCACTGCCATTTCTAGTGGAAAATACATTTTATCCAGGTACTTGTGACAAATCACCAGCCAATTGCCCTCAAAGTGGTCCCAATAGACTATGTGCTCTTTCACATACCAGGCAGTGCTGAGAGTAGGAAACAGTCAGATGTCATTTCAGGTCTATAGCACAGATGATTTCCCACCTATCTCAGTTCCAATTATATAAAGGATAACTACTGCCTGCACTGTTGGCTCACTGGAGCTTTTTTCTCTGATGCATTAGGATAGCTCAAATATGTACCGAACCAGTTAGGATCAGGCCTCCAGCCATGTGCAGGGCAGTACAGAAAAATGCAAAGAACACTAGCACAAAAATCAAAAGTTTGAGTCAAAGTCAGTGTTCATGATTTTCTATTTGTTTCCCCTTAACCTAATTCCTGAATCTCTCCTTCTGAGTTTGCTTGTAATGTATTTCATAAACTTGCTTTTCTAACCTCTTAGACTTGTAAGAATCAAAATGAAAGTAAAGTGATGTATGTGAGATAGCATCTTTTTATTTCAGAAAGGACAAACATAGAGCACTGTACATGTGTGCTCTGAGTTATGAGTTAATAAAACACTTCCTGTTAGTGTCAAACTATTCACAAGCACAATTCCTTTTGAACCCAAAGTCAGTTGATTTAGAACATTCTGGCAGTCAGCCCAGACGGGATACAAAAAGACTAGTTCAGAGGTATATGCTGAGCTGTCCTCTAGACCTTGTATTATGTGACTGATTTCTTTAAGGCGGATTTAATCCCCAAAGGATGAAGATGATTAATTTTCCAGTGCCAGGTGTCTCCTTCCTCCACTCACTATGTCTGTTCCCCCATCAGGTACTTGTCATGATTGTATCTTAGAAAAAAAAGTGATTTCATAAGAAGTATGTATCTTTTCAGATGTAACATAGATTTCTGTTTTTTCTTCATCAAATGAACAAAGAAGCAAAGCTTTATTTGTGACCAGTTAACACCAGTGTGGGAATAATTTTCCTCAAATCCATCTTACATTCTGTAAAATTTTAATTAAAAAAGCTAATATTCTTCCTATTTGTGAACTTCAAGGTGCATTCTGCCAGATATAATGCCATGAAAAGTGCAATTCTCCACTGAGTGGCACCACATAATGGATTTTACAAGGACCTCAAAGAAAATTCCCTTCATATCTCAGCTGCTGTACAACAGTCTACTATGCACCAGTTGTTCTAAAATACCCTTTCTCAACCAACCCTTCGTTAAGGTCACTGGAATCTGTCTTCCTTCAGTAGTTGGTGAGACCTCTCCTATAGTGTTTTCTTTCTTTCCCCTAATCCAGGTGTACACCAGATTCTGCATTTTAAGCTTCAGCTGAACTTAAAGAAGTCAAAGAACATTTCTACTTTCTCAGTCATTAGGTTATGTTAGAGGCAGTGATCTGAGTCCAGCAGGTTTTTGTTTACTTTCAGAATATAGCCTACACTGATGTTTTTCTTATTTATTTTCACAGATGTTTTTAATTATCTCTTTTAGTTTTCCAAAATTTATCTTTAAAAACTGTACTTCTTTTGGGGTAGAAGTCTTTGAAGTATGGCTTGAGTCTTGTTCAGGTAATGCATACTATTTGAACCACACCTGCAGCCCTTACACTCTGTTTTTAGTGAAGCATATTTATCACAATTGAAGAACCAGTGTTGACTCATGATTATATGTTAAAACTTTTACTTTGCTCATAATTTCTTCATTTTACCCCAATACATCTTTTCCATAACAAGTTCCAGTGTAGGGACCCACATTACATTTAGTCATTTTGGTTCTTTAGGTTTCTCTTTTTTTTAGGTTACTCTTTTTTTGCCAGTCCTAGGTTTGAACTCAGGGCCTGGGATCTGTCCTTGAGATTAATTGCTCAAGTCTAACACTCTACCACTTGAGCCACAGCACCACTTCCAACTTTTTCTCAGTAGCTTATTGGAGATAAGAGTCTCACGGCCTTTTCTTCCTGGGATGAATTCAAACTGCAAACTGCAGATATCAGCCTCCTGCGTAGCAGGGATTACAGGCATGAGATTATAGGCATGAGCCACCAGTGCCCAGCTACATTCTTCTTGATTGTGACAGTGTTTCAAACTTTCCTTGTTTCATGACCTTGACAATTTTGAGAAATATTTTCAGGTACGTTGTAGAATTCCTTCAATCAGAATTGGCCCAGTGTTTTTCATATAGTTATATTATATTGTATGTTCTGGGAATTAAAACCCAGAGAGGTATATTGCCATTATCAGCACATCATATCAAAACTATATACTTTCAACATAACATATAACTATTAATATTAACCTTGATCACTGACCTTGATTACTGACTTGATCATTGGATTATTGACCTTGATCACTTGTAAGCTTTCTTCATTGTAAAGTTGTTTTATTTTCAACCCCCTTCTTCCCATATGATTTTCTTTCCAGGGAAAGCATATGTGCAGTCCACACTTGAGGAGTATTAGACTCCACTTTATTGAGGAAGAAATGTTCATAAATCCTTTGGTGTTTTTCATTGAATGTCTGTTCTCCCCACTTATTTATGAGTCTATTTATATTTGTGGAAACTCTTGGATAGCTATCTTATTGTGTTACAATCTACTATTTGCTTTTCCTTTTTCAATCAAATATTTATATAGTTGATGACATTGCTTTAACTTTGACTATTGGGAATCTTCAGTTGGATTCCAAATCCTTTTGACACATGGCTCTATCATTTTTGTTTTTGTTACTTTGTGTTGTTTTATTAATCAAGTCCTTAACTTCTGGAACTAAGGAGATGGTGTAGATACATTTTGCATATTTATTCTTTTTTTTTCCAGTCGTGGGACTTAACTCTGGGTCTGGGTGTTGTCCCTCAGCTCTTCAGCTCAAGGCTAGTGCTTTATCACTTGAGCCACAGAGCTACTTCAGGTTTTCTGGTGGTTTATTAGAGATAAGTGTCTCACAGACTTTCCTGCCTGGGCTGGCTTTGAACTGTGATCTTCAGATATCAGCCCCCTGAGTAGCTAAGATTACAGGTGTGAACCACCAGTGCCTGGTTATTTATTCTTATAGTCATTTTTATTGTAGAATTGTCTTTAAAATGAGAAAGGTACAGATATAAAATAGCCAGATCATCTATAAAAGACTCTGACTTATTGTTTACTGCAACTAGCCCCCCCCAAAAAAATCTAGTACTGACAAGTCAGATTTGTAGGAAAGTCTCTAGAAAGTAGCCTATGAAGCCAAATAATAATCTTTCTAACAATAGTTCCAAAATGGCCAGTATTTACTGATACCTGCCAGCTACCCTACTATTATCCCATTTACAATTAAACTTAACAAGGGAAAAAAAACTACAAATCCTAAATCATTCACATACTTGTCCCACTAACTAGCTGGTCTACAACTTCCTCCATTATTCCAACAACGTCCTATAAGACATTTTAAATCTGCTTTCTGCAGTTCTCTGCCAAAACACAATTTGACTACTTTCCCATAGCAAGTACCAAATAAATAGCCTTTTCTTGTTCTCAGTTTAATTGGTCTTCATTTTCATTGAATTGAGATCAGGATGCTAGATACACTCATTGCTACTAGGGATTATCTCATATATATATATATATATATATGAGATAATCCCTAGTAAATATATATATACACTATACCATGATTATACACTGGATTATAGATATTTATATGCATAATAATCTACATATATATGTGTATATATATATAACTCCAATCCTTTAAACTTTCCTTGCTTATTTGTAACCTCCTATATCAACAGTGAGAAACTTAACTCTATTATATAACATCTGTGTAAATATTCAGTCCCAGGATGCATGAACAGTTCTTCCTGAATGTTTAACTGTCACATCCATGGGTCAACACTTTACTTAGTGTATGATTTATGTACACTTACTTTTGTTTTTAATATTACAGCCTATAATTTCTGAAGATAGGTAGGTAAGTAATTTCCTCCCTTGCCTTCAGTAATCTTACATCCTATTTGTAATGCAATTATATTCCTTTTACATAGCATATGGTGCTTTCTTTTTTGTGTGCCAGTCCTGGGGCACACAAAATTCTAGGCCTGGGCACTGTCCCTGAGCTTTCTTTGCTCAAGGTTAGCTCTCTATCACTGAGCCACAGCTCTGTGTCTAGCTTTTTGGTAGTAAACTGGAGATAAGAGTCTCACAGACTTTCTTGCTCAGTCTGGCATTGAACTGTGAGTCTCAGTTTTCAGCCTCCTGAGTAGGTAAGACTACAGGCATGAGTCACTGATGACCAGCCAACATTACTTCATTTTTAAAAATTTTGTTGATTTTAGGGTTTGAACTCAGGGCCCGGGCACTGTCCCTGCATTCCTTTGCTCAAGGCTAGCACTCTACTACTTTGAGCCACAGCACCACTTCTGGTTTTTGAGTGGTTTATTGGAGATTAGAGTCTTAAGGGGACTTTTCTGCCAGGGCTGGCTTAGAATCACCATCTTCAGATCTTAGCCTTCTGTGTAGTTAAGATTACAGGCTTGAGCCATGGGCACTTGGCCTTTATTACTTTCTTATAATCACTTACTTACTAGTTATTCTTATTTTATATAAACTAAGGTTCATTTTTTGTGTTGTAAAAATCATATGGGTTTTAACAACATTTCATATATACAATATTGGAGTATCTTCCAGAATATTTCTACTAGCCCAAAGCCTGTATTTGCATAAAACTTTCATTGCTAATCTATTTACTGTCAGGAATGCCATGTAAATGAAATCATACAGTGTGTAGATATTTGAGAATAGTTTCTTTCAATTAATAATATGTATATTCAGATTCACTAGTAGGAATGTTTATTAAGTTTTCTCTTTTGCTTTGGAAAACATTTTCAAGTGAGTTAGCTATATACCTAGGAGTGTAAGTATTGGATCAAATAGTAAGACAGTTTTTAACTTTGTAGAACTTCCAAGTTGTTTTCTAAAGTCATTGTATCTCACCAGCAATGGATGAGAGTTTCCACTACTCAGAATCACCACCAGCAATTACTATTGTCATTTTTCTAATTTTAGCCATTTTCAAAGCTTGTAGTAATAACTCCATGTTTTTATTTGCAGATTTTTTTTTACAAATGATGCTGTCTATTTTCAGGTGTATATTTACTATCTGTATATCTCCACTTTTTTATTTGCAGATTTTTTTTACAAATGATGCTAAGTCTCTTTTCATGTGAATATTGACTACATGTATATCTTCTTCAGAGCTGACACTCTGTTGTCATTAATATAGCTTTTTGTTAATTTTTTAATTCAGTACTTCTAGTCCCCTGTTATACCTTTATTAGTTACTGTGTTGACTGTTTTAGGATTTTTGTTTTCTGTGAACAATGCTAGAATCAACTTATCTGTATAGCTTACTTGGATAGTCATTATAAATCTTTCTTCATTACTGATATATACATTTTTCTCTGAGTATGGTTTGCCTGAATATTATAAATTTTAATATATTTTGAATTTATAATTTTGTTTTAATTCAAAATGATTTTTAATTTGTTTAATTTCTTTCACTTATGTATTACTTAGCCTTTTTGTGATAAGGCTTGAACCCAGAGCTTCATATATGCTAAGCACATGTTCTACCACTGAGTTACATCCCTGCTCCCTTCGTATGTAATTTAGAAGTACGTTCATTATATCTCTAAATACCTCATATTTTGTAGCTATCTTTCTGTTATTGATCCATCCTGCTTTGAGACTACATTTTGCACAATTAATTTCCAATTTCTTAAAATTTGTTGAATGGATGAGAGAATTATCTATCTTGTTTATTGTTTTACATAATTTAAAAAAATGTGTACTTTTGTTGAATGGAATATTCCCTAATTATCAATTATATTAAACTGATTAATTGCACAGTTTGTATGAAATACCTTTCTCTGTCCCTTTATATTTAACCTATGTGTCTTCTCTTGTAAACATTATATGTTGAGCTCTGCTTCTCTATTTTATTTAAAAAATCGAATCAGTATATTTAGTAGTATGATTTGAATTATACCTCTAAAAATAAGTTGAAATATTAAGTCCTACACTTCAGAAAATGGCCTTACTTGGAAAGAGTGTCATTGAATATATTATCAAGCTAAAATGAGATCATTAGACTAGATTTGTTGGTCATTTTGTTGACCTTGCTAGGTGATAGTAAACAGATATTTGGTCAAAAACTACCCTAGATGTTTCTATGAGGCTATTTTTTGGGATTAACATTTAAATATGTGGGGTTCAGGAAAGAGAATTGTCTTCCATAAGGGAGAAAGCTTAAAGCAGTTGAAAGCCATATGAAACAAACAAACCTGGCTTTCAAACAAACAGGAAAATCTACAAAAAATATCTTTGGATTAGAACTACAATGTGGAATTTTTCCTGTATCTCTGGTTTGTCAGGTTACCCTTTAGATTTTGAATTTGTTAGCTTCTTTAATTATATAAACATATTCTTATCTTTTTGTTTGTAGATTATATGACTATGTATTTTTGATACATACATAATTTTCCTCAATTACATAGTCTTTATCTTAGTCTCCGTCCCTGTTGTTGTCCTCATCTCTGCTCCCTTCCTCCTTCTCTCTGTTATTTTAAATGAAAACAGGACTCTGACTACCACCTTTATAAAAATAGACACATTGCTTTGTATGTCCCTCCCCCACAGTATAACCCCTGCTTTCACTGTATTTGATGTCAGTATAATTTGTGGAGGGGAAGGGGAAAAACAAGTCGTTTAAATAAGGATACAGGTGGACACGTTGCAACAATGAGAAGTACAAGTCGTTATGTCGAAAACGAACTTCACAACTTTGGTGGGGGGGCAGGGAGGATTGGGTGGGGAGGGGCGGGAGGAGGATGGGAAGGCATGGGAAGGGGAAACAAAGGAGGAAGCTACAATGCTTGATAAGAAATATACTCATTATCTTGCCATGTAATTGTAACCCCTCTTTACAGTATTTTCACAATAAAAATAAATAAAAATTAAAAAAATAGACACATTGGATGGAGACACAGATACCACTGTAGAAAAAAATGTGAAATTACTATGTGAATATTGAAGTTTTTGTTGCTGTGAGTCAAGAAACTTTGGCTACCAGAAGCTAGAAACAAAAGAAGTGTTATTTCCCTTGCAGGTTTAGAACAACATGGCCCTGTCAACACTTTAATTTGTATTTCTTGTTTCCATACCTGTGATACAATACATTTATATATGTTGATCTAGGCTACTCAATTCATAGTGTGTGTACAATATCCTTAGAAAACTAATAAAGTTTAAATTAATATCAAAATTAGTTACAGTGTTGGTTTTTTTCTGCATAATATTTTCTTTATTTTCCTCTTTTTCTACCTTCTCTTGGTTAGTTCAGCATTATTATCACTTTTATTTATCTTTAAAATGTGGTGGTTTCCTTAGAGTTTTCAATGTATGTTTTAAAAACATTTAAGTCAACTTGAAGCAACACTGTTCACTTCTTGTGTGGGAATGACTCTTTCTTACTGATTTTTACAACTCAGCTCTCATTTACTTTACATATGTGCATACCATAAACATCATTTAAACTATTTTGGTTTGAGAAAACAGTTGCCTTTTGGATCAAGTGTAAATAAGAACAATAAAATATACTTTATTTCCCTTTATTCTGTTTTGACATTCTTGCTTTCTTTAAATACATCCAAGTTTCTGATCTAAAATATTTTCCTTCCACAAAGTTAGCGATTGTTTTTTTTTCTTCAATGATTTGAACAGGAGTGTGTGTGTGTGTGTGTGTGTGTGTGCGTGTGTGTGTGCGTGTGTACATGCACACTAGTCCTGCAGATTGGACTCAGGGTCTGGGTATTAATCCTTAGCTTATTCACTTAAGGCCAGTCTACCTGTCTACCACTTGAGCCAAAAGTCTGCTTCTGGCTTTTCTTGGATAATGGGAGATAAGTGTTGTATGGCCTTTGCTGCCTGAGATGGCTTCAAAGTGTGATCCTCAGATCTTAGCCTCTTTTGTAGCTAGGATTTCAGATATGAATCAATACTTTTCTTCTTTCCATCATTTTAAAATGAGAATTCCATTCTAATTCTTATTCTTGTTCCTCTACAGATGAAATAATTTCCCTCTTGTCTTATTTGAAGATATTTTCCTATCCTTTTGTTTCCTGCAGTTTGAAGATTGGCTAAGATTTTTTAGTTTTTATTTGTTATTATTTTGCTTGTCATTCTTGTAGCTTTCTGAATGTGTAGTGAATTATTATATGACAACAGTTGTCTGGCACTCAGTAATGACTTAATCTGTATCATGTGCTCCCTCATTTACCATAGTTGCCCTCATTGTCTTCTCTTCTAGGCAAGACAGATAGTACTATCCTTCATTTGCTATTGCTGGATGCAGTAGAAATGTGAGGTTGGCCCCCATTATAATTTACTACCCTAAATTGTAACCATATTTTTGTTGTTGCAAAATTTCAGTACTATGTTGTATATTTAAAAAGCTGAATGAGGGGCTGGGAAGGTGGCTCACTGGTGAAGTGCTTGCCTTGCGTGCATGAGGCCTTTTTGTTCCATTCCTCTGTGCCACATAAGCAGAAAAATCCGGAAATGGGGCTGTGGCTCAAGTGGTAGAGTGCTAGCCTTGAGCTGAATAGCTCAGGGACAGTGCCCAGGCCCAGAGTTCAGGCCCCACGACTGACAAAAAAAAAAGCTGAATGATACTACTGAATTGAACAATGGTTTAACAGGTTTTTATGTCACTAAGTTCCCTTTTATTTCTAGTTAAAATTCACTAGTGGTTTTATTTTTTCTGAGGCTTGAACTCTGGACATTCATACTGTCCCTGAGCAAATTTTGCTCAAGGCTGGCATGCTACCACTTCCAGCCACACCACCACTTCTGGCTTTTTCTGTAATTTAATTGGAGATAAGAGTCTCACAGGCTTTCTTTCATGGGCTGGCTTCCAATTGTGATCCTCAGATCTCAGCCTCCTGAGTTGCTAAGATTATAGAAGTGAGCCACCTTCACCAAGCTTATGATTTTTTTGTGATCACCTAGTCTTCTGTTTCTCCCTCAAAATGTTTTTTCTTGTTGTTGGGGAGCATGCAACTTAATTAGGCTTACTTATCACAACTCTAATTGCTCTCAAGGAATATCTTAAATTGTCTTGGGCTAATGTCAAGAAGGAAAATGTTGGCCTGGTTCTCAAAATCTTCAGAAAATATGCTGACTTAATGCTTTTCACTGGACTTCCAGCAAAACTATATCCAAAGGAGTTTCTATTATTCAAGGCTTGCATAAGTTTAAAAATAACTGCAACAAGCATTTTATAAATCCTTCTAGCTCAGTGCATCCTTCTATCATCACAGCAGAAATTGAAGTCAAGAGTTGAGGAAAAGAAAGTAGAGAATGCAATCCCACATGAGGTATATCTTCATTTATACTTTGTACCTGGGGATCTTATCCTTGTGGGATCAGTGTGTTGTGACTTGCAGCATCTGGTTATGAATAATGAAACATGTTCTTTATAGTCAGGCTTTGGGAAATGGGAGCATGGTATAACCTCTTTTCAATGTAATAGAGATATTGAAATTAGGTAAGCTATATATTTCAATCATAAATATGAAGGGAAATTATTGTAATAAACAGAAAGTGGAGATATGGTAGGGGAAATTTTGAAGATCCTATGCCTTAGATTCCTGGTGTTACTTTTGTGATTCTGTCATATGAATATAATCACATGATCTCTTCAAAAGCTGGGGTTGTTTTTGGATCAAATAGCAAAAGGAGAATTCTAAGTTTACAAGCTCATGCTTCTGATTTTGAAGATTGAGATCATATAAAAGGAAGAAAGAGAAAATTTGAGATTGCCCTTGTCTAACAGTCTTCAGGACATGGGTTGAATTCTGCCAACAATCTCAGTCTGAAAGTGGATTTTTCTCTGTATTATCCAGACAAGAGCCTAATCTGGCCAACACTTGAATTTGGCCTTGTGAGTCCTGTAATACTGAATTCTGCCACACTTACCTGGAGTTCTGGTCTACAGTACTGTGAGTTAGTAAAAGAATGTGGTTTTAAGTCTATGAGAAAGTGACAATTTATATATAGAAGTAGAAACTAGCATAGTGGTTTATTGTATGTCTCATATAAATAAATAAGGAAATACATAATGGGGAAGTAGAGCAATTGTGTTAGCTTTTGAAGAGTAAAGATAAAACAATAGCAACCATGGTTAATTTTGCCCCAGCCCTGACACTTATTAGGCAGGGAACAAATATCATTGTCTATATTTTGGTTAATATATGGTTAATGTTTCAGACTCTTATAATAACCTACATTATTTTCCTTTCTGCTAGTCAAGCATAATCAGTCTAACACATTGACTAATTCCCCAAGAGGGGATCTATATTCACATACCATATGTAGCTTGCTGTAGGTTTTGTTTTATTTCAAATTAATGAGTCTGAAGAGGGATTCAAACCCATCCCAGTAAAGGAAGCATTGGGAAGATGTAAATACAAATGAGCAGCCCTCAAGGAAGGATACAATGTGGAATGCTATCTATTTTGCTTCTTCTAGTGCTGCCCAGTTGGCAAAGTGGAAGAAAACCATTTCCTCTGGCTGGAATCACTAACACAGTCTGACTTCTTCAAATCAAATAAGGAGAAAGACAGGGCCAGAATGAGCCATTCAAACAAGGTAAGCTGATTTTGACAGGTCCCCTGGTAACAAACCCAAGTATGGTTATAAATGGGCCACTATATCCTCCAGCTGTATTTTTTGTTACATAAGCTTCCTGGAAACAAGATTAAACCATAGTTAAGATAAACATTGCTTTTTTCTAGTAAATTTAGCACTGTTGTTTAAAAGTGCTCTGGAATTGAGTTGTGCAGGTGCTGAAGTTCTAATTGCCTGTTTCCCTGACATTCAGCTTAGAAATTCTCTAAGAAAAGCATTATCTTTGACTCTTTCACATAAAATATAATGATCACAGTGCAAAGGAGAATGGACAGAAAAGAAGCAAAAATGAAATTAATACCTTTTGGAAATGATGGACTCAAGCCATCCATTGGTAAATATGATACATCATTTATCAAATAAATCTACTTTGGGTTGATGATAATCTGTAGTAGTGAAGAGGAGTTTCTCTGTTTTATATTAAAGAGAATAGAAGGCAAGCATACTGACTTTTTGACTTGCAAGAATAGAGTATTTCATTTCAAGATGAGGTGTGGGGATTATCTATATAACTGAAAAAAACCCTAAATGTTTTCAGGAAACATACCAAAGTTTTCATGTTTTATCTAAGAACATGAAATTTTTGATTTTCACATTTCTTTAGAATATAAGAATGATGCAAAGTTTGTAGAAATCTGTGTGTGTGTGTGTGTGTGTGTGTGTGTGTGTGTGTGTGTGTGTGTGTTGGGTGCATGCTTTCATGCAAGGCATGGAAGAGGAGTCGAGTAAAAGAAGGACAGAATTTGACAGACAGGAGACATTAAGACTTCATTAATCTGTGACTTAAGACCAAGGAGAAAAATGCAAGCTAATAGGTAAGAGTATTGAGGATTTTCTTGAACTTTGAGGTGCTGTTATTAGTTAAAACAATAGCAACATTGGTGAATTTACTCAAGGTTTCAAATTGATTTGTCAAAGTAGTTTTGCCATTGTTTGGATACTTAAAAATCCACTGATATACCTCAACTTTGATTACACTTGAGCTGCTTATACTATTATGTACAACAATCCATGTATCACAAAAGTATCAGATTGACATAGGGAAAACAGAGGCCTGGGATCATCAAATGAAGTTATGTACTGCATAATAACATTTTGGTTGACAATGGACTGCATATACAATGAAGGTCCCATGAAATTATAATAGAGCTGACAAATTCCCTTCACCAAGTGATGTTGTAGTTGTCATAGCATCATAACACTTTGTAGTACTTTGCCCACATCTTTGATAAGGCTGGTATAAACAAACACCATGTTGTTGGTTATATAAAACTACAGCACAAATTTTGCATGGTGTATAATACCTGTAAGATTATAAATGTCTATACTAATAGTTTATGTTTTCACTATGCTAGATGCCTTAATCAATATTTTAGAGTTTACTCTTATTCATTAAAAAGGTTTGTTGGAAAGCTATGTATTGTAGTTCACACTGAAAGCTGTCTCATATATCTTCTAGGTGTTGTTTTTATTGCATTGTTTTTGCTTTTGCTTAGGGGGCAAAATATACAGATAATGTTGCCAATAAGAGGTCAGATAAAGTGATTGTCCTAAAAAAATAAAAATGATTAAGAACTATGAAGGTATAAAGTTGGTGATGGTTAGAGCTCACCAATCAGGCATGTCACATTCCACTGGAGCTATAATCTTGAGGAACATGAGTTGGGATGGCACCTTATTCACTGAAGGTAATGAGCCAAATGAAAGCCTAAGAAGGGCCTGTGTCAGACAGAGAGAATCTTCTCTTGGCTAGATTAAATAACAGACACAGAAGCACGATTCTCTGAGCACAAAAATGAAGCTTTCTTTTTTATCTTGAAAGAACCGTCTGGACTTGGCTATGATGCTCAAAACACTGCTACTTCTGGATGGGTAAATTATTCAAGAATTGTCATTCATCACATAATGTGAAAGTGAGTAGTGAGTCTAAAAGACTTGATTTGAAAGCAACTGAAGAATTTTTGGAAAGTCTAGATAAGATGACTGTGGAAGAAAATTACTAGCCAGAAAGAAAAATCTTCTGTATGGAAAAAATTTAGTTCATTTTACAACATAGTGTCTTGTACATCTCATTGTTGCAATGGGTCAACCTGTACCCCTATTTAAATAATTTTTTCCCTTCCCCTCCCCAAATTATACCAACATCAAATACAGTGAAAACATGGGTTATACTGTGGGGGAGGGACATACAAGGCAACAAAAAATATCATATGGTACCTTATAAATACATTAGAAACAATAGCAAGCAAGAAAAAAACCACTTTTGTCCCTATCTTGGGGTTCCTTTTGCTTAACATCATCTTATTTGACCTTTTCTGCTTGTCCCAGACATATACTAGTTACTGCAAATAAAGGAAACCATTGGACCTATTATTCTTTAGGCCTGGCTTGCTTCACTTAATATAATTTCTTTCCAAGTTTTTCCATTTCCTAACAAATGGGGCAACGCCATTCTTTCTGATGGAGGCATAAAATTCCATTGTGTATATATACCACATTTTCTTGATCCATTCATCTACTGAGGGGCATCTGGGTTGGTTCCATATCTTAGCTGCTATAAACATAGTTGCCCCCATTTCTTGGATCCTGCTTGTCTGAGAAGTATATTTGTTCAGGTTATTATGGAAACTGAAGAAGACTGGTGCTAATTATGGAAGGACTGAAGCATTTATGAGCACATCAAGAATCTTGCTTGAGCACGTGTGGTAATGCTAAGGGTTTATGAATGTTGCTTTAAAAGGATTTGCCGAGGATGAAAAATTTTCAAAATTCAACAAAGACTATGATTGAGATTGCAAACAGTTTGAATCTAGCTTTGGATGACATTGAATATCACCTAGACATAGTTTCTAAAATGCTCATTAATAAGATATTAGAACTGGAGCAAGAATACATAAATGAAGAAGATGCAAAAAAATAAAACTGTATGAGAATGAATAGCATCTAATAAGATTCATAGTGAGAGGATAAGAAGAAGCTTTTGCAGGCCCCAATAAGATCTTTAAAGATTCCATTAATAAAGAGGAATGCTCATGATGCATTATCTGCTTCTAAGTAAACTTAGACCAACAACAAAACAGGAGAATAAGTGAAATACAATTCCTACTATAAACTTCTTTTCAGGAAAGAAAATATCTCAAGAATTCCAGAAGATGTGTTCATAGGAGATGACAGCTCCATGACTGTTGTTGCCCTTGAAAACATCTCAATAGGACCAGATGTGGTGATGGAAGATAGTGATGTTAATGATCAGAACTCTGCAGGATTACACTAATGTGTGTGATGGTATCCTACATTTTTATAAGAAAGTTTAGAGATTGGGAAGGTGGCATGGTAGTAAAGTTCTTGCCTTGCATGCATGAGTCTCTGGGTTCGATTCCTCAGCACCATGTAAGCATATAAAACCAGAAGTGGCTCTGTGGCTCAATGGTAGAGCACTAACTTGAGCTGAAGAGCTGAGGGACAGCGCTCAGGCCCAGAGTTTAGGTCCCATGACTGACAAGAACAAAAAGGTTAAAAAGATAAAAATTTAAAAATACAATAAAAGCTTATAGAATAATCTGGATGTAAAGAAAATATTTTTGCGCAGATGTAAATGATTTCTATGTTTTAAGTTGTGTTATTGCAAAAGAGTCAAAAAGTTAAAAAAATAATTGGGTGCTGATGGTTCACAACTATAATCCTAGCTACTCAGAAGGCTATGATCTAAAGATTTCTGTTTGAAACCAGTCCAAGAAGAAAAGCCTGTGCAACACTTATCTCCAGTTAATCAGCAAAAAGCTAGAAGTGGATGTGTGCGTCAAGTGGTAGAGCACCATCCTTGTGTGAAAAAGCCAAGCAAGAGTTCCAGGCCATTCATTCAAGCTCTACTATCAGCACATACACAAAAGCTAGAACTTAAATTTCATAATATAGTGATTTTACACTAAGTTAAAGTCACATTGTTATTGAATTAAAGTATTTTTGTAAATTTATTGTATCCAAAGTATACAGCATATATAATGACTACAGCAATATAAATAATATTCTAGGTCTTTATTTTCCCTTACATCTCATTGACTGACTCACCCTGAGCAACTAACATTGGCATTTTATAAAGTAATGTTCTATACAGGTGCCATTTCTCAGCCTTTCCCTCCCTTTTTGGCAGCAGCACTAGGGATTCAACTCTAGGCTTTACAACTTGATCCATTTATCCATCCATTTCTGCTCTGAGTATTTTTGAGATAGACTCTTAATTTTTGCCCAGGCAAACCCTGCCTGTGATCCTACTAGTTATACATCCAGCTATAGCTAGTGCCATAGGCACATGTTACCACGCTTAATATTGAGATGAGGGGTAGGGAATTCCATGAACTTTTAAGACCAGATTAGCCTGGAACTATGTTTAACCAAGTCCCAATCTCTGAATAGCAAGGATTGTAGGCAACTACCACTGGTAATTATGCATCACTTTTATATTTATACCATATTTTTCATCATCCTTTTCTTCTTTGTTTTAGTGTTCCCTACATACATATAATAAGCATATCACCTTTAACACCTTGAGAATTTGATTAAAATTAAGACAATAGATCAATCAAGACAATAGAAAGGTTTTTTCTTTGTACAGCAGATATTGCTCACATTTTATATTCCCTAGTAGGAATCTTCTATCACTTCCAAATTTCAACCTTAGACCCTTTGAAATGTTAGATATTGAGTGGTAATAACAACTTAAAAAAATCTGGGGTGGGCTGGGAAGGTGGCTCAGTGGTAGAGAGCTTGCCTTGCATGCATGAGGCCCTGGGTTCGATTCCTCAGCACCAAATAAGCAAAAAAAGAAAAAAGCCGGAAATGGCACTGTGGCTCAAGCGGTAGAGTGCTAGCCTTGAGCTGAAGAGCTGAGGGACAGCGCCCAGGTCCAGAGTTCAGGCCCTCACGACCAGACCTCCCCTCCAAAAAAAGAACCTGGGGTCACACACAGACAGATGAAGTTATTTTTACTATCCTAGATTCCCCACTCTTCATTTTATTCCTACCAAATATTAAGTTGGTGATTAACAAATCATTGTAACTGAATAATTTTTTGCCACTAAGAAAGCAATGTGATTTGGGCTTACTACAGATATCTAGCTGCAAAAGAAGTCATGCTAAATCATATTTTAAGGCATATGGCTACAAATCTGGCTATAAATTCTTTTTCTTTTCTGAAAAGCTTTGTTCTCAGTAGCCTTAGCATTTAAATGCTCAGATATAAGTACAGAAATACAATCAACACAGGAGGTTTAGAAGAAATTGTTTTCTCCTATTGGGAGGCTGAGGAAGGTAAAGTACTAGAGTGTACATTATATCTTAATGTTTAATTCATGAAGACTTCTAAGCTCAAACCTTTGAGATATGTAGAGATATTCTACCCTCTATATGCTAACCTCATTTACTGACGATGTAAATGTTGATTCTGGTGACGTTTCTGGCCTTTTTCAACTGATGAATTTATTTTGATGACATTGTAATGAGATATTTTCCTTTTGGGGTTAGGAAAACATCACCATTTTCACTGATTTTTTGCATTAACTTGTCAAAATTGTCTGTGAGAGCCAAAACGCTAAATTTAGCTTAACATATATATGTAAATCTATTGAGTCAGATTTTCCTTTGGTTGGTTCAATTGCAAATTCTTATGCAGATGCTTCTTTTGGAGTAATAATTTTGATATTAAATTCATAGGCTATTGGAGTTAGAAGGAACCTTAGAAATCATCTATTTTAATTACCTCGCTTTTAAATAAGACAAAAATATCTACCTACACTAAAAGTTAATTTCCTCATTTTTACATAGCTAGTTAGTGACAGAGTCAGTAACCGTAAACCAGCATATTGGGCTTCAATTTCCACAACTTTTATGCTGTACAGTGGTGCTTCATCTGCACCACTGTGTTGGTATGTTGGATACACTGGCATCAAATAATCATGTAAGATCCTAACTTCTTGTTTAGATGCAAAGAGTAAATTTCTACATTTGGCCTTCAGCAAACCCAAAGGAAGATATCTCATAGTAAGTAATTAGATGCATAAATATTGGAGATAAGTTGCACTATGATTCAAATTTTGACTGGATCCAGATTTCTGCAAATAATAGTACATTGTTTAAGCTTTGTGAGACTTACTATCTTTGCTTATAAAATAGGAATAAAAACTTCTTTACAGGAGTGTTGGAATAAGTAAATCAATATATTACACTCAGACTACAAAAAGCTTCTAATTAGATTATAGAATGATTATTTATTTATTTTGCCAGTACTGGAGCTTAAACTTAGGTCCTGGGCACTGTCCTGAGCTTTTTTTTATTCTCAAGGCTAATGCTCTACCATGTAAGACACAGCTACATTTCTGGCTTTTTTTGGTGGTTAATTGGAGATAAGAGTCCCACAGATTTCCTTCCTCAGAGTGGCTTTGAACCATGATCCTCAGATCTCAGCTACATGAATAGCAAGGATTACTGGTGTAAGCCACGGACGCCTCACTATATCATGTACTTTTTTTAAATCTCAGCTTCTCAGCCAAACACAATCAGAGAAGTAAATACACTAGATTCTAATTGCTACATCAATAGTTTTGGTCTGGAATTAGTTTTAGGAAGAATTAATAACAAGCAATGGCAAATTTTTATTTTCCCATTTCTTGTTTTATTATTTTGTCTTAAATAGTATATTGCCTTTTTCTTCTGTATAATCCCACGCTTTTTTTTAAATTGAAAAAAGAAAGCTAGGTGCCAGTGTCTGATACCTGTAATCTTATTTATATGTATTTATGTATATATACATATGCATATATACATATAAATATATATATATATTCATGTATATATCTGTGCAAGAGACAAAGATCAGAGAGATAGAAAGAGATCCCTGGCATATAAGATATATTTTCCCAATGAAACCTATTTAATGATAATTTATATAATTATATCAATTCAGAAAAGATTATGACAAAATATATTAACTGAAAGGAGATTAAGACCAATGTGTGATAGATCCCGCATAAGAAGCTTAATTAGAAAAAGAGAAGTTAAGCTAGGTGTTGAAGGATGTCTGGAATTTGAAGAGAAAGAAGGAGGAGGGAATGTGTCTCAGAAGGAGGAAACAGCATAAGTAACACCTAGAGAAAGGAATTTATAGTTTATACTGGCAGAAGTAAGGAAAGGAGTGAGAGGGAAGTAGGATGAATATAAATTATTAGTAGAGCTGCAAGAGTACCAGTGACTTTATGTAGGAAGAGGTGAGTATGGTTTAGTGTAACCCACATTACTAAAGCAGGAAGAAACACAAGGATACTCTAGCTAGTAGAAAGATAGTAGGGCCTTTTCTAGCATCTAATCCTAGAACAATGAGCACTTATGATTGCAAAGGTTAGGTGAAAAGAAACAAAAACATGTCAAAGTAGTGGCTTTCAAAATGTACAATACTATTCAATGATGGTTTTCTGTATAAAAAAAAAGGGAGAAAGTATACTTTCCAACATTCTCACTGACAACTAGATTCTTGTCTAAATTGGAGGGAAAAGTGATCTTTAAAGCCTCATTGATGACCTACAGTTAAAACTAATGATGCTTCCAGAGGTGGGATGGGGATTGAGTGAGGATCTATTTATTCTGTTGAAAGTATAGAGATGCAACTGGAAAGATTCATGGCTGACATTAGCTGCTACAACCTTGACTTTTTTCAGATCAGATAACAGATGTTGTCAAGAAATGCTGCATACAGGCATTGAATTTGCACATTGGTGGATTTGGCCACCACTCTTAACAGTTGAGAAAAATTACTCTGTGTTTGTTATAGCTCCCTCTCCTCTCACTCCCACATATGGAGTGCTAATTGAACATTTAGTGTATCAATTTGGGGGTAGAAATAACAAACAAATCGTTTAATTAGGGATACAGGTGGACCCATTGCAACAATGAGATGTACAAGTGTTATGTTGAAAAACGAACTTTACAACTTTGGTGGGGGGGGGAGGATCTGGTGACGGGGGAGTATTGGAAGGGATGGGAAAGGGAAGCAAAGAAGAGGCAACAATGCTTGATAAGAAATGTACTCGTTATCTTACCCATGTAATTGTAACTCCTCTGTACGGTATTCTCACAATAAAAAATTTTAAAAAAATAATAAGTCAATAATGTGTTTCAAGTCTCTAAATAACAGTGATCCAGAACTCAGTACAGATTGAGAAGGGAACATTGATATCAGATTGTATTCTTCATGTTTCCATCTAGCTAGGAGTTATCCTTTATGTATTTGCTCTGTCAGGTACTTGCTGAATGTAAGAAAGAACTTCAAAGCTCAGCCATACCATTGCATACTTTTTTTTACTTTCACATAGGTAAATTATTTTATTGTTGTACAGAGGGGTTACAGTTACATGAGTATGGCAATGAGTACATTACTTGTCCATCATTGTTACCTCTTCCTTTTTTTGTTTTTATCCCACTATCCCTGCCCACCCCCACCTCCCACACTCTAACCCCTCCCTTTCCCTCACTGACCGAAGTTGTAAACTTCATTTCCAATATACTGTCCTGTGGGTATCCTTGTTGCAATGGGTCATCCTGTATCCTTGTTTTGTTATTCTCCTTCTCCTCAGATTAGACATATGTATATACAAGATGCAGGGTATCAAAATCGAGTACAGTGACAACAGGAGATATGCCATAGGGGAGAAAACACGCAAAGGAAACAACAACAACAAAATAAGATCACATGGTACATTTAAGACAATAACACTAAAGACAGACCTCTTGTGTCCATATCTTGGAGTTTATTTCCTTTAGCATCAATTTATATGGTCATTTGTATGTGGTTCTTTGAGCTTTTTAGCTCATCGGATAAGATTATCCTATATGTATACTAATTATTTCAAATAAGGGAAATCATAGGAGCTAAATTTCTTTGGGCCTTGGTAAATTCACTTAATATAATTTTTTCTAAGTCTTTTTATTTCCTAACAAATAGGGCCGTGTCGTTCTTTCTGATGAAGGCATAGAATTCCACTGTGTATATGTACCACATTTTCTTGATCCACTTATCTACTGAGTGGCATCTGGGTTGGTTCTATATCTTAGCTATGGTGAATAATGCTGCAATAAACATAGTTGTGCTAGTACCTTTAGTATGGCCTTGCTTGTGATCTTTTGGGTAAATTCCCAGAAGTGGGATTAATGGGTCATAGGGAAGTCTATGTGGAGTCCTTAGAGGAACCTCCATACTGATTTCTAGAGTGGCTAAACAAGTTTACACTCCCACCAACAATGCAGTAGGGTTCCCTTTTGGCCACATCCCTTCCAACATCTGTCATTATTACATTTTTTATTATAGCCATTCTAATTGGGATGAAAATATTACAGGAAGGAATAGGAGAAACTGTAGGGCTCCTTCGCACAGGCAGAAATTTTCTTAGTTGAGAACCCAGAAACACAACAAATCAAACAAAGATTGGACAAATAAGATTGCATGGAACTGCAGAGCTTCTGCATGGCAAAGGACATAGCTAGCAAGATCAATAGAAAACCCACAGACTGGGAGAAGATCTTCACTAGCTATACAACAGACAAGTGCCTCATATCTAAAATATACTTACAAATCGAAAAATTAAGTCACCTAAAAACAAGTCCTCAAAGAAACAACCACCCCATTAATAAGTGGGCTAAAGATTTAGAGAGGCTTCTCTGAAGAGGAAATAAGAATGGCTAATACACACATGAAGAAATGCTCAAATTTTCTGGCCATAAAAGAAATGCAGATCAAGACCATTGCCTCTTTATAAGGTCACCTCTTTAGTATTTAGACTGCTGGTGCTTCAGATTCAGTACCTCTTCTCTACACTGGCCCAGATAATCATATCAGCTATGTATAATTCCTTGGCCTTTTATGATGCTCACATCAACATATATGGCACTATTCTGTCACTACCAATGATACCAGCACCCTTCTTCAACATGTGCAGACCACTTACCACATGTTTGAAACAGTGTTAAATTCCTTATGAACATTATGAAATATAATCCTTGCAAAAACTCTGAGATCTATACTGATATTTTCCTCTCTATGCTTTTTCACAAATGAGAATCTTGATGCACAGAGAAAGAGATAACTTTGCCTTCAAGGTTAAACAGTAAGCATCATATCCCAGGGAGCCTGATTTCAGAGACCACAGGCTAATGACATTGTAAGAACTGACAGATTAAAAGAAATTTTATATGTCCCATCATTTCAGAGCTATGAGTGTAGTTCACAAAGGAACAAACATCCTATAAGTGAGTTAGTCAAACACCTAGTTTAATTTTTAAGCCTTCCTCCATGGAATTCTTCATATTATATTTATTACATTCACATTATGCTAATTTAAAATAACTTCCACCATACACTTGTGAAATGCAGTCAGGCGGTGATGGACAAGGCCAAATTCAATAATGATGGAGGCAGCTTTTCTTTACCTTGGCTAGAGGGGAAGAACACTGGGAAAATGGAGGTTTCTCAAAACAAGGACAGTCTACCTTCTTTTTCCATTTGGTTAGTATGGCATTGGATGATTTCTTCAAATTCATCATTTGGTGAAACAATAACATTGATCTCTGACCAGGCATAGCACGTTATGCTAAATAACATGGGGCTATAAAAATGGAGATTTGTTCTTTTGGGTCTACTAATAAAGATCATGAATTATGACTATTGTGTAGATATGATATTAAATTATATATAGAGACATAGTATAAGATCAAAAGATATAGGCTATAAAGCAAAAATTTTAAACCTTTTTTAAAAAAATTGCCTTGCCATTTTGCACCAATATCTACATTAAAATGAGCACTGAAAATTTGAATTAAGGTTTTCAGGAGAAAGTTTGGGTATGACCTTTGAATATTTACTGAATAATAACTCTAAAGAAACAGTTCTCACACCTGAACATGTATGAGATCTTTGTGGTAAAACTTTGGCACTCCATCCTGATCCCTACTCAGATATACATATTGAATATCTTTAGGGATTCAAGGCTTGAAAATAACAAAATTTTGAAAGAATGATGCTAATATTTCTCATTTTATCTACATCAGAGTAATGGCATGAGGAATCATCTGATATGAAATAAAAAAAATTACCTGGCAAAACATAGTTAAATATGTTGTGAGGCTACTGTTTCCATTCATCATGTTAGATGCTTTGATGGTATTATTTATTTAGTTTTTGCAATGTTCATTTACATTTGAGCCTCACCTTCCTCATCCAAGTTAAGTATGCTAAAATATTAACAAGAGCTACTTTCATGTGATGAGATATGTGGTATTCATTTTATTAAATACTGTACTGAGGGGTTACAATCACATGAGCATGGTAATGAGTACATTTCTTCTCAAGCATTGTTGCCTCCTCCTCTGTTTTTCCCCTCCCATCCTTTCCCTCCCATCTCTACATCTACTTCCCCCTTCCCCCCACCAAAATTATAAAGTTCGTTTTTCCACATAGCATCATGTACATTTCACTGTTGCAATGGGTCAACTTGTATCCCTATTTAAACAATTTGTTTTTTCCCTTCTGCTCCCCAAATCATACTAACATCAAATACAGTGAAAACAGGGGTTATGCCATGGGGGAGGGTCATACAAAGCAACAAAAAAAACACATGGTACCTTATAAATACATTAGAAACAATAGCAAGAAAGAAAAAAAACACGTGTGGAAAGTATAAAGAATAAAATGTAAAGGACGCAAGTCGTTTTTCATTTTATTCTTTATACTTTCCACCCTCCTGCCATTTGTTGATTTTTATTATTAATTTTTTTATTGTAACAATATTGTACAGAGGGGTTACAGTTACATGAGTAGGGTAATGAGTACATTTCATAGCGAGAATTGTAACCTACTCTTTTATTTTCCCCCTACCATCACTTCCCTCCCCACTTCCCCAACTCCTCACACATCCCCCACCCTGACATTGTAAAGTTCGTTTTCAATATAGTGTCCTGTACATCTCGTGGTCACAATGGGTCAGCCTGAATCCTCATTTAAGCATTCTACAATATATTCCACTCCCCAAATTAGAAAAATATATATACAAGGCACAGAGCAACAGCATCAAATCCAGTGAAAACAGGGGTTATATCATGGGGGAAGAACATACAATAGAAACAAAAGAATCACATAGTGTACTGTAAGTACATTAAAAGCACTAGTCCCTGTCTTGGAGTACATTTTGCTTAACATTATCTCATATGGTCGTATGTACATAGCCTTTGACCTACTCTGCTTTCCTAGGCATGTACTAGTCACTGCAAACAAGGGAATCCATGGGACCTATGTTTCTTTGGGCCTGGCTTACTTCACTTAATATTTTTTCCAAGTCTTTCCATTTCCTAACAAAAGAGGCAATGTCATTTTTTTCTGACGGAGGCATAGAATTCCATCTTATATATGTATCACATTTTCTTGATCCATTCATCTACTGAGGGGCATCTGGTTTGGTTCCATATTTTAGCTATGTTAAATAATGCTGCAATAAACATGGATGTGCTGGTAGCTTTGGTATGACCTTGTTTGTGATCCTTTGGGTCCGTGCCCAAAAGTGGGATTGCTGGGTCATAAGGGAGCTCTATGTGGAGTCTTTTGAGGAACCTCCATACTACTTTCCAGAGTGGTTGAACAAGTTTACACTCCCACCAACAATGCAGTAGGGTTCCCTTTTGGCCAAATGCCCTCCAGCATTTGTTGTTATTAGATTTCTTGATTATAGCCATTCTAGCTGGGGTGAGGTGGTATCTCAATGTTGTTTTGATTTGCATTTCTTTTATGGCTGGAGAGGTTGAGTATTTCTTCATGTGATTATTGGCCATTCTTATTTCCTCTTCAGAGAAGTCTCTCTTTAAGTCTTTAGCCCATTTGTTAATCAGACAGTTGTTTCTTTGAGGATTTGCTGTTGGGGGATTTAGTTTTTTGAGTTCCAAGTATATTTTAGATATGAGACCTTTGTCCATTGTATGGCTAGTGAAGATCTTCTCCCAGTCCATGGAAATAGAATGGAAGAAAGACAGCTTTTTCAGTAAATGGTGCTGGCAAAATTGGTTAAACCCTTGTAGAAAACTAAAGTTAGACCCATATATATCACCCTGTACCAGAATCAACTACAAATGGATCAAAGACCTCGAAATAAAAGCAGACTCCATGAAAACATTACAGGAAGGAATAGGAGAAACTCTAGGGCTTGGAACAAGCTGAAATTTTCTTTTTTTTTCTTTTTTTGGGGGGAGGGGTCTGGTCGTGGGCCTGAATTCTGGGCCTGGGCGCTGTCCCTCAGCTCTTCAGCTCAAGGCTAGCACTCTACCACTTGAGCCACAGTGCCACTTCTGGCTTTTTTTCCTGCTTATGTGGTGCTGAGGAATTGAACCCAGGGCCTCAGGCATGCAATGCAAGCGCTCTACCATTGAGCCACCTTCCCAGCCCTGAAATTTTCTTAATAGAGACCAGAAGCACAACAAATCAAAGAAAGGTTGGACAAATGGAACTGTATGAAACTGCAGAGCTTCTGCAAGGCAATTGACATAGCTAGTAAGACCTCCTACCACTTGTTTGTGCAATAACCAAGTGTTAGTAGTATAAGTGGGAAAATTCCATAGAAAAATTGTTATGTATTTCTTAATTGTATTCAAGTGCTTCACACTCATACCCAAGTTTTTCTCACTCCAAACCTATGTTTTTCTATTGCATTATAATGCTAAATAAAATACTGGAGAATATATAATGCATTATTTGAATTTAACTATTTTGAGAAGAAGAAATGGTTGAAGATTGGGTAGATGTTAGACATCATTATCAAAATATTACCATGGCAACATTTTTCCATTCTCTTGGAGGGACCTTTATTCACTTGGAAAAGCCCTTTCGTCTGTTGAAGGATCCCAAGAGAATATTTCTTGAACACAAGTATTTGTAAGAAAAGAAATATATGAAAAATGCATGTGTAGGGTATGATTGTTTCCAGTTTTGTACCACAATAAGAAGTTTCAATTATCAGGAGGACACAATAAAGTTTTGGGGTATGTTTCAAGGAAGATTATATAGAAGGAAAGTTGATGGCTTGTGAATTTATTTCCTATTCATGTCACAATTTTGCTCTTGATTCTTACCAGTGTAAGATCTCAAACTGCAGATGATATGTGATTTTCACCACTGGGTGTCCACACCTTTAAAATCCTACTAACAGTCCCTAATGAACCCATAATGCATTATGACATTTGAAATTTTAGCACTTTTCCAAATTATGCCACACTACTTCCTTCAGCATATAGCAATTCAAAAATGGCAATGTTAACATCAGCAGAAGTAGCAGCCAGTAAAAGCCTTGATTGCTCTCAACATAATGGGACACATCCTAAATGGCACCTCTACAAGTCTCTCCTACACTTTCTGCCCTGACCAACACTTTGTGTAAAAAGAAAGATTTTATTATCATTTTTCAGCTTTCTTTCACCTGCTCTTCTATGTCACCATGGAGATTAGTGAACGGTCAAAACCAAATGCAAACTAAGTGGTTAATCGTTCAGAAAAAAAAAAAAAACATTGAAAGAACATGAGCCTAAGCCTTAGCTTATTTTAAACTGTAGTTTAAGGAAATACATTCAGGAAGAAGAAAATATTCTTAAAAGAAAGAATGTAACCCTCCCACCCAAAAGACAAAAGTATACATAGCATTGTTTTTATTTCTGTTGATCAGTCAGTTCTTCAGATGAAAATCAAACTCTTAACAATATTTCAAAAATTATACACTCAAAATTCTGAATTCCTTTATTTTAGGAACCCACAAAAAATGCTGTACATTCTTGTTTTGGCCATGGACCACTATTTTGGCTCACTACAATTGAGCATGTCTTCAGTCTTTTCAATAGCAACTTGGCTTCCATTCAGTAAATTATCTGGCTTTTACTGTATATGCTTTGGCTTAAGTAGGATAATGTGCCAACCATGACTATTCTTAGAAATATTAAGAAAAGGAATACTTAATAGAAAAAAGGACTAATTAAAATTGATGAGATGATGTCCAGATTTGTATTACTTTAAATATCAGGAGACATGATTTTATTTTGTCTTATGCATCTAGTATTACAGAGATTATTGGTAATCAGGAATGAAAAGCAAAGGAAGGAATATACCAAATGCTAGTAGTAATTTTCCCTGACTGATGAGATTATGGATATTTGGTATTTTTCTGTATATAAGTGATACATACTTATTATATGTTATTTAAATCATAAAATCTCCAATATATTTTTTAAAAAATAACAGCATGTATACTGTTTAGTTTGGGAAGTTAGTCAAATCTTCTTTTAGTGTGACAGGAGATCACTACCTGCTTTAATCAGTACCCCAAATGGCCTGCAGGTTTGGGTAATAGAAGTGCAATCTAAACCATTACTCTGCCACCTAAGATTTCAAATTTGCAGCGTAAGTAGCTTTATGTTGAAGTGCGAACAAGAAAAACGTACCTCATATAAGCTTTGATATATTTTGAATAAAGAATACTTCATAATGTTCAGCTTGAGCCTAGAAATCATCTCACTTTTCTCTCTTTCTACCTTTGTCTTGGTATTTGTTTCTGGCTGCATACACCCCAGAAACATTTATTATCTTCCTTCTGTGGTTTCTTTTTTTAATCTAATTTCCAAAAGTTCTTTTAGTTCTTTACAACTCTGTCTCCTGGTGAATCAAGCCGATGTAATCCAATCAATAATTCATTCCCTATGCATTTGTAGCATATGTCTTGTACATGGATTCACAAGACCAGTTTGCATGTTAATGAAAACATCATTTCTCTCTGAAAGTTTCATGGCACTTCCTTACAAATCTGAATGTACTTAAGATCAGATTGTAGTTTTTACATATTGGATAATGAAATTTTCCAGAATGATTCCCTAATTCCCAATTACTTTTGAGTTCCTGTGGGAAGAAGAGAATCTATTTTTGAAGTGGCCTGCTTCACGAATTATTAAACCCAGAATGTAAGTACTTGAGTTCTGGGAGTTTGTTTTTGCTACAAAGAATATCACTAAATAAAGAGCTATCTGGAATGCATGGAAAATGTAAGTTCTTAAACTTATTTTTTACCAGAATAAGTTCTATCATCTACAAAGTAATCTCTTCAAACACACATTTTATTTAAAAATTTTTGAATTATATGGTCCTCAAAGATGAAGGTATTTTAACCTACCTTCTCTGAATGCTTACTCTTAAGATTCCTGGCTATTAGCCAAAGGAAAATAAATGAAGGAAAAAAGAAATAACTAACTTCCCATGGTACATTAAAATAAAATCATAAATAAAAACCAAAAATCCCTTTTGTTTCCATATCTTGGAGTTTATTTCGATTAGCCTCATTTTATATGGTCATATATACATAGTTTTTGAGCTGTTGTGATCCTCTGCTAGGACTATCTCTCTTAATCTTAATCTTTTCCAACATATTTTTTCTCTTTCAGTCTTTAAAAAATTGGTAGTCACCTTTTTTGCAATTACTGAGGTTTGCATTATAATTTAATATGTTTTATCCTGCTAAAAATGTAACTGTGCTCCACTAAAGATATTTTAAATCTCAAATAAGAAATTAGACTGAATTCTTACCCCAATATTCCCACAAGTCACAAGGAATCACAAAATTGCCACACTAGTCCTGATGGACAAAATTCTCATTTTCATAGATTTCATGTCTAGTTGAGATGAAAGGAAGGAAACAAGCAGCTTAACAACAAAGCTAATTTCAGCTTATTAGGTAAATAATATAAAGATAGACATGGACTCCTAGTGTAGCGAAAAGAGAGTGCAAAGGCCTCCGAGTGGTACATCCAATAAATATATATACAATATACTGAGCAAGGAGTAAAGGAGATAAAAAGTTAGGAAGGTAATCAAGGGGCACATCATGAAAACATTTTAGTATAATGATGAGTTTGAATTCCATGTAAATTATAAAGGAAATACATTAAACATTTTCGAGAAAGGTTGTGACTTATTGTCTTTCAAGAATATTACTTTCTATATAAATAAGAATATAAAATAAGCAGAAATAGGACAGAGAGATCTATTATATATATTGTACTCTAGTAGTACAGATAAGTGAGGATAGCTTAAATTAAGATCATGGAAATTGAGAACTAGAGAAATTGACAAAGTTTGGATTTATTTTGGAAGAGGAAGTTTTTTTTTACTACTTTTTGATGGATTTTATTTAGTGATGCAGCAAAGAAAGAAATGAAGAATGACACCTAGCTCTTCACGTTGAGCAGCTGAGTAGATGGTGAAGAAATTTATAGGAGATCCTGAAGAGGACTGAGTTTTGGATTAATTCTGTTTCTGACATACTTGAGATGTATAATAATGTATAATATCTAGGTGGGAGCATTGAAAAATTAGGTGGATTTCATGTCTGGCACTCAGGGAATGTGTTATAGTTTTGAATAGAAAAGTTACAGTATTTGATATTTGCTGATATGAAAATTGGGAGAACCCTAGCAAACAGTGTAAAAATCTATCTCAAGACAGTCCAAAGCAAAAATTAAAAATAAATCCTATGAGTTAATTAAGTAGATGATAATTATTTGAGCAATCTGACTTCATATATTGCAATGTAGCTAGATGATCTTTTAAGTGATGTCACTAGGTGAAAATCTCTTTCTCTCCCCATCTCTTTAGCCTCAGCATTTTAAAGTTTGTTTTCTTTATCATACTAAATATCTCTAGGTAGCAGCACAGGTAGTCACCACCAATTCAGTGCTATATAATCTTGCAGTTCAATATGTCATGAAGGGGTATAACATTTTGTATTCTAGCATCCTTAACAAAGGACTCGGCTTGGCTTGGATCATGTGAATGTTCTGGAGTTAATTGTTGGGAGTTAGAGTTCTCTAGTTAGTGAGCCTATGTTACATATGAATTCTTTTGATAGAGTAGTCAGAGTTTTTGCCAAATCTACCTGAATTACACAAATTTCAAGAGAATATATCCCAAATCCAAAAGATGATGAATAAACAAAACCCTATCATGCACATAGAACATTCTCATGTTCATTTGTGTGATAGGATATATAACAGTCATTTGGAATTTTCAGAAGTTTGAAATTCCTGAAGTTAAATAATTCCATACAATTTATACACATAGTGCATGGACTAAGAGGACTAGAATTTGTACACCTCTCTCCCTTGACATTGGACCATTCTATCAAGCTAAATAGCTATCAAACTATCTTTATAATCAGTTTTTATTGCTAGTGACATGTAGTAGTAATTTCAAAAGCAAAGAATATTGTCTTCATTGAGATTATTGGATAGGACTTTCTGTACTGTGTAACATGTTTACTACTGGCCCCATGTGATTGATGAGGACTTGAAATGTAGCTAGTGTAAATGAGGCACCAAATTATTTAGTTGTAAAGGTAACTCTAAATGAACACATGTGACTAGTTTCTTCCATATTGCATCATGCAGGTGTAGAGTAATTCAAACTAATTTCTATCTACTGCTGTGTTCTGCCTCTAGGCTTTTAGCAGGATGATAAAACTTGTTTAAACTCAAATTTCAGCTGCATGATTCAGCATATAGCTAAGTGTCCCCAAATTTGTCTTTCTGAAAAGTTGACCATACATATTTTATAAATGCAGCAGTCCCTTTCTGCCATAAGCTTAAATAATAAATATAATAAAGTAAAAGAAAAGAAAGAAAAAAGTAATGTACCTTCAATATTTGTATGACATTAGACCAGTGATTTTGTTTGCCTGGGTTTCGATTTTATACACTGGAAATGTCAGGATTTAATATATTAAAAACAGATAGGACCAAGAATAATTGCCAACTATTTTTTGCTATTGTCACCATTGATACCCTCCTCCTCTTCCTACTTCATCATCAATATTTTTTAAATGAATGTGGGCTGGATGTCTGTGGCCCATACTAGTAAATCTACTTACTCAGGAAGCTGAGATCTGAGGATCATGGTTCAAAGCCAGCCTAAGCAGGAAAGTTCATGAGACTCTTTTTCTGTAGTTAAGCAACCAGAAGCCAGAAGTACAGCTGTGGCTCAAGTGGTTGACTGTTAGTCTGAAGCAAAGAAATCTCAGGGACAATACCTAGGCCCCAAGTTCAAGCTCCAGGACTGGCACAGAAAGAAAAAAAAATGAGCCTTAGTCACTTAGATTTTTTTTTGCCTCTGACATATTTTTAAGGAAAAAGTCAAAGTTGTAACCCAACCATAAATTCTTTGGATTTTCAGTCTTTGTAAAGTTTTTACTGTCTTTTCTGAATACTGATTTTTTATTTTTGATCTTTGGATACTTCTGTACAACATTGGCCTTAGATGTAAATTAGATGAAATCTATCCCATACTATATACCACAGGTTTCTCAGCAAATTTTGGAGCAGTTTCCAGTTGCTTGGGTATAGTCCTGGAGTTTTTGTCTTCTAGCTTGATACAAGAATGTCACTCACTGAGGATTTGTTTTTGAGTGACAATTTTTTGAGATGTAAGTATATTTTAAATATGAAGCTGTTGTCTGTTGTATGGCTACTGAAGATCTGCTCCCAATCTGTGGGCTTTCTATTGATCTTGCTAGCTATGTCGTTTGCCTTGCAGAAGTTCTACAGTATGGGAATGTGACCAAAAGGGAACTCTACTGTATTGTTGCTGGAGTATAAATTTGTTCAACCACTTTGGAAAGCAGTACAGAGGTTCTGCATAAGACTACACATATGGAAAGACTTGAAAAAATTATATTAAGTGAAGTAAGCCAGGCCCAAAGAAACATAGGTCCCATGGTTTCCCTTATTTGCAATAACTAGTATATGTCTGAGAAGCAGAAATGGTCAGGTAAGTTGATGTTAAGCTAAATGAACCCCAAGATAAGGATTCAAATGATTTTTCTTTCTTGCAATTGTTTCTAACATATTTATAAGATGATTTCTTTGTTGCTTTGTATGTCCCTCCCTCACGGTGTAACCCCTGTTTTCACTGTATTTGATGTTGTATAATTTGTGGAAGGGAAGGGAAAAAACAAATTGTTTAAATAGGGATACTGGTGGACCTATAGCAACAATGAGATGTACAAGATGTTATGTCAAAAAATGAACTTTACAACTTTGGCCAGGGATGGGTGAGAGGAAGGGGAGGTGGAGATAGGAAGGGATTGGTAGGGGAAACAAAGGAGGAGGCAACAATGCTTGATTAGAAATGTACTCATTACCTTGCCCATGTAATTATAACCCCTCTGTACAGTATTGTCACAATTAAAAAAATGACTACACATAGAGCTCCCCTATAACCCAGCAATCCCACTTCTGGGCATTTACCCAAATGATCACAAACAAGCCATACTAAAGCTACTAGCACAACTATGTTTATCACCGAGTTATTCACTACAGCTAAGATATGGAACCAACCCAGATGCCCCTCAGTAGATGAATGGATCAAGAAAATGTGGTATATATACATTGGAATTCTATGCCTTCATGAAAAAGAACAACACTGCCCCATTTATTAAGAAATGGAAGGACTTGGAAAAAATCACATTAAGTGAAGTTATCCAGTCCCAAAGAAATTTAGTTCCTATGGTTTACCTTATTTGTAATCATCATCATCATCATCTTATCAAATGAGCAGAAAAGCTCAAAAACCATGTACAAATGACCATATAGGATGATGCTAAAGGAAATGGACTCCAAGATATGGACACAAGAGGGCTGTCTTTAGTGTTATTGTTTTAAATGTACTATGTGATTTTATTTTGTTGTTGTTGTTGTTTCACTTGTGTATCTCCCCTATGGCATATCCTCTGTTGTCACTGTATTTGATTTTTATACCCTGCATCTTGTATATACATACGTCTAATCTGGGGAGGGGAAGGGAAATAACAAAACGCTGAAAACAAGGACACAGGATGACCCATTGCATCAAGGATACCCACAGGACAGTATATTGGAAACAAACTTTACAACTTCGGAGGTGGGATGAAGGGGGAAGGGGGATTGGGCAGAAGGGATAGTGGGACAACAACAAGGAAGAGAAAGGGTAACAATGACAGACAAGTAATATACTCATTGCCTTACTCATGTAACTATTATCCCTCTGAAATAGCATCTTGACAATGAAATAAAATAAAATAATGTCACTCATTTTTCTTGTGGTCTGTTACCTAAATTGACAACTTTCTTACCTTGCTTTAACCTTTTAATTTGCTTCTTTAAGTTTTCTGTAGGTTAGAGAAAGAGCTAAGTGAGCTTTTCTTGTATATAAAATGGACTATATATAGAGAGATACAGATGTATCAATACATAAATTTGAATGATTTATGAGGCCCTTTTATGGGATAAAATGTTCATGGGACTTATAAAAATCACAGATTCATCTTTTTTTCAAGGGTAAAAGGTCCTAGAATTCTGATATTCTTTTTTAGTATAAGTTTTTTTATTGTAAAGATAGTGTACAGAGGGGTTACAGTTACATGAGTAATGTAATGAGTACATTTCCTAACGAGCATTGTTACCCCCTTCTTTGATGGATCAACCTGTATCCTTATTTCAGCATTTTGTTATTTCCCTTTCCCTCCCCAAATTAGAAAATTGTATATACAAGATACAGGGCACTGGAATCAAATACAGTGAAAAGAGAGGTTATAGCATGGGAGAAGAACATACAAAAGAAACAAAAACAAATCACATAGTACATTATAAATACATTAAAAACAATAGCAAGAAGGATAAAACCTCTAGTGTCCCTATCTTGAGGATGATTTCGCTTAGCATCATCTTATCTTGTGGTTCATTTCACTTTGTATCAGCTTATATGGTCATACGTACATAGCTTTTGAACTTGTCTGCTTCTCCTATACATATACTAGTTATAGACTTGTATGTGTTTGTGTTTATGTATTGAGATTATAATTTATGTTCATATATATCTGATGTCATTTTATAAATACCAGATTTAACTTATCCTAAACTAGAGAGAAATAATTATGAAATCCAGTAATTAAAGGATGTTTACATTTCTTTTTTTAAGTTAAGGACTCATTTATTCTAATAGATTAATTCCAGCAGTATTTTTTATTGGGAAAATACTGTACAGAGGGGTTAAAATTACATGGGCAAGATAATGAGTACATTACTTCTCAAGCATTGTAGCCTCCTCCTTTGTTTCCCCTTCCCATCCCTTCCCATCCTCTCCCTGCCCCCCATCCAACCCTCCTTTCTCCCCCCCTCCCCCGCACCAAAGTTGTAAAGTTCGTTTTGGACATAACGACTTGTACATCGTTGCAATGGGTCCACCTGTATCCCTATTTAAACTATTTGTTTTGACCCTTCCCCTCCACAAATAATACCAACATCAAATACAGTGAAAGCAGGGGTTATTCTGTGGGGGAAGGACATACAAAGCAACAAAGAAATTATCTTATAAATGTGTTAGAAACAATCGTATGTTTACATTTTAGATATTGTTATTCTTCATTGTTTGGACTATATATAGTCCCTTTAGTTCACAAAATTTTAATGCCTGTGAAAAAAAGAAAAAAATCTCTTGGATTTTGTCAGTGTATGTAAATTATATAGCCTAAACAGGAATCCCAACCCAGATCATTATTGAACTAAATGAAGAGTTTTGTAGAAGCCGCATGGTATCATCTAAAGTCATCCTATTATTACATTATAAATATCTTTTGAATGTATTTGTAATATCTATGAACAATTCACAACAAAGTTCCATTAGTCTTTTGTGGTGGTAAGTCTATTCCTTAACACCCCAGATGTTCCTCTCTACTAAACTCGCAGGATGAATATTCATTTTGATCTCTAAATGTAGTTGTACCATGTTAAAGTACCACAATAATCATGTGCTGTCCTTTAAAATAATAATGAACTTTCTGTTGTTCCTTTGAACAAAATTGAATGCATAATGGCTTCACTGTACTCTCCAGGCTTTCACTTGCATCCCTTGTTCCAAGTTACTCCCTGTCACATTTATAACTGAACTGAAATCTTTGAGATACAGCTGCAGTATTCATTTATTTTTATTTCCTTCCATTTATAAAAATGACTTAGTTATCTGTCTAGCCTATAGGAAAATACCTATCAAAGGAGGTCCTTGGAGTTTTTTAAGCTTTCAAGTCAGCAGTATGCTTTTGAAAAAAAAAAAGAATTCTTCTAGAATTCAAGGGACCTCAATATTTCTTTGTATTTCCTTGGTAACTCATAACCTTGAATTAGCACTAAAAGTTTCTTTGAGCCTCATATTCTTCACTTTTAAAAATGGGTAGACCTCCAGATTATGTGTACAATCTCATTTTCTTCCTCAAACTTATTGAAAGTTATCCATGTGTAGAATCACTGCTTTGGCTCACAGTCTATATACAATGCATTGGAGCTAGAAAAGTGAGAATGAAACGACCTTCCAAGAGTAGGAAAGTAACAACAGCAGAGCTTAAGACCATCAGTAACAATCCCCCAAACTACTAAGCTATGCTTGAAAGCTTGAGGGTTTGCCAACCATGATATGAATGGGATACTTTAAATATGCTGTTGTGGGTTCTCTTTCAGTCTCTCCTTTGTCTGTCTCTGTGTCTGTCTCTGTTTCTTGTATGTCTGTCTCTTTCTCTGCCCCCTTCTCTTTTCCTACCTCCCATTTTCCTTTCCTTCTCTCTCCTCTCCTCCCCAGAGGTACTCTACCCAGAGGTAAATAAGTCTTTTTTTTTTTTTTTGTAGGTCGTGGGGTTTGAACTCTGGGCTTGGGTGCTGTCCCTGAGCTCTTCAGCTCAAGGAGAGCAATCTATCACTTGAGCCACAGTCCCATTTCCGGTTTTCTGGTGGTTAATTGGAGGTAAGTCTCACGAACTTAACGGCGACCCTCAGATATCAGCCTCCTGAGTAGCTAGGATTACAGGTCTGAGCCTCTGGCTCCCAGCTGTAAATAACTATTTGAGTTCATGGAAAGTTAGAGACACTAGGTATGTGTTCATTCTACATTTCAGAAATAGTAGTGGCCTTCTGATATTTCTTTTTTTATTGTGAAAATATTGTACAGAAGGGTTACAATTACATGGGCAAGATAATGAGTACATTTCTTATCAAGCATTGTAGCCTCCTCCTTTGTTTACCCTTCCCATCCCTTCCCATCCTCCCCCCACCCCCCAGCCCTAACCCCCCTCTCCCGCACCTAAGTTGTAAAGTTCGTTTTCATTTCTTTTTTTTTTAATTTTTATTTTTGTGAACATACTGTACAGAGGGGTTCCAATTACATGGGCAAGATAATGAGTACATCTCTTATCAAACATTGCAGCCTCCTCCTTTGTTTCCCCTTTACAACCCTTCCCAGCCTCCCCCCCCCACCAATTCTCGCCCTCCCCCCCACCAAAGTTGTAAAGTTCGTTTTCGACATGAAAACTTGTACTTCTCATTGTTGCAACGGGTCCACCTGCATACTTAAACGACTTGTTTTTCCCCATCTCCTCCACAAGTTATACTGACATCAAATATAGTGAAAGCAGGGGTTATACTGTGGGGGAGGGACATACAAAGCAACAAAGAGATAATCTTATAAATGCGTTAGAAACACATGTATGAAAGAAAAAACATTAAAATACATATCTAAGGGTTCATTTTCCTGACATCACATTATCTGACCTTTTCCGCTTGACTCGTACATATACTAGATATTGCAAATAAGGGAAACCATGGGACCTATGTTTCTTTGGGCCTGGCTTACTTCACTTAATATAATTTTTTCCAAGTTTTTCCATTTCCTAACAAATGGGGCAATGTCATTCTTTTTGATGGAGGCATAGAATTCCATTGTGTATATATACCACATTTTCTTGATCCATTCATCTACTGAGGGGCATCTGGGTTGGTTCCATATCTTAGCTATAGTAAATAATGCTGAGATAAACATAGTCATGCTGGTAGCTTTAGTGGATTCTTGTTTGTGATCATTTGGGTAAATGCCCAAAAGTGGGATTGCTGGGCAATAGGGGAGCTCTATGTGGAGTCCTTTGAGGAACCTCCACACTACTTTCCGAAGTGGTTGAACAAGTTTACACTCCCACCAACAATGCAGTAAGGTTCCCTTCTGTCCACATCCCCTCTATCATCTGTTGTTATTAGAGTTCTTGATTTTAGCCATTCTAACTGGGGTGAGGTGGTATCTCAATGTTGTTTTGATTTGCATTTCTTTTATGGCTGGGGAGGTTGAGCATTTCTTCATGTGTCTATTGGCCATCCTTCTTTCCTCTTCAGAGAAGTTTCTCTTTAAGTCTTTAGCCCACTTTTTTATTGGGCAGTTTTTTCTTTGAGGATTTGTTGTTGGGGGATTTAATTTTTTGAGTTCCCTTGTCCGTTGTATGGTTAGTGAAGATCTTCTCCCAATCCGTGGGCTTTCTATTGATCTTGCTAGCTATGTCCTTTGCCATGCAGAAGCTCTGCAAGTTCATACAATCCCATTTGTCCAACCTTTCTTTGATTTGCTGTGTTTCTGGGTCTCTATTAAGAAAATTTTAGCCTATGCCAAGGAGATATAGGGTTTCTCCTATTCCATCCTGTAATGTTTTCACAGGGTCTGCTTTGACTCTGAGGTCTTTAATCCATTTGGTGTTGATTCTGGTGCAGGGTGATGCATAAGTATCTAGCTTTAGTTTTCTATGAGTAGTTAACCAATTTTGCCAACACCATTTACTGAAGGGGCTGTCTTTCTTCCATTCTATTGTTTTAGCTCCCTTATTGAAGTTTAGATGGCTATAGGTCTGTAGGTTCATTTCTGGGTTTTCAATTCTATTCCATTGGCCCTGAGGTCTGTTCTTGTGCCAGTACCAAGCTGTTTTGATTACTATGACTTTATAGTGGAGTTTGAAATTTTGTATTGATATTCCTCCAACACTGTTCTTTCTGTTGAGGATCATTTTTGCTATTCAGGGTCTTTTATTGTTCCTTATGAATTTTTGGATTCATTCTGATATATCCTGCAAATCTTGTCAACAGCTAAGTCTTAGAAACAGAACTTGATTTAAATGAGTAAAATTATCACTGACTCTCTTTGTATTATCATCATTGGAAATGTCCATGTCTCAAAATTTGATTTTTTAAGTGGAAATATTGAGAGAGAAAGGAGGAAAGGGTAACATTGCTCCAAAATACATGTACTTATTACCTTACTTATGAACCTGTACCCACATCACCTTTATAATTACATAAAAAGGAAAAATAAGTAAAAAGTAAAAATATTTATTCTTTTCAATTTGAAAACCTGGTTTTTAGTTGAGGAACAGAATGACTTAAATCAATTGTTGACAGGACTTCTAAACATTAAAATTTCAAGTTTTTGACCCACTAATTCTTATAAAGTCATCCCTTTTTTTAGATTCCTCTCTTTGTGTCTTCATTCTACCCTACTTTCAAAGGCTCCCTGAAGTTTATATAGGTGACATTATCTGCTTTAAAAACATCTGAATAATTTGGCCTAATGCTGAATAATTTGCTCACCATCTATGTTCCACAGCTCTATACAACCTGAGTCATAGTGCTTACTTTGTAGGTAATCTTTATTAATATTTCATCATTTTCTTTCCAAAAGGTGAGGTTTGCACTTTTCCTGCCATGCTGGTAGAGAATGATAGAGGAAAAAAGTCTCCCTGATTTACATAAAGATTGCAAACTATTATTCTATGAGTAATTTTAAAGTGCACACACTGCATACCACTTTCTGATGTAATCATATCCTTGAGCCTAACATGCATGAAATCCATAATTGGAATTGGCTTTATAAAGAGAGAAATCACTTCTTACAGGGGAAGTTAGGAATGCTGTCTTCTTAGACTGCTTTTTCAAGGACAGCTAACCAGAGTCAATTGAATCACCTTTAAGAAATTCTTTTCATTTACCCATTGCAAAACAAATAAAGACTCAGTCCGGCACACATCCTCTGCTTCTCTCACAAATGTACCTTCACTTCAACTTTCCCACTTTTCCTCAGAATTATTTAATCTTCTACTTTTTCCTTTAATGTCTATGGTAATTTAATTGTTACTTATTTCTTTGGTCATTATAATTCTTTCTCAGAACTGTTGTTTTTCTCTCGTATTTGGGCACAACAGTATTTGTGCAGCTGGAATTTTTGATAAGCCAGTTCAATCAATATAGAGAAAACATCCTCTAAGTTTTGAATGATCATACATCTCGGTTTTCTTGGGATTTATCTCTTGATTTTCTATTGATCATTTGTTATTCCCTTGTAATTGCATAGTACCTCCATTTCCTTGCTTAAAAGTATTCTGAACGCATTAATAAGTTATATGGCCACTTCATCAAGATCCCTTTTTATTGCTGATACCTCACAATACTATATTTAGTGATTAATTTTTTATTAAAAGTACTCTTTGTCCTCATCCTACTTTGTCTTATGATTATACTTATTTGCTATTTATCTCTATGGATGATATGTCATAAACCTAATATATTGCTAACTAAATTTCAGTATCTCTCGTGAGGAGCCTTATTGATGTATGTCACATGCTGAAATTGGTTCCAGAAGATATTGACTATGTGTAGGAAAACTGAGGGAGAATTATGCCATCTTACTTTCACGTTAAAATACAGGCAGCTTGTCAGCTAGGTATGTTCAAGAAGGAACATGCACAAATATTATGGACATTATAAGATCATTATACAATAAATAGCAACAATAATAATACAAAAAACAAAAGTGGTCTTTATAATATTTTCCTTTTTCTGTGATTAAAAAATTCTAGTCCACACAATGTTAATCATGCATGGCAATATGAAATAAATTGTCTAGAGTCTGGAGAGAACAAATTTTCAGGTACTCTTTGGTTATTTGCTATGTTTTCTGCAAACAATGAGAAGCATGAGCAAACCTATGAAAGGACAAAACCTGTCCATTTACCCCTCCTGCAAGACCTACAGTGATGATATATCTCATAGATGATACTGTACTGTCCTTAGTTGACCTACCCAATGCCTATGGCTCCCCAGTAACAAACAGAAGTCAGGTTGCATACTGTAGCCCCAGCCTATATTCTGCTGCTCTCAGAGCTCTTACCTTTCTGGTCTTAACTCTCAGTCATTCCTTCTTCCCATTCATTATTGATGTCTACTAAATATGCCCTCTATCTCTATGAAGTTTTTTTTTCTTTTTTGTAACATCATCCCTGTATCAAATTTTCTAACCTGCATTTCTTCATACCAAAATTCTAGGTATTTCTCAAATACAATTTTACTTTTTACATTTTATTGTATTTTATTTTTTCTGAATTTCAAATAGTTATACAAAAGAGGATCAGTTTAATGTGTCCATCTAAATGAGCAGTGCTTCTTGATCAGAGTCACCCCTTCCAACAGTCTCCTCCATCCTGCCTTCCTATTCCTTTATATTCTCTCTCTTCTGGCTTCTCAATGCACCCTATTTCCCCTCTTTTATGTCATTTTTCACCTGTTCTCTGAATTATTTATCTGTGTATAAATCTTATAGTATTGATTAAACTGTAAACTACATAATAGCAAGAATAACATGTTTGTACCACATTAATACATTAGATGGAAAACATTAAGCACTTAGTTAATGACTTATATTTGACTTAATGTTTGTAACAGCCTTTTCAGAACTTCAGTATTCTTGCTTTCATCACAATTGATCTGATCATGTTCAACAATCCTGTGACTTCCCTTATACCCATTAGTATTCAGTAACTCACATAGGTCATTTATATGAAGTGATTCAAAATGAACTTGTCATGTGAGTTACACATTAACAGGACAAAGACAGTTCAGATTTAAGCCCAGATGTTTTATACTAAATTGATACATAACTCAAGTTCTCATTGGTAGAATTTATGTTTTGCTTTATATTTGCTAATGTCTTTAGATTAAGTGTCTTTCCAAAATTATAATTTCAAATTTTTAATTACAATGAAAAAAGTTTGCATGACACGTAATATTTAATTCATAATAATATTCATAATAATACTTTATCTTCATGAATTTTGGGAGAACTGATGTCCTTTGATAGCATGGTGATGCTATTTTGCTGTGAATTTTGACTATTTTTAAATTTTCTCTCATTTATAGACAATTATGAGTCCTATGTGAACAACATCATAATAGATACCACTTATAATAATTGAAATAATATGTGAATGACAATCTAGACAGTACAATTAATGAAATACCCCTTTGTACAACTATTTAAATATAATTAAAAAGAAATTTTAAAACTTAATTTTTTCCTCTTTTAGAAACAATTTTGTGACAGAAGTATACACATTTTTCCTACTATGTGTATTACAATTTTATCTTAAAATGACTGTTCATATATTGCAATTTAGTCAGAATAATTCTATTTCTTGCTTAAGAATCCCTTCTTATCATTGAGATAACTTATTCTATCTTCATATATAAGTTGTAATACATTGTAAAATTCATTTGCCCCCATATTGTTTTTTCTAACTTCCCTTCCCCTCAATCTGCTAAACAGTCTGATAGTTAAGAATAATGTTCTACATGTAATGCACATATGTATACATACATATTATTTCCTTGAATATGTATGTTTTTAGGTCCAGCTTTGACAAATGAGTAAACACATGTGATACTAGTGTTTTTGAGCTTATATAATTCAATATTACAGTCTCTAGATAAACCTATTTCCCTGCAAATAATATAATTTCAATTTTATTCAACGGTATAGATTAACATATTTTATTTTTAATCCCTATGTTATTAATTCCAGTGTTTGGCTATTGTAAAAAGAGCTTGAATAGAAATAAATATGTATGAATCTTTCTTGTTTATTAATTTACACTATTTTACATATATGTCCAAGAATGGTATGGTAGGATGTACATACATCTGTTTTTACATTTTTGAGGAACCTCCATACTGATTTCCATTGTGCACATATTACTTCATGTTCCCACTAACAGTGTATAATGATTCTTTTTTTCCCCACATCCTCACCAGCATTTATTGTTTATTGTATTCTTGATTATGGCTATTCTGACTGAGATGATTTGGATGGAATCTTACTGAAGGTTTTGTCTGCATTTCCTTTATGGCTAAGAATGCTGAGCATTTCTTTATATATGTGTTAGCCATTTGTACTTCTTCCAATAACTCTCTGTTCAAAAACAACAAAATTACAACCATCTAAATTTTAACAAAGGAGCCAGCGTATACTTTGGCAGCTTTTTCAACAAACGGTACTAGCAAAACTAGTTACACATAGCAGATTGAAAGCTGTCCCGTATCTCCCAACCTGTACAAAAAAGTCAACTCCAAATGTATCAAGAACTCAATATAAGATTCAAAATTTTACAGGAAAACATACGGGAAACTCTAGAAGTTATATACACAGGTAATTATTTTCTGAGTTGGATTGCAAGTGCCCAGAAAATGAGAACAAGAATTGATAAATGAGACTACACTGAATTAAAAAGCCTCTGCACATCTGCACATCAAAAGACACAATTACCAGAAGCAAGAGACAACACATAGAAGGGGAGGAAATCTTCACTAGCTATTCAACAGATAAAGGATTAATATCCAGAATATAGAAAGAGCTCAAAAAATAAATAACAAAAGAACAAATAATCCAATTAATAAATGGGGTATGAATTGAACAGTTCTCTTTTGAAAGGACCCAAAGCAGCCTTTTGGCTGAAACAGTATTCAAATATTGGAAGGTAAATTTCACTCACAATATTGTCCTTACTTGCATCCTTGGCTCATTTAACCATTTTATATACCAATAAATAAACTTAATATTGTAAAAGATACAACCCAGAACCACAACAGTAAAGCTTCTATGAATGTTTTCTAGCTTGTGCATCCTCTTTTCAGAATCCAAAGGAAAAAGACAAATGAAATATAATCTTTTGGTTGGGCAGACATTGTAGAAATACATGAAGTGTTGCTATCTATGAATTGAACAGTCTACTGTTAATGTAGATTTCTGTGTATCCAGTTTATAATTTTTCACATTAATTTTATAACCAACTAAAAATTGCAGGCCCTTTTTACATAAGTATCTTTCTAGGTTAGTTTAATTTGAGAATTTATTAGAACATAGATTTTAAAGGAAATTGAAAACTGTAAGGGATGCATGCATATATGAATATACCTTGTGAAACACAGACACATATCAGACAAAACATAAAACCCAGAACCCAATATTTTAAAAAAAATTTTTATTATAATGATGCTGTACAAAGAAGCTACAGCCAAAACTCAATATTATACAGTCATTAATATTTTGTTATGTTTCCTGCTACTTTATTTTTGCTTATCCTGAGGCTTGAACTCTGGGCCTGGGGATTGTCCCTGAACTCCATTTGCTCAAGGCTAGCACTGTATCACTTGAACCATAGTGCCAGTTCCAGCTCCTTCTGTGATTAATTGGAGACAAGAATCTCGAGGGATTGCATGCCCGAGCCTTTTAACTGTGATCCTGATATCTGCCTCCTTAGTAGGTAGGATTACAGATGTGAGCAACCCATGCTCAGTTTCCTTCTACATTTTTGTTTGCAATGCTAGGGTTTGAATTCAGAGTGCTTGCTAGAGAGGTACTCTACCTGAGTGAAGGCATGATCCATGCCTTCAGCTCTTTTTGGTTCCAGTTTTCTTTCTAATAGGGTCTGATCCAACTGAACAGTGATCCTTTTATTCAGCTTCTCACAAAGCTGAGAAGGCAGGTACGCTGCACTCAGATGTTCCTTGGTTGATAAGGATCGGGGAGTCTCACAAACATTTGCCTGGGTTAGCCTTGAAGTGTGATCCTCCGAATCTCCACCTCCTAAGTATTTAGAAATACAGGCATGAGCATTCAGTTTAGCCCTCCTCTCTTCTCTTTTTTATTTAGACAATGGAAGTTTACTGTCAATATTTCTACATTCTATCCATTTTACATATGTTCCATAATATTTCAAAATTCTTAAAATATTTAAGAAGTATTAAGAGTAGAACTTTTAGTTTTCAGTAATTTGTAATTACCATTGAGTAACATTTAGTGGGAAGAAAAGGACAAACAGTGAACCAATCCAACAGCAATGCTCACAAGACAACAATCTGGAAATGAACTTTACTACTGGTGAGGGCATTGGGGTAGGGAAAGTGGGAGAAAAACGAGGGAAGGGGTGACAAATGTTTGGCAAGAAATGTACTCACTACCTTACGTATGTAACTGTAAACCCTCTGTACATCACCTCGACAATAAAATTAAATTAAAAAATGTTTGCAATTTTTTGCGTTCTGGAGTGATAAACAATACAGACACAAGAAATGTGTTGCACAATATATTATCTACTTGCTGAAACACAAAGATCAAAGAACATAGCAAAAAATTTCTTAAGATTTTAGTAAGAAAACGTAATAATATTCAGAAGAAAATACAGGAAATAATTTGTGCAAGAAAGCACAAAGGAAAAATCTATACATGTGAGGACATAAAGGTGAGAAATTGTATGTAGCATCATATTTAAAATAATATTTTAAATGATAATTTTTAAATGATGTTTTCTATTCATAATGTATAGGCCAAAAGTAGTAATTAAATTAAAGTAATTAAATAAAAACACTCAAAATTCAGTGGTGTTCCGCATAAAAAGAAGAAAAAATTGCAAAAAATACTTCACTAACTGCCATTATTATAAAATATTCTCAATTGTAAACATAAAAGCAATTGTTAAAGCAAAAATAAGAAAATTGTGTATGAATTTTCAACTTTTATGAGGCTTTATTTTGTAAAGTATTAAAAATGCTTCAAAGAAGAGTATATCTTCAAACAAAATAACTCATTCTCTAAAAAGATACCATAAGATAATAATCAGATATATGTGTATATATGTATGTATAAGAGTGACATTCAATGTCCAATATAAATGCACAACAGTAAAATATAGGATATAATAAGTTTTCCAAACATTGCTCATTATGTATTTTTATTGTAAAGATATTGTACAAAGGGGTTACAGTTACATGAGTAGGGTAATGAGTACATTTCCTATGGAGCATTGTTACCTTCTCCTCTGTTTTTCCACTACCATCCCTTCCCTCTCCACCTACCCATCTCCTCCCTGCCCCTCAAGCTGCAAAGTTCATTTTCAACATAGTATCTTGTACGTCTCATTGTTACAATGGGTCAACATTTGTCCTTGTTTCAGCATTTTCCAAATACTGTTTTAATGGGTTGTTTTCTATTTGGAAAATGCTAATGCTGCTGGAGAGAAGTAGAACATAAGGTGAATATTTATTATTATAGTTTTAAAGTAATATTTATAGTAAAAACATCCAAAGCACCTTATCATTTAAGATTTCTTATCTTTAGTTGTACAAAACCATTTCAATGCAACAGGTAAATTTATGAGTAGAATGCACTTGATCAGTTTCACCCCTTCCATTATTCTCCCATCTATCCCAACCCCTCCCATCCCCTCAAGTTTCCTGGTTACAGTTTCATGTATGGATATTGAATATTGTGACTATATCCACCATTCCTCTCTCCATTCATCTGCCCACATCTCTCTTCTTCAGTAAAAAGGCAACATATTTTAGGTTCCTGGTAGGTTGTTAAACTACTAGCTAATATTTCAAAGGAATTACACCATGGAATTCCACACTTGCATATTGTATACTTTAGTCTGTGTATGTGTATATATATATATATATATATATATATATATATGTCCTTGTATATGTTTTCATATATATATATATATGTTTATATTTTCATATCTAACTTCTATATATGAACAAAAACATGTATGTTTTTCTCTCTAAGCCTGACATACTTCACTTAACAATTTTTCTAAGTCCATCCACATTGCAAAGAAATTAATATTTCTCTTGTTGACAGATAAGTAAATTTCAGGTTTTTAAAATTCACTCATCCATTCTAGAGTATTTATGCTGTTTACATAACTTGCCTATGGTGAATTGTTCAATAATAAGTATGGATATGCAAGTGTTTTTACTGTATCTTGACTGGTAATCATTTGGATAAATGCCCAAGGGTGGTATCACTGGATCACAGGGTAGTTTTGTTTTTATTGCAAAAATACTGTACAGAGGGGTTACAATTACATGGGCAAGATAGTGAGTACATTTCTTATCAAGCACTGTAGCCTCCTCCTTTGTTTACCCTTCCCATC
>NW_012267254.1:12189598-12232343 GCF_000151885.1 Dipodomys ordii
AAGCAACTCCATTTGTAATAGCCCCACAAAAAATAAAATACCTAGGAATTAACTTAACCAAAGAAGTGAAGGACCTCTATGATGAAAACTTTAAAAACCTGTAAAAGAAAATCACAGGGTAGTTCTATTTCAAAAATATTATATGAACATGTCAATTTTTTTTCTCTGCTTAATATATGTGTAATTGATAGTTTATTGTTTCTTTGTATTTTTCAGGATTCCCTAAATCCATTGTTTAAAACTTATAATGATAATCATTTATACACTTAAAAAGCACAGTGATTAATATCTTTGTATATAAAACTTTGTTAATTCATTTATTATTGGTAGTAATTCCTAAAGGTGAAATGGAGAATGGTATTACAGCCATATCAATATTTGTCCAAGTAAACTGTTTTTCTATTTAACTGAACATTTCAGGTCTCCAGAGAACTTCACATTTCCTATATCCTTCAGTATATGATAGAATTCTGGTTTGGGATCATCAGAAAGTTTTCTTTACATGTAAACTACAACTCACAGCAGCTACCAGTTTTTTTAAAAAAATAAACATAAAGTTTGATTATAACACTTGAGAGCATAAAGTTTTAAACACTGAGCCTTGGAGAAAAGCATGAGGCAAAATAAGGGACATGGAAAAAACCTGTGTCTTTTCTATGAAATGAAATTGTATGGAAAAACTCATTCTGATCATGTTTTTAACAATCCTGTTATCTTGTTAGTCTTGTCTAGATATAGATGACACCATCAGTGAACTTTAGTAACTTGGAATCTAGTGGTAGAGTTATGACTTGTGTCTAGGAACTATTTAAGACATTAAAATTTTCCTTATTATAGGTGCTAGGTTTTTATACATAATATACACTGTTTAGTATTTATTTTAATATATATTTTTATTGTAATGATACTGTACAGAGTAGTTTCAGTTACAAGTAAGGTAATGAGTACATTTCCTATGGAGCATTATTGCCTCCTCCTTTGTTTTTCCTTTACCATTCCCTCCCTCCCCACCTCCTCAACTTCCCAACTTCCAGCCCCCCCCCCACTACATCTGAAATTGTAAAGTTCATTTTCAACATAGTGTTGTTTTCAACATAGTGTTTTGACCCATTGTTACAATGGGTCAACCTGTATCCCTATTTAAGCATTTCTTTAGTGGAGTCTATATGTCTGTCTTTATAAAGCTTCTGAAGACTATCCATATTTGGCATTCACTGAACTAGAAATTTTAAGTAACCAAATAAACTGGAAATAGTGTGGTTAAAAAATATGGGGAAAATACCATTAGGCTGAGGTGGGATTAACTAAAGAAGTCCTATTGTAGGAGTTGAATCAGGGGGTAAATTTACCAAGTTGTGGTTTTACTATTTTTGATATACATTATTACTTTAGATTTGGATCTTTTCTCAAAAGAAATCCAAATTTTTAAAGAAATTACATCTTATGAATAATTAGGAGCAGCTTTATATGTTACATGTTTTATGAAGAGAACCCAAATTACAAATCAAATTCAAGCCATCAACAGGAAAAGAGCTGAATTCGAATCCTAGCTATTCAGGAAGATGAGATCTGAGGATCATGATTCAAAAGTAGCTTGGGTAGGAAAGTCTATGAGACCCTTAGCTCCAATAAACTACTGAGAAAAAGCTAGAAGTGGCACTGTGGCACAGTGATAGAGTGTTAGCTTTGAGCAAAATGGATATTACCCAGGCCCTGAGTTGAAGCACCAGAACCAGAACAAAAAAGAAAAAAAGACAAAGGAAGAAAATTGATCATTATTTCATAGCAAATACGATTATGTACTCTCATTTTTGTAACATTCACTCATTTAGTAAATATGGTGGTTTAGAATATAACACATTCTTATTTTTCATTGTGCTTGGACAAACCAGTAGATATCTGTCATTCTTGACATATTAAGAGATAGGATATCTGAAGCATATGGGAAAGAGTCCGCCGTAAATTGAAATGACAAAGTAGGCCTTCTTGAGGTAAGATTTGCCTAAGTATTTGAACCTGGAGAGAAGGTAAATCAACCAAGTATTTAGGAAAATAACATTCCAGGAAAAGGAAATAGCCAGTACAAAAGCCCAAAAAGTTACAAGATGACTACTGTGTTTGAAGAATGGCTAGCAGGGCAATGTGGCTCTGGAGAAATGAGTGAGGAGAAGAGATTCGAATAGGCCAGAAAGATAAATTGAGTGAGTTTGGGATTTTTATGCCCATTGCCTGGTAATGATCTGATTTCTCTCTATAATTTTGTCTTTTACAGAATGCCAAATAAATGGAATTAGATGTGATTTTATGTCTTCCTTCTTAGAATAATGCTTTTGAGATTCTTCTATGTTATTTTGTGTATCTGTAAGCTTATCACTTTTTTGTTGCTAAATAGATTTCATTGTAAAAAGACATCAGAATTTGTTTAACCATTCAAAAGTAGATGTACATTTGGATTCTTTCCAGTTTTCAGCTATTATGAATAAAGCTGTTAAGAACATTTGCGCAAAATTCTTTGTGTGGACATATGTTTTCATTCCTTTTGGATAAATTACTAGTATTGAAGTGGCTAGGTCATATGATAAGTGTATGTTTAATTTTAGAAGAAAGTGCCAAATTCTATTCTAAAATGTGTGCATAATTTGCATTCTTACAAGTAATGTGCTTTTCCTTCTAATGTATTTGAAGTTTAAAAAAATCAAGATAGTTTAGTAGGTGTGTACTAGCATCGCATTGTGGTTATAATTCACGTTTTCTTAATAATGCAATCAATCACAGTCGTTATGCTTATTTGCCATCTCTTTATTTTCCTTGAGTCATCTCTCTTAATTTTTACTCTTTATAAATTGTTACATTTCATATTATTGTTCAGCTGCAGTGTTTTTTATGTCTATATGCAGGTCTTTTATCAGGTAGGCATTTGATAAATATTTTGTCCTGACTTATAGTTTACCTTTTCTGTCTTTGTAGAATTGTTTTTAGAAGAATCTGAGTTTTCAGTTTTGTTGATGTCTAACTTCATACTTGTTAATGGTTTGTCCTCTTAGGTATTTTCAGTGATATTTTTGTATAGTATGAAATCAGAAATATTTCCTTTGTTTACTTTTTGAAGTTTTATAGCTATGTTTCTATATATAGGTTATAATGCATTTTAGTTAATTTTTTGGTATAACATGATGGGTTTAATTTTTAGACATTCAGATTCATATATTTTACAGAAATATTTTTGAAAAGACTTCTTTATCCTGTGAATTAGAAGTATGTCAAAAATCAATTGAATATATATTTGTGTGAATATATTTATAGATTTTCCATTATGGTTCATAGATTAATGTATCTATGTGTTTTCATGAAACATATTATTTGTAAATATGGGTAGGATAATTCTATATGTATATTCAATGTATAATCAACAAACAAGGGCAAACACACACCCATTCATTTAAAGGCTTATCACCTTTGTACCCTGTGAACTTTTGTATTCTTTTGTGGTTATTCTGAAATGAATGCCAGATTGTTGTAACTAGTAATCATTCCACTGTGCTATAAATAACCAGAAGCAATTATTCCTCTTTGTGTTTTGGTGAAGGGCATCTGAGCAGATTATATATATATGACAAAACCAAATAAGTCTGCTATGAACATTCATCTATAGAATGCTGTGTGAACATTAATGTTTGTCAAGAGTTATCTAATTTATCTGCATTGTCACTTTGGAGTTGCAATAATTTTTATTTTAGTCATGTTAATAACCACATCATTTCACTTTACATTTCTTCATAGTTTCAATTTTCACTTCTCCAATGGCTAGTGATGAATCATACTATGTATATTTATATATGTTTACTTCCAATCTGCATATCCTCTTCAGAAAATAACTTGCCATATATTGTTCTCTGGATTATTATCTGCTGGTAAAGTTTAAGACTTCTTCATGACTTATAAGCAAAAGTCCTTTGTCAAATATTCATCAAGCATTCTTCAAGTGCAGTATTAGTCTCTCTGGTCTCTCATATTTTTATTTTACAAAGAAATTTGAATACAATTCAATTTAATTTCTTATGGATTCGACTTTTCATGGATTGTGGGTTTTTGTAAGAATTCTTTGCCTAGTTTTAGATTCCAAAGAACATTTGCAATGTTTTCCTAAAGTTGTACATCTTAACATTTTACCTTTAATGGTCCATTTTGAGATAAATTTCTGTAAGTTATGAAACTTAGTAGGATATTCTTTTTTTCACGTGGATCTAATTAATCCAGTAGAATGTTTTGAGAAGATTATGTTTCTCCTTCAAATTTCTATGAACCTTGGCAAAAAGTCAGTTATGCTTATGTGTGGAGGTATATGTGGTTCTTTTTGCCATCTTACTTTTGTATCTCCTGGTTGCCTCCAACATATTTCTTGTCTATAGGAATTTTCTGATCCCACAGATTTTAAGAAAACAGAATTATGTAACTTTGGGTCATTTTCATTCTGCTTTATTTCACTTGAAATGCTTTAAAGGGTTAACCTGTACTGAAAATTCATTTTTGGTGTGTTCTGATCCTGGGGCTTGAATTTAAAAAAAACTCCCTGAGTTTTTTGCTCAGTGCTAGTGTTCTACTCCTTGAGCTACATCTCCACTTCACCTTTTATAGTAATAAACTGGAGAGATATGAGGCTCACAAACTTTCCTGCTTGGGCTGGTTTCAAACCATGATCCTCAGATCTCAACATCCTGTATAGCTAGGATTATAGGCACAAGTCACCAATGCCTGACTAGGAACTTCATTATTATGACAAAATCATGCATAAGTGTACTTGACACACATATACATATGCACTTCACAAAATTTTAATTCACCCATTCAAATGTTACTGAAAATATATTACTTCTATATTTTTGTTATTGTAAGCAATTCTGCAATCAACATTTGCATAAAATATCTATTTACTTCCCTGTTTTCAAATATTTGAGATATAATCTTAGGAACAAAAAACCCAACACATATGGTAATTTATTTCTTAGTTTTATAAGAACCATCAAACTGTTTTTATAGGCTGCTATTTAGAAATGTGATAGAAATTTACATCTTCTGAATTTCTCCACCATCCTCAATGTGACTTGGTTGTTATCTCTATGCTTTTTTTCTTTTATTATGACCATTATATTAATTGTAAAGTGATATCTCATGATGGTTGTGATTTTCATTTTCTAAATAACAAGTGATATACAGTTTTTCATGTAGTGTTGCCCATTTGTGTTTTCCTGGGTAAAATTTTCATATCCTTTTCTTATTTTTAATTGAGTTATTTGTCAATTTGTTGTTTAGAATTAGAGGTTTTTTTAATGTATTCTGAATATTAAACAGTTATCAGATATATACAATTTTTTAAATAGTTTCTGGTATTTTATAGGTTGTTTCCCCATCTTCTAAATAATGTGTTTTAATTTACTTTTGAATAATGAAATATTTTCCATTTATTTTTGTGGTGGTTATTGTCTATATTTCTAAGAATGCAAGGCCAGAGTGACATAATCCTTTTCCTTAGAGTTTAACAGTTTAGTTCTTATATTCATAAATTTTGAATCATGTTAAGTGAATTTTTCTAGATAGTGTCAGATAGAGGTGCAACTTTCTTCTTTTGCTTATGAAAATCCAGTTGTTCTAGCAACACTTGTTAAAAAGACATTTTTCCCCAATGAGTGTACTTGGCATGATTATCTAAAATCAATTTAACCTGGATGTTTGTGTTTAATGATCAAATCTCAATTCTGCTCCATTGGGTTCTTTATTTTTTTCTTTTTGGGTCTGGTCGTAGGGCCTGAACTCTGGAGCTGGGCTCTGTCTCTCAGTTCTTCAGCTCAAGGCTAGCACTCTACCACTTGAGCCACAGCACCACTTCTGGCTTTTTTTTCTTTTTGCTTAAGTGGTGCTGAGGAATCGAACCCAGGGCCTCATGCATGCAAGGCAAGTGCTCTACAACTGAGCCACCTTCTCAGCCCCTGGGTTCTTTATTTCTATGCTGAGTCTACATCATTTTGATTGTTATAGCTTAGTAATTATTATTTTAAAATAATTACTGTGCAGGGGATTGAATAGAGGACTTTGTGCCTGCTAAGAAAGCACTTTACAACTGAGCTATGTCCTTAGCCCTTGTATTTTTAAGACGGGGCTTACAATGTAGCCACAAACTTTAAATCAACCTTACGCCACCTCTTATATGTTGAGATTAATGGTATATGTCCCAACACCTAGCTTGTAAGGTGTTGTGAAATCAAGAAAAAATATCTTTAACTTTGTTCTTTTTGTCCAGATGATTATTTTTCTTAAGACTTTTTCCATTAAAAATATCAACTTTTACATTTCTGAAAAGATGCATGTTGTAATTTTTATAGGGATTGCATTATTTCTGCACATCACTTTTGATAATACTAATTACCTTTTCAAAACTTTCTGACTCTCCACTACTGTTTTCATAAACTCAAAAGCTAAGTTTGTCTAAAATCTAAATATGGCTGCTTGTATCTCTCTAATTTTTTGGCTTCTGTATTTATATTTAGAGTATGTGAAAAGATCACTCTTCATGTAAGTTCTATCAAAATGAGAAAATATTTCTCAAAATCTCAAGAAATCCTTCTTCACATATGAATTTTCATTTTATGATAATTTTGTTAGCAGAAACATTATCTCTATAGAAGAAGGAAACAAAAGATTCATATGGAATAATAGAAGACCCTGAATGCCAAAAACATCCTTAGCAAGAAGAACAGTGCTGGAGGAATATTCATATCAAACTTCCAACCCTATTACAAAACAAAAACAAAATAGCTTGGTACTGGCATAAGAATAGCCTTGAGGACCAGTGGAATAGAATAGAAGACCAAGAAATGTACCCAAAGACCTATAGCCACCTTATATTTGGTAAGGAAGCCAAAAATATAAGATGGAAGAAAACAACCTCTTCAACAAATGGTGCTGGTAAAATTGGCTATTCCTGTGCAGAAAACTGAAGCTAGATCTTTATATTACACTGTACAACAATCATCTCCAAATGGATGAAAGACCTCAATGTAGTGACGGATAACTTGGAAATATTACAAGAAAGGGAAGGAGAAACACTAGGGCTCATAGACATGGGTCAAAATACAAAATCACAACAAATAAAAGACTGGATAAATGGGATTGCATCAAACCAAAGAATTTCTCCATGGTAAAGGATATAGCTAGTAAGATAAATAGAAAGCCCACAGAATGGAAGAAGATTTTCACTAGCTATGCATCAGACAAGACATTCATTTCTAAACTATACTTAAAGCTTAAAAAATTAAACCTCCCAAAACAAACCCTCAAACAGCAACACAATTAATAAATGAATAGGCTAAAGGTTTAAAGAGAGATTCTTCAAAGAGGAAATAAGAATGGACAATAGCTCATGAAGAGATGTTTGACACCTTTAGCCATAAAAGAAATGCAAATCAAAAAACCATTTGATATTCCACCTCATCCCAATTAGAATGGCCGTTATCAACAAAACTAACAATAACAGATGCTGGTGAGGATGTGGCCAAATGGGCACACTATTTCTACACTGTTGGTGGGAACGTTAACAATGTAAACTTGTTCAAAAACTCTGGAAAGTAGTATGGAGATTCCTTAAAAGACTAAACATAGAGCTTCCCTATGACCCAGCAATCCCGCTCCTGGGAATTTATCCAATAGTCTGCTGACCAGGCCAGACTTAAAGCTACCAGCACAACCATATCCATTGCAGCATTGTTTACGAGAGCCAAGATATGGAATATATCCAGTTGTTCCTCAGTGGATGAATGGATCAAGGGAAATATGATATATATTCACAATGGAATTCTATGCTTTCATCAGAAAGAATGGCATTGACTCATTCATTCGTAAATGGAAACACTTGGAAAAATTGTATTAAGTGAAGTAAGCAGACTCAAAAACATGGGCTGCATGGTTTCCCTCATTTGAAGTAATTATATTGTGCCTATAAATCTATAAGCAAGCACATTAGATAGAATAGACAAAAATTTATACTTGGACATGATAAATTATACAGGACTGTAAATATTCACACAGTCAGACCAAAGCAGGATATACTTATGAGAGGATTACAAAGGCTCAATAGCTATGTGCATATGATCATATACAGTGACATTTATCTAAATGAACTCCAGGAAATGGTAACAAGAGAGTTTTTATTTTACTTTGTGTGGGGTTTGTTTTGTTTCATTTTTTGTTTTTCCTGTTTTGTCACTGCTTTTCATTTCTGAACTTTTTGTCTTGTATGCAAATTTATCTGTTTTGGGAAGGGCTAAGGGTAGCACAGAAGTGGTGAGCAAATGGTGATCTAATTGAGCAGAGATTCCCTAGACATTATGTTAAAAATGAACTATACAACTTGTGGGGGTAGAGGGTATGGAGGAAAAAAGACCTGGGAGAAAATGAGTGGAGAGGTGACATTGTTAAAAAAGAAATGTACTAATTACCTGAGCTATGTAACTGTAACCCCTCTGTATATTACCTTTACAATAAAATTAAATTAAAAATCTAGATTATCTCTAGAGGAAAAAATATAACTATTTTCTTAAGCCAGATAAGGTCTTCTAAGAGATATGGCTAGAGATACAGTCAATTTCTCCCAATCATTTAAAAAAATTAGTTGCGGGGCTTGAACTCAGGGCCAGCAAACTGTTCTTGAGCTCTTTTGCTCAAGACTAGCACCACTTTGAGTCACAGTGCTGCTTCCAGTTTTTTGGTGGTTAATTGGAGCTAAGAGTCTCTGTACTTTCCTGCCCATACTGGCTTTGAACTATGATCCTCAGAACTCAGCCTCTTGAGTAGCTGGGATTACAGGCATAAGCCACTAGTGTCTGGCTTCCACCTAATCTTCTTGATTAGGAAATTCAAGTACTGTTATGATTGGGGAATGTGAATGACACAGAAAGTAAGACATAGTTACTATAATTCTATTGAAGAGCGAATGTACAGAATAACAACATATCTCTGTATTTTTTCTAAAATTTCTCACACTTGGATGGTACAAACTTTTAAATTCATATTTTTTAAGGTAAGATTACAAAATTGTTATTCTGTGTTGTGGATTAGAAATAGATTCATTTACATTAGAGACAAATGAGGGGACTGCATCATTGGCCACTTATGATAAAAATAAAAGCCACGTGGATTAAACCCTTCTACAAGAGCATCAAATTACCCTGAGGGGGAAGTATCCACACCAGACCTACTGAACTGTTTTCTGGGTGTATACTAAATGGGAGGACACAATTATATCTACATATGGAAAACAAGGATGAAGAATGCAGTGAGAAACTAAAGTAAATGATTGTTGATATACTTGTGAAGTCTGGAAAAAATGTGGATTTAAGAGCAGGTTTGAATCTTCTACTTTCCAATTTGTATTCATCTTTCACATTTATCTTATAATATTCTTATTTAGTGGCAAAATCCCAAAATGCATAAATTGAAAAATGTAACTTGGATTATTTTGGACAGCTTACCAAATGTTTGCCTTTATTACCTACAATCCAAATAATATGTTAATGCTTTAGTTTAGAGGAATTACCTTTGTAAACTTATATATCTACAAGTATAATCACTTTATATTTATCAATTATCTTTGCTTTTTTCTTTTTCTGCCTTTTTCATTCCTTTCACTTTCTGAGAAATGATTGAAATTAAAAGCTTCTAGAGGTTATATCTTAGTTTGCTGGTGTCCAGGAACCAAAATGGGAAATTGAATAAGAAGCAAAAGCACCTGGGATCCAGCCATTTTATAAACTCTATGGAAAAGAAATACTGCATGTAACAGAAAATCAATCAAGGCATCATATTCTCCATCCAGACCCTATAATTCAGCTTGGCAAATAAAATTTATTATGGACTTCTCATTTAAGAAACTACTGGCCTGCAACAAAGCGGCTTTCATATAGAGACAGAATAAGAACTGAATTTACAATGTGACAGGAAACCTTCCACAACTCAGTAAATGAAATGCCATCTTTAGCAATTTATAAATGCATATTTTAATTTAAAAATTAAGGTATAATATGCTTACATCTCATTAATGAACGATACTAGATAGATTTTCATTATGTATTTAATAAATTGACTTTAATAGTGGGACCTATGTTATGGTAGAGTTAGGAGGAGGCAAAGAACATCTATAGCCAATATGTTTTTCTGAGCAATCATTTAGAGCTAGTAAGGTCCTCAGGACTACAATTTGCATTTACAATCTTTCCAATATTTGGACCTTTTCTCTTGTTTTCTCTTCTTTGACATGAGGAACTGAATGCAGTTATTTTCCTGCAGTCAGTCCATGAGTTCCATTTTGAGCAAATTCCAAATACCAACATTGAAGCTGGCCAAAGAAAGAACTTGAGGACAGAAATTTGTTTTAATAATATAACATTATATTTGACTGAAAATTTTCTTCTATTAGGAATGATTTTACTGCATATAAGTTTATGCAACATTACCTACTTGAGGTTGAAGCATATAATTGTATGGATTTTTAATTTTTAATATATATTTTTATTGTAAAGATAGTGTACAAAGGTGTTTTAGTTGCATGAGTAAGGTAATGAGTACACTTCCTATGGAGCATTGTTACCCCCTCCTTTGTTTTTTCCCTACCATACCTTCCCTCCCCACCTCCCCAAATTCTCCCTCCCACCCACCCCGAAACTGGAAAGTTCGTATATATTCAACATAGTGTCTTATACATCTCATTGTTACAATGAGTCAAGCTGTATCCTTATTTCAGTATTTTGATATTTCCCTTGACCTCCCCAAATTAGAAAAATGGATATATAAAATGCAGGGCACAGGAATCAAACACAGTTAAAACAGGGGTTATACCTTGTGGGAAAAACATACAAAAGAAACAAAAATCACATAGTATATTATAAGTACATTAGAAACAACAGGAACAAAGATAAAAAACCTCTTGTGTCCCTATCTTGGGGCTCATTTCACTTAGCATAATCTTATTTGGTCATATATACACAGCTTTTGAACTTTTCTGCTTATCCTAGCCATATACTAGTTATTGCAAATAAGGGAAAGCATGAGATCTATGTTTCTTTGGGCCTGGCTTACTTCACTTAATAAATTTTTTCCCAATTCTGCCATTTCCTAACGAATGGGGTGGTGTCATTCTTTCTGATGGTGGCATAGAATACCACTCTATCTATCTGTCTGTCTATCACATTTACTTTTTTCTTTTTTGGCAGTCATGGGGCTTGAATTCTGGGCTTGGGTGCTGTCCCTGAGCTCTTCAGCAAAATGCAAGTGCTCTACCGCTTCAGCCACTGCACCACTTCTGGTTTCCTAGTGGTTTATTGGAGATAAGAATCTCACGGACTTTCTTTCCAGGGCTGGGTTTGAACTGTGATCCTCAGATCTCAGTCTCCTGAGTAGCTAGGATTATAGTCGTGAGCTGCCAGCGCCTAGTTATGCATATCATATATTCTTGATCCATTCATCTACTGAGGGGCGTCTGAGTTGGTTCCATATCTTAGCTATGGTAAATAATGCTGCAATAAACATAGTTGTGTTGGTAGCTTTAGTGTGGTCTTGTTTGTAAACATTTGGGTAAATGCCCAAAAGTGGGATTGATGGGTCATAAGGGAGCTCTATGTGGAGTCTTTTGAGGAACCTCCATACTGCTTTCCAAAGTGGTTGAACAAGTTCACACTCCCACCAACAATGCAGTAGGGTTCTCTTTTGGCCCAAACCGCTCTAGCATCTGTTGTTATTAGATTTCTTGATTATAGCCATTCTAACTGGGGTGAGGTGATATTCCAACATTTTTTTGTTGTGCATTTCTTTTATGGCTAGAGAAGTTGAGAATTTCTTTTTTTTATTGTGAAAATACCGTACAGAGGGAATACAATAACACGGGCAAGATAATGAGTACATTTCTTATCAAGTATTGTTGCCTCCTCCTTTGTTTCCCCTTCCCATCCCTTGACATAACATCTTGTACATCTTATTGTTGCAATGGGTCCACTTGTACATCTCATTGTTGCAATGGGTCCACCTGTATCCCTACTTAAACAATTTGTTTCTTGATGTTTATATTGGCCATTCTTTTTTAGTACATATTTTTTATTGTAAATTTGGGTTACAGTTACATGAGTAAGGTAACGAGTACATTACCTATTGAGCATAGTTACTTCCTCCTTTGTTTCCCCATCATCCCTTCCTTCCCTACCACTCCAACCCCTCCCCTCTAAGTTGTAAAGATCGATTTCAACTTAATATTTTGTACACCCCATTGTTGAATGAGTCAACCTGTGTCTGTATTTCAGAATTTGACAATAAGCGCTATTGGCCATTCATATTTCTTCTTCAGAGCAGTCTCTCTTTAATTCTTTAGCCTACTTATTAATCAGGCCATTGTTGTTTCTTTGAGGATTTGTTGTTGGGGATTTAATTTTTTGAGTTCTAAGTATATATAGATATGAGGCCTTTGTCTGTTATATGGCTAGTGAAGCTCTTCTTCCAATCTGTGGGCTTTCAAATGATCTTGCTAGCTATGTCCTTTGTCATGCAGAAGCTCTGCAGTTTCATGCAATCCCACTTCTCCAACCTTTCTTTGACTTGCTGTGCTTCTGGGTCTCTATTAAGAAAATGTTGGCCTGTGCTAAGGAGCCCTAGAATTTCTCCTATTCCTTCTTGTAATGTTTTCAGGGTATCTGCTTTTACTTCAAGGTCTTCGATCCATTTGGAGTTGATTTTAATGCAGGATGATATATAAAGATCTAGCTAGTTTTCTGCAGGTGTTTAACCAATTTTGCCAGCACCAGGTACTGAAGAGTCTGTATTTCTTCCATTCTAATTTTTTAGATCCCTTATCAAAGATTAGGTGACTATAGGTCTGTGGGTTCATTTCTGGGTCTTCATTTTTATTCTATTTGTCCTCAGGTCTGTTCTTGTGCCAGTACCAAGCTGTTTTGAATACTATGGCTTTGTAGCAAAGTTTGAAATTTGGTATCGATATTCCTCCAGCACTGTTCTTTCTGCCAACGATTGCTTTTGCTATTTGGGGGTCTTTTAATGTTCCACATGAATTTTTTGATTGTTTCTTCTATTTCATTGAAGAATGAGGTTGGAATACTGATGGGTACTGCATTGAAATTTTAGATAGGCTTTGTCAGTATAGCGATTTTCACAATATTAATACCCTCAATGCAGGAACATGGGATTTTTTTCCACTTCCTTAGTTCTGCTTTAATTTCCCTTTTCAGGTTTTTAAAGTTTTCATCATAGAGATCCTTTGCTTCTTTAGTTAAGTTAGCTCCCAGATATTTTATTCTTCGTGGAGCTATTACAAAAGGAGATCTTTCCTGATTTCAGCTGTGGCTCTTGTTGTTATTGGCATATGGAAAACCCATTGTTTTTTGTGGGTTACTTGTATACCCTTTTACTTTGCCAAAGTGTCCAATAAGCTCAGGAAACTTGGGAGTGGAGTCCATGGGGTGCTTTAAGTACAAGATCATGTCATCTGCAAAGAGGGAGAGTTTTACTTCATCTTTCTCTATTTGGATCCCCTTTATGTTCACATCTTATTTCCCTAGCTAGGCTTTGTAATATCAAATTGAAGAGAAGTGCAGAGAATGGACATCCTTTTATCATTCCTGAATTTAGAGGGAATGGCTTTAGATTTTTGCCATTAAGTATAATGCTGGCTGTAGGTTTGTCATACACAGCTTTTATTATATTGAGGAATGTTCCATGGATTCCTTGTTTTTCCAGAGCTTTCATCATAAAGAGGTGTTAGATCTTGTCAAATGCTTTTTCTGCATCTATTGAGATAATCATGTGGTTCTTATCCTTGCTCTTGATGATGTTATGGATTACATTAATTGATTTGCATATATTGAGCCAGCTTTACATCCCTGGAATAAATCCAGTTTGATCATGTTGTATGATTTTTTCCATTGAATTGTTGAAGTCAATTGTCCAAAATTTTGTTGAGAAGTTTCACATCGATGTTCATCAAAGAAAAGGTTCTATAGTTCCTTTTCCTTTCTTTTTTTTCTTTTTTTTATTATGAAACTACTGTACAGAGGAGTTATAATTACATGGGCAAGATAATGAGTACATTTCTTATCAAGCATTGTAACCTCCTCTTTTGTTTCCCCTTCCCATCCCTTCCCATCCTCCCCCGCACCCCCCCCAATAGTTCTTTTTCTTTGATGAGTCCCTGCCTGGTTTTGGGATAAGAGTTACAATGGCTTCATAGAACAAGTTTGGTAGTGAACTTTCACTTTCAATTTAATTGAAGATTTGGAGGAGTATTGTTGTGAGCTCTGCTTTGAAGGCCTTGTAGAATTTAGCTGTAAATCTGTCTGGTCCTGGGCTTTACTTAGTTGGGAGGTCTCTTCTTGCTATTTCCATTTCAATGCTTGATATGGGTCTGTTAACTTGGTTTAAATCATCTTAGTTTAGTTTGGGTATGTCAATGTTTACTAGAAGTTCATCCATTTCTTCCAAGTTCTCTAATTTATTAGCATAAAGTTTTGAGAAATATGCCCTTCTAATGTTCTGACTTGATTGTTTCTGTGGTGATGTTTTCATTCTTATCTATAAGTTTATTTGGGTGTGTTCTCTTCATTTCTGATAAGATTTGCTAACGGTCTGTCAATTTTGTTAACTTTTTCAAAGAACCAACTCTGTTTTGTTGAGTCTTTCTATGGTTTTTGGACTCTAATTCGTTTATTTCTTATGTAATTTTAATTATTTGTTTGCATGTATTTTAATGGGGGTCGCTTGTTGCTCTTTTTCAAGGAGCTTAAGGTGCCTCATTAAATTGTTACTTTCAGATCTCTCCAATTTGTTGATGTAGGACCTCAGAGCTATGAACTTGCCTCTGAGTACTGTCTTTGCTGTGTCCCAGAGGAGCTGGTAATTTGTGTGTTCATTTTTGTTGAATATCATGAACACATGAATTTCCTTTGTGATCTCTCCTATTACCCACTGGTGGTTCAACAGTGTGTTGTACAACATCCATGTGTTCTTTGGTGTATTTTGGAGTTGAAATCTAAGTTTATTCCTTTGTAGTCTGCTTTGTGACCTAAAATGTGGTCTATTCTGAAGTATGTTGTGCTGCTGAGAAGGTGTATTTTGATGCTACTGGATGAAATATTTGGTAGATATCTGTTAAGTCTAGTTGATCTATGCTAGTTGATCTATGCAGGTGTTTAGATCCAAGATTTCTCTGTTGAGTTGTTGCTAGGTAGATCTATCCAGTGGTGGTAGTGGTGTGTTAAAATCCCCAACAATTAACATCTTTGGATCTATGTGTGATTTTAGGGAAGGTAGTGTTTTTGGATAAATTTGGGTGCTCCATTATTTGGTGAATAACTATTTAGAGTTGTAACATCTTCCTGAAGCAAAAATCTCTTAATTAGTACGTAATGACCTTCTTTATCTCTTCTTAATTTTAATTTGAAGTTTATTTTATCTGACATTAGGATGGCAACTCCTGCCTGTTTATGGGGGCCGTTTGCTTGGTAGATTTTTTTTCCAGTCTTTTACTTTCAGAATATGTATCTTTTGTGGGCAAGATGTGTTTCTTGAATGCAGAAGATAGACAGATCTTGCTTTTTGATCCAACCAGACAATCTATGTTGCTTATTTGGAGAGATAAGTCCATTGATATTGAGAAGTAGGACTGAGAGGTGTTTGGTAGTTCCTGCCATGTTATCCACCTTCTTAGGGGCTGTGCCAACTGGGCTCTTCCTATTATTCTTGGATTCTCTGGGGACTGTCTCTTGGCCTTTATTGTGCTCTTGGTTTACTGTGTGTAGTGCCTGTTTATGTATCTTTTGTAAGACTAGTTTGGTAGAGATAAATTGTTTCAATTTTCTTTGCTGTGGAAGATTTTTATTTATCCTTCCGTTATGAAGGAGAGTTTAGTTGGGTACAGTATTCTTGGTTGATCATTGTTTGTCTTTAGGGCCTGGTATACATCATTCCAGGTTCTTCTTGTTTCATTGTCTCTGCTGAGAAATCTGAAGTTATTCTGATTGCTTTCCCTTTAAAGTTGATTGATCTTTTCTCCCTGACAGCTTGAAGGATACTTTCCTCGGGTCTCAATTGATCTTGTGCAGATTACAATGTGAAGGTGGGATATCCTGTTCTGGTCTGGTCTATTTGTGGTTCTTACAGCTTCCTGTATATGAATGAGACTATCTTTTTGCATGTTTGGGAAGTTCTCTGCTAAGATCCTGTTAAATAAATTTCATAGACCTTTAACTTCTGTCTCTAGGCCCTCCTCTACACCCATTAGCCTTAAATTAGGCATTCTGATGGTGTCTTTTAAATGTTAAATATATCTATCATATTTCTTGGATTTGTCTTGAATACTTGTCTACTCTTTATCTATAATGTATGGGCTGTCTTCAGTTTCAGAAATTTGATCTTCTGGATGGGCTAACCTACTGTCAAGACTTTCTACTTTGCTTTTTATTTCCTTTCCTTGTAATTGGTCAGATTTGGTGACTTCAAATTCTTTGTTAGAACTTTGTTTTAGATTTTGTATGGACTTGTTTATCTCCTTAATTTGGTTTTCAGTGTTCATTCTCAAATCCTTTTTTTTTTATTGTGAAAATACTGTACAGAGGGGTTACAATTACATGGGTAAGATAATGAGTACATTTCTTATCAAGCATTGTAGCCTCCTCCTTTGTTTCCCCTTCCCATCCTCCCCCCCCCACCCAATCCTCCTCCCCCCCCACCAAAGTTGTAAAGTTCATTTTTGACATAATGACTTGTACATCTCATTGTTGCAATCTAAAATCCATTAGTTGATTGGTTATAGTTTCATTGGACTCCCTTTCCTTCTGTTAGGCTTCATTCAGTATTCCCTTTGTGGGCTACATGGATTCCTCCAGCTTTAGGTTGTAGAGTCCATGAATTCCTCTATTACTCTTTATTTATTCTCATCCCACTCACAAAATTCCTCTATTAATCTTTGATTAGTCTCATCATGCTCACTGATTTCCTTATCATGCTCACCCAGACCTTTGCAGGCTTTCAAACTTTTAATTCAGCATGTTTAGCAGTTCTGTTTGTAGAGGATTTGGGGAATTTTCTCTGGATTATGCATCACCTGCTCTGTTGCCTGATTATCATGAGCAGGATTTGAGATACTTAGACTTGCCTTTTTTCTTGTATTTATCTGGCTTGTTCTTCCCATTTGTGTATGAAAGCAAAACCAATTCCGCACTGTAATATAAATTTTAAGTGAAGCATTAATCAGAGCTCTGTAATTGCACAGGTTGACACAGTCAAAATGAGTACATATACAAGCTAGTTCAACAGATACAATCTAATTCAACAACAAACAACTATGGATCAATGGACTAACAAAATCAAGGAAGGAGCCAGCAGACTGGAATTGAAGAGGTTGTGAGGAGAAAATAGGATTAGAGGAATGTGGGGAGGGAAAGGGAGAGAGGAAATAAAATCAAGACCTAAATACAGAGAGAGGAAAAAGATAGAAGGAAAGGAGAAGAAAGATAAAGACGAAGGGAAATAAAACAATTTAAAAATGAAACACTGAAAAAAATGAAATAAGTTTAAAGAAATAATACCACAATTAATGGAGCTAAGGCTGAGAGTTTGTGAATTAATTATTCAATATCTGAATTAAATATGCATACAATGAAGGATAAGGTCTAATAATCAGAAGAGGGGTATATATCTGTGGCCGAACAGAACAGCAATTAAATAAAGCAAAAAAATAAAAAGGACCAAAAGGGAAAGGGGTAAAAGGAGAATTAAAAGTCTAAAATAAAAATGATGAAAAATATAGAGAATAATTTATCTAATTATTAAAAAGACTTCTTCGGTTTTTTGGAGGGAATGGGGAAGGAATTTTTTTCTTTCTTTTATTACTATTATTTTTTTATTGTGAAAATACTGTAACTCATTCTATAAAGCCATCATAACCCTCATCCCAAAACCAGGCAGGGACTCATCAAAGAAAGATAACTATAGACCCATTTCTTTGATGAACATCGATGCAAAACTTCTCAACAAAATTTTGGCCAATTGACTTCAACAATTCATCCAAAACATCATACACCACGATCAAACAGGATTCATTTCAGGGATGCAAAGCTGGTTCAATATACAGAAATCAATTAACATAATTCATCACATCAACAAGAGGAAGGATAAGAACCACATGGGGGAGGGATCTTGTGTCCCCTTTGTTGTCTGTAACCAGTCTCTTGGTGGAGTCTCTGGTTTGCTTGTGGTGTTTGGTTTTCCTGTGACTTAATTGGTTTCTTAAATCAGTTTGTTCAAGGAAGCTCTGCCTTACCAGGGACTTTATAACCCTCCTCTCAGGCTAGTTCAGTGGGAGGGTGATCTGCTTTGAGTATTGCATGAGAGGGAGTTTGCTGTTTCCTTTAGCTTGGAGTTGCTGTGATGGGGCTAGGTTGTAGGTAGGGTTGAGGCCTGTCAGCAATCAGTAGTTTTTTCCTGAGGGGCTAGTTCCTGAGACACTCACACAGTGCAGCCTTTAGCCATTTTGAGGATTTATATTTACTGAGTTTCTCATTGTTTTTCTTTTACCCTCCTTTAGCTGGGTCTGCTGCCTGTGCTGCAGTGGGTCTTTTTACCCAGTGAAGAAAGTCTTCCATGAGCAGTGCTTCCTCTGCCTGGGAAGGAGCTGAGCCAAGCAGGTCAGGTTCCCTTCACCTGTTGAATGCCTCCTATTGTCTTCTTCCAAAGCCTGAGTTATTGGCTAGATGCTCTGACCTGGTCTTTGTCAGTATCACGATGGAGTTCTTCTGTGGTGGTGGGGGAGGGCCTACCTTGCCACTGCTGCTTTGTGAAAAGGAGTCAGGATGTCTTGTGTGGTACTCACGCTTTTTCCTTGATTTCTATGCCTTCTATGGTCTGCAATTTTTTTGTGGTCAGCAGGATGAAGATTTCCAATCCTGGTAACTTCTTTCTGGTGGTGAGTGGAATCTGCTTGCACACCTCCTCTGGTGACTTTGCCCAGGCTCTTTCTGTTGATAGGGCGCTATAGCAGCAGCTGCTGCTGCCACCTCAAATCTGTCTCTTTAAACAAACTGCCTGTTTTTTATCCTCTCTGACCAAACTCTCTGTACTATGATGCCACACTTGGTGTGACTCTCTAGCCTTGGACTTTTCACTGGAATGCTAAAACTGGTTTCAAAATGAAAGCTTGTTTAGTCCCCAGCTTCTCCTCTGCCATCTTCCTCCAGACCATGGAGTTTTTTGTTTTTTGTTTTTTTTTTACGATGATTAACTGCTTACTACTATGTAAGGTACTATATAAGTACCTTATATACTTATATAGTACCTTATATAGTACTAAGTACTACATAGTACTATATAATACCAAGTACTATATTAGGAGGTAATTATTTATTTAACTACTCAATGTAATTAATGTTTTCTCAGAGCTCTCTTCTCTTCCTTTTCTTTTTTTTGTTTCCTTTTTTATTTTCAATGTAATATAAAGAGGGGTTACGGTTACATAAGTAAGGTAATGATTACATTTCTTGTCTAACTTGTTACCCCTTCTCTTAATTTTCACCTATTTTCCCACCACCCAATCACCCCCCAAGTTTTACTGGTAATTTCCAACATATTGTCTTGTGTATATTGCTGTTCCATTGGTTCCCCCCTTGTCCTTTGTCTCACCATTTTGTTGTTCTCCTTCCCTTCTACAATTCAAATAAACATATATGCAATACCAAAGTACTAAATTCACATACAGTGACAACAGGGATATACCATAGGGGGAAGAACATATAAAAGAAACAATATCATATAGTACATTAAAAACAACAACAAAGAAAAACCTCTTGTTTCTGTGTTTTAGATTTTATTTTGCTTAGCATCATCTTATATTGTCATATGTACATAACTATTGAGCTAAGATTATCCTAGACATCTACTAGTTATTGCAAATAAGGGAAAACATGGGACCTCTGTTTCTTGTTTCTGGCTTACTTCACTTAATATGATTTTTTCCAGTTCCTTCCATTTCCTTACAATTGACCCAGAAACACAACAAATCAAAGAAAGGTTGGATAAATGGGATTGCATTAAACTGCAGAGCTTCTGCATGGCAAAGGACATAACTAAAAAGATCAATAGAAAGCCCATGGATTGGGAGAAGATTTTCACTAGCAATACAATAGACAAGGACACCATATCTAAAATATACTTAGAACTCAAAAAAATAAATCACCCCAAAACAAATCCACAGCAAAACAACTGCCCCATTAATAAATGGGCTAAATACTTAGAGACTTCTCTGAAGAGGAAACAAGAATGTCCAATAGTCACATGAAGAAATGCTCAACTTCTCTGGCCATAAAAGAAATATAAATAAAAAAAAATTGAGATTCCACCTCCACCCAGTTAGAATGGCTTTAATCAAGAAATCTAACAAAAACAAGTGCTGGAGGGGATGTGGTCAAACTTTAAAAGGCCCAAACAACTGCATTGTTGGTGGGAATGTAAACTTGTTCAACCACTTTGGAAAGCAGTATGATGTTCCTCAAAAGATTCCGTATAGAGTTCCCCTATGACCCAGCAATCCCACTTCTGGGCATATACCCAAGTGAACACAAACAAGGGCATACTAAAGCTCCTAGCACAACTTTATTTATCACAGCATTCATTATTCACTGTAGCTAAGATATGGAACTAACCCAGATGGCCCTCAGTAGATAAATGAGTCAATAAAATATGATATATATAGATCTCTCTCTCTCTGTCTCTCTGTCTGTCTCTCTGTCTCTCTGTCTCTGTCTCTGTCTCTCTCTCTCTCTCTCTCTCTCTCTATATATATATATATATATATAATGGATTTCTATGGTGCTATCAGAGTTTTCTTATCAATTGGAATCCAATCAAGTCCAAGCCCTGAGTAACATAGACAGCAAGGAAAGAACTATATACTAGTTTTAATTTAGAACTCTAATTTCTCTTAATACATATTTTGTAGTTTTTACATATGAAGGATCTTCATTTTTATTTATCCAAGAATTTTTATATATTTGATGTCACTATAATTCTAGTAATTTCTAAGTTTTTAATCTTTTTGGATTAACAAATAACTATACATTCTATTTATAAGCTTTATACAGCCAGAATGATTTCTAGGTTGTGGGTACGGACCTCTTTATCACTGTCTTAGTCACAAGGGTGTATATTTGTTAATAGACATATTTACTTAAAAGACTTAAATTTGTAGCCAACACACTGAAGTTAAGTCATTGGTTGCTTCCTGTCATTATGAACTGGTGAGAATTTAGTGGCTATTTCAAAACACAGAGCATTAAAAGCAGGTGCTAACTGAAGAAGACTGGAGATTCTTTGAATAGTTCAGGAAAATGATTAGCATGAATCTGCAGTCCCTTTCCCATAGGAACTTCGGGTTTTTTATCTGAATATAACAGGTCAATTTCTTACTAATAAATGTATAACCAGAAGCAGTACTTTTGATAATCTTCCTTCCTGTGTAGACTCAAATAATCTCATTTTATGTTTTGGTCGATTTTCCAAAGAGCAGTAGAAAATTGAAATGCTTTGCCTATTATTTTCAGAACACTTCCAATTCGTACTGCAGCTTAAATCTTTTCTTTTTTCTCCTCCCTAAACAACCTTTCTTTGTTAAGAAACTCCTTCCTTGAGCTTTTCTTAACCTCTTTATTCTTCAATAAAACTTAACTGAAGATATTTTAATATGCTAACTAAAAGAGCAAGTAAATGTGTTATCATTAAATGAAAGAATTAACCTGGAGTGGAGCAGTCTGGCATTAAAATTTCATGCTGCAGTCGGTAGCGGGCAATATTATTTAAATCAAATTGTTATCTAAAATAACATGAAGGAAAAATAATTCAAAAAATGTACTATTGAAAAAGTGTGAAATTGACTTTCAAAAGACATAAGAGCCCTTTGTTTCTTCTACAACAAAACACTGATTGGCTGGTATAGCTGCTCTAAAATACTATGCTATTAGAACACTCTTGACTAATGTTGCTGGCTTTGAGAAGTGGACATAGATGAGTAATATTGTAGTTATCTTTTAAAACCACATAAATATCTGTAATTTCTTAAGTGTCAAAATATTAATTTACTTAGTAAAAAACTATCTTAAGAATGTTGAAAGTCAGGCAGTCTACAAACCATAGAAGTATGTACATTTTTCCAAGTTATACTACAACTAAAATGTGTTTAAGAGATGTATGTACCAAGCACCATTGGCTCACTCATGTAATCCTTGCTACTCAGGGGGTTGAGATCTGAGGATTACAGTTTGAAGCCAGCCCAGGAGGGAAAGTACATGAGACTCTTTTCTCCAATTAACACCAAAAGTCATAAGTGGATCTGTGGCTCCAGTGGTGGAGGGCTAGCCTTGAGCAAAAAATCTCAGGGAAAGCATCCAAGCCCTGAGTTTAAGCTCCAGGAGTAGTATATGCTTGAGAATGCGTGCATATGCACATGCAAGCGCACACACACACAGAGTTGTATGTGACTTTATAAATATGCAGTTAATATTAACTCTCCAGTGGTGGAGAATGAACCCAAAATCTTGCATATTCTTGGCAAAGTCCCTACTATTGAGCTACATTTCGAATCCTTGAGGTTTTATACTCCATCTTGCTAAGTAGTTCAGGGTTATCATGAAGTCACAATCCTCTTGTCTGACTCCTAGTCCTGAGATTTAAATTTAAGACAAAAAAAATCTGTCTTTCCAAAATCTTCTTCAGAAATTTTCATGAGCAAATTAAGATACTTCAAGCCACTGATCTTTAAATTAACTCTTAATGAAGATTAGCCACCATAATTCCCACACACTTATAGATAACCTCCATTTTTGACCTTTTTTAGAGAGCATGCCATATTTATTCACATGGTCCCACAGATAGATATTGCTGAGCCCAATTTTGTAGAATCACTGGTAGACAGAGGTAATAAAGTACATTAAGTATAGGATGAGGCAGGGCCCGGAGAGGATGGAAAAGGGTGTTTTTCCAACTCTTCTTCACCCTAGAGGAAGTAAAAAGGAAAATGAGTGGATAAAATTTTATGTCATCATAAATAAGATAATATAAGACATATATGATGGAATACTAAAACCTATTTTTAATCTTCTGATTTTGCAAATCTGGAGAATGGAGATGTCATATGTGGCCCTGAGAGAAAAATGAGTTGCAAAAATATTTGTCAATCAGATATCATATAGCAAATGATAATTTTAATATGACATTTCACATTAATACCAATTTTCATATAATGTAACTTTTACTCGATTATGCTGAGAAGTTCTTCAAATATTTGTTGCAAACTTTGTATGTGAAGTCACTGTACCAAGTAAAAAGTGTTTTATACATATTATTTAATTAGATCACATCAAGCAAATCAGGCAGGATTAGCCTAATTTTACAGATGAGGAAGCTGAGTTACAAAGGGGTTTAATTACTTAAATCATCATTTAACAAGCGATTGTCAGAGTTGACATTCAGAAATCAACTGATGTATAACAAGTTCATAGACCCCTGTTCATAAAGTACTGGCTAGTATATGTAAAAAATTCTTTGTTCCATTTCATTTTCATATGATCCTTTTCACTATGATTCCTTACAGATTTATGTATGTGTGTCTGTATATATTCATACAATTTATTGAGGAACGTGTGAAGACACTTCCCTCACTTGGATGATTGCATCTAATAATGCTAATTATAGGAGTCATGGAAAACTGGTGTGAACTCTAACTGGAGTCAGATGAAGTTTTTGTTAGATTTTTCTATCACATAAAAGCAGCATCTAATTATGCACAGGATTTAAAATTGAATCAATGTTCCTTTTAAGAAAATCATGTAATGTAGGGCTGGTTTGGTGGAGATATATTGTTTCAGTTTTTCTTTGCTATGGAAGGTTTTTATTTGACCTTCGGTTATGAAGGAGAAGAAAATGTGGTATATATACACAATGGAATTCTATGCCTCCATACGAAAGAATGACATTGCCCCATTTGTTAGGAAATGGAAAGACTTGGAAAAATTATATTAAGTGATGTAAGCCAGACCCAAGGAAACATAGGTGCCATGGTTTCCCTTATTTGCAATAACTAGTATATGTCTGAGATAAGCAGAAACAGTCAGATAAGTTGATGTTAGGTTAAATGAACCCCAAGACAAGAACTCAAATTGTTTTTCTTTCTTGCTATTTTTTCTAACATATTTATAAGATGAGTTCTTGTTGCTTTGTATGTCCCTACTCCACAATATAACCCCTGTTTTCACTGTATTTGATGTTGGTATAATTTGTGGAGGGGAAGGGAAAAAAACAAATCGTTTATATAGGGATACAGGTGGACCCATTTCAACAATGCGATATACAAGACAAGATGTTATGTGGCAAAACGAACTTTACAACTTTGGAGGGGGGATGGGAGGGCAGGGATGGTAAGGGGAAACAAAGGAGGAGGCAACAATGCTTGATAAGAAATGTGGCAACAATGCTTGATAAGAAATGTGGCAACAATGCTTGATAAGAAATGTACTCATTTCCTTGCTCATGTAATTGTAACCCCTCTGTACAGTACTTTCACAATAAAAAAACTTATTAATAAAAAAAGAAAATCATGTAGATGATCATTTCTTAACCCATATTTTTAAGTGGAGAAAACTGAAATCTGGCGAGATAAAGTAAGGTTGTTGAACTAATTAATATCAAAGAGAGTTCCAGAGTTTAACTATCCCCACTACGCAGCTGAGGTTCATCCTTTTGAATTCTATACATTGACTCAGTCCTACCTAGGTTAAGATGAAGTTGTGGGGAATAAAACATTTCCTGAGGGTGAATCTATTTTCCTCTTCAGAGAATAAAATGGGCATGTATCATTCTGAAGGATGTATAAGTGGCAAGTAGAAAAGTTTTTTCTAAGTTTCTGTCACAGTCCCTGCACAGTCAAAATGAATACTTTAAATACAGCAACAATATGGCACTATTGTACAGTAAGAACATCTTAGTAAGAAATGCAAACCCTATTTTAAAATATACTCTAAATAGTCCATTTACTCCAACAAATGGCAGCTGATTGGGCTGTGCTGTAATTGGGTACAGCACTGAGAGCTGTTTTGCCTATTATTTAAATTTCCAGTGAAGAAATAGCTAGTTCCTTCATCTCTACTCAACTCATTTTTCTTTCAGGGCCACAGATGTGTCTTGGCCATAGCACAGTTCCAGAGAAGGAAACAAGTAAATGAGTTTAGGAAAGTCATCTCTGCTGCAGCACAATTCACAGTCATGACAACCAAGCAGTCTCTGTAAGTGGTAGGCCCATATTCTCTTCAGGCATCTGTTCAGCAAGTGAAGGAACTTAGCTGACAGCAGGGATAATTTGAAGAATATATCCCTGCTCTGACAGGCTGGATGAGCACTTCCTTCCTATTTTCCTTTCCCAGGTGGCTGCTGTGGGTAGCCTGAGGTAGAGTGTATGCAAATCAAATCAAGTCAACAACTATGTTTGAGCACCTGCTCAGTGGTTTTCTTGGTATTACTTTTGTGGGAGACAATAATACTATAATTCCACGAAGGAAAATAAAAAAGGAATAATTTAATACAATGCAATGCATCAGGAAACTTTAAAATTAGCTTCTTTTCTATTTCATACTTATGACAGAGTCAACACACCCAAAGTAATCTTCCTATTCAAACCTGATTCCACTGTTATGGTATTTTTTTTGAATGGCAATGTGGGATTGGCTTCCCAATTACTTCCTGTTGTTATTCCCCCATGATTTACCTGTAACTGCTCTTGATTGAGTTTTAAGGAAAATGTATTCTAAAATTTTATCTTATCATTTTACTTTTAAGCCTTTCCATAAAACCCTATAATTTTCAGTAAAAAAATGTAGTCTTTGTCCCTGGCATTGAAAATACACCATGATCTGGTTCGTGCCTACCTCATTTAAAGATCAATAAAGTTCAATAAGTTCTTTCACATAATCTGTGTCTGTTTTTCCAGTCATTATAGACATTAAACATAAAAAATACATTTGAAAGTAGTCTATTAATAGATAAGCTCACTGATACTTTTCACTGATGTTTTACTCTTTAATTGCTTAATTCTGTTCATTCTATGAATTTGAGTAAACAGTAATGAAACCTGACTAAATTATTAATATTCACCATTATCTTGTGAAGCGTGAACCTTTAGGTAGGCTTCTGAAATTTTCTTTCTGAAAAACAGCCTTACCCCTTGCATTGTTTTTGTAGTTTTCACCCTTGTTGTTTCCTGAGTTTGGTTCTTATGAAGTATTCCTATGTTTAAGAACAAAAAGAGAAATAGAAAATGAATGCATATGTTGCAAAAGTGTAATTTATATAGGTTCTGATTATATGTCCTTATAAAAACTCAGTTGTCTCTATATAAGAATCTACAAGGCTTAGAAGATTACTAATAACTGAGGAAGTTGATCTACAAGATTCAATTCTTCCATGGAAAGAAATTCTATATAAATTGACCTAGAAATTCAGTTTCTTATCTTGCCATTCTTTTTCTTGTTCTCTTCTTCCCAAAACTTCAGCATGGTATAATTTTCCTATGGTAGATAAGAAAAATAAGAAATGTATTGCTTCAACGAATATGAGTTGAAGATCTTATTTCTAGGTTCTGGGCCAAAAGCTGGTGATAAAGTAGTGAAGTTAAAAGTAATAGAAACTGCATTCTAGTATGTGGTGAGAATGAGGGAATTAAAGCACAAATATCAATCAATTAACCATATAATCAGTTATGAGTTTTTAATAGTGCAAAGGTCATTGCTTCAAAGAGGCTAGTTTTAAAGAATGGTACCAAGAGTTGTCAGCAAAATACTTGAGATGATAACATCTAAACTGACACCAGTGGATGAAAATGAGGTAGTAAAGTAACATGGCAGTCAGGTTGGAATGAATGTCAAAGTCCCTCAAACAGACTACATACTTGTTCTAGAAGAATGTAGTTGTGTTATAGTAAATGGAAAGGTGAAAGGCTTGAAACTAATTTTGAATAGGTTAAGGGACTAGATTCTACAGAGCTATGAAAATAAGGTGGTAAAGTTTATTCTAAAGAAAGAGGCAGGTCTTCAAATTATTTTAATCATGGGATGACAACATGAAGTTAAACATTAACTTACTTTGCATGATGTAAACAAATCTATGAGTCAAGTTTGGAGGCTATTGCAATGGTTTGGGTGAGAAATAGTGATGGCCTACATTAAGGTGATAAGTGGTAAAGGTACAAACAAGTGAAAGTATTTGCCTTATATTTTGGAGAAAATCTCCTTTACTCACTAGTGGATTATAATATACTAATGAAATACATCGAGATTTCAGTTTTCTGCAAATATAGATAGCAGTCATAGAACAAGTATGCAATCTCTTTTAGGGACTTTAACATTCAATCTAACCTGACTGCCATGTTGTATCACTACCTCATTTTCATCCACTGGTGTCAGTTTAGATGCTATCATCTTAAATATTTACCTGACAACTCTTAGTACCATTCTTTAAAATTGACTGTGTTTTTGAAGCAATGTACCTTTGCACTATTCAAAACTCATAACTGGTTATGTGGTTAATTGGTTGGTATCTGTACTTAATTCCCCCATCTTCACCATTTTCTGAGACAAAGAAGACCAGGAATGGAATAGGTTGAGGGAAGAGAGAAATCAAAAGTACTAATTTGAACTTATCTCTATTAGCCATCCAGAAACGTGTTCTTTCTGTGGCTAATACTGTGAGATGAATGGACAGTAGGAGACAAGCAGAAAGGATAGGAAGTTCAGATAAGTAGCTATCGTGGCCTAAATATAAGAAATTATTTGAGTTGCTTTTGTGTAATATCAAATAGATATATTTGAAAATAACTTTGATTTGAAAGTAACTTTGATTTCCTGTATGTATTGTTGTTTCTCACACCTCTAGAGGCAATCAAACATTTGATATAAGGTCATGTTATTTTTCTTTTCTCCCTTTTGGTATGTAGACAAGAAGCTTTGAAAATTTGGCTTACTGATTGAGTGCTATCAGGAATCATTTGCATATGCCCATTATAGTGTTAGAGGTGAAAAGTATCCTTTTTTGTGTTTTTAGATCAAAGCTAAATGCCTGTTCCAAAATAGATAATTTTCAAGATGGATCACAAAAGTAACTAAAAATTGGCAGCCTCAGTTTACTTCTCACAGAGGCAGTCTGGTGATATGAAAGAAGTAGGACAGTGTTTTTCAAGTCAAAGAGACCCAAGTGGTATCACAAACCCACTAAATATAAGCTATGCATTCTCATTCTCAAGGAAATGTATTAATATTCCTTTTTAAATAAGTTTTTTATTGTAAAAATACTGTACAGAGGGTTTACAATCACATGAGCAAAGTAGTGAGTACATTTTTTTCTTTTTTATTAATGTTTTTTTAATTGTGAAAATACCATACAGAGGGGTTACAATTACATGAGCAAGGTAATGAGTACACTTCTTATCAAGCATTGCCTCCTCCTTTGTTTTCCCTTGTCATCCCTTTCCATCTCCTCCTCTTCCCATACCCCCTCCTCCCCTCGCCAAAGATGTAAAGTTCATTTTTTGACATAACATCTTGTGCATCTCATTGTTGCAATAGGTCCACCTGTATCCCTATTTAAACAATTTGTTTTTTCCCTTCCCCTCCCCAAATTATACCAATATCAAATACAGTGAAAACAGGGGTTATACCGTCAGGGAGGGACATACAAAGCAACAAAGAAATAATCTTATAAATATGTTAGAAACAGGGGCTGGGAAGGTGGCTCAGTGGTAGAGTGGTTGCCTTGCATACTTGAGGCCCTGGGTTCGATTCCTCAGTACCACATAAGCAAAAAAGAAAAAAGCCAGAAGTGGCACTGTGACTCAAGTGGTAGAGGGCTAGCCTTGAGCTGAAGAGCTGAGGGACAGCGCCCAGGCCCAGAGTTCAGGCCACACAACCGGACCCCCCCCCAAAAAATGTTAGAAACAATAGCAAGAAAGAAAAAAACAGTTGAATCCTTATCTTGGGGTTCATTTTGCCTAACATTAACTTATCTGATCGTTTCTGCCTGTCTCAGACATATACTAGTTATTGCAAATAAGGGAAACCATTGGACCTATGTTTCTTTGGGCTTGGCTTATTTCACTTAATATAATTTTTTGGTTGCCTCCTCCTTTGTTTTTCCCCTACTATCCCTTCCCTACCATCTCCACAACTACATCACCCTCCTTCCTGCCCCCTGCCTAAATTGTAAAGTTAGTTTTGCGACATATTTCTTAAGTTCAGTTTCATTATGTGTAAAATTTGAGTGTAAACCCTTACTCATGAGAAGATTATGAATGTTGCATTAAAAGATTTATATATCCAAAGCACTTAGTATATGATAAATACTCTGAATAGTCACTATGATTTTCACAGGATATTTAAAATAGCTTTATCAACATATAATTCACATGCTGTATTGCTCATTTTTTAAAGTGCAATCTAATAGGTTTTAGTATCAAATAGAATATATTTTTATAAATAGGATTTGTTAGGAAAAACTAGGATTCTATTAATATTATTGAAAGACTGAGTGATTAACTATTAGATGCACAAATAGACACTCAAATTCTTGAGGATTAACTTAGCTTCTTGTGAAAACCTCTGTGTCCATGCAGACAAGTACTTTTCTTAATATTTTTATTTTAAAAGTGTCTGTCTACACAAAAGCAATATATTCAAAATGAGTATAGTGAAGTAATTGTAAGATTTAGTAGATGGTTTCATGACATGGCTTCTTTTAAGTCATATATGGGATCCTGTGGCATTCTTTTACACAGTAAAACACACAAGTACACACACACACACAAATTTCAAATGGAAAAGAGTGGGATTTCCTTTTTTGTATATTCGTCTTAGAATGAATGTAAGATTCACACAAACAATAATCTGAAGAAAATGAAACAATTTGCTCCCTGAATCCTTATGTAAACTACCTCTTTTGGATAAAAATATAAAGCAAGTACAACAAAGAAAATAAAGGTAAATTGAGAGATATAAAAAAGCATAGCTGGGTACAGTGGTTCACACCTGTAAGCCTTTCTACTCAGGAGGCTGAGATCTGAAAATCATGGTTGGAACCTATCTAGCCCAGGCAGGAAGGTCCATAAGGCATTTATCTCCAATTAACCAACAATAAAAGCCAGAAGTGAGGCTGTGGCTCAATTGGTAGAGCAAGAACCTTGAGGAAAAAAACTCAGGGATAGTGCCCAGACCCTGAGTTCAAGCTCCAGGCCCAGCACAGGGAGAGAGAGGAGACAGGGAGAGGGAGAGAAAGACAGAGCTCAAAAGACAGAGAGAGAGAGAGAGAGAGAGAGAGAGAGAGAGAGAGCAGTGATTTTCCAAGAGAAATTAAACTATATGAATACTCAAGCCTATGAGAATTTTTATGCTTCATATCTTAATGTCATGAAAGTTTTCTTGAAGACTATTATACATGCCACTTTATGAGATTATCATCTAAGTAAGCTGTGTATGTTCATGTATGTGTTTGTGCTTCATGAAAAACATTCTTCATGATCCTTTTTCAAACCACTTTTCTAAATACACATTACCTATTTTGCTACCAACTAGAGTGTATTTTAAATGCTTGATAAGAATTGTCTTGGATGGCAAGTAAATACATTTTAAGCTGATAATGTCACCTTTCTCCAATTTTCTTATTAGTTCAAATGCCAATCATGGAATCACCTCATAAAGTCTTTTGATTTTAACAGTCCAATTTTATTGCTTGTAAACACTTCAGTACCCATGTGTCAACAGTCACTTTATTAAATTGGGTGTTTTATTAAACTATTTTTTACATCACATTAAGTAATCCTCTTGTGGAAACTTTTCCCTAAATATTTCTATATGTTTGATTTGTGCTTCAGAATTTTGATCAATAAGTGACCAAGAATCTCTCCTTTTTGTTGATGAGAATTTTTATGTCAAAATGACAGACAGCCTTAGCAAATGGTTCTCTTTTCAACAGTGACCACATTGTACATTATCCCTACATGATATTTTTTCATGTTACACACATATGTATCTGTGTGTATGTATTCCCTATGCATAGTATGTTATTTCACTGAAAATACAGTAAGCATTTTATCATATAGTCATTTTGTGAACTATTCCTGAAAGAAAGTTGTCCACAGTGATGTTTGCCTAGTGGGCATCAAAGATCTAGACGAACATGATGGAAAACTCCAGTTAAATAAACTGAGTAAGAAAGGATGGTTCTGTTTAACATTCTGATTACCTGAGGGTTGAAAACAACAAGAAGAAGAAGAATTTATTCATCTCTTTGATATTTTTCTCAAATTCAGTGTGCACTTTATCTCTTTAGAAAATATAGTCATGTGACAATTACATCTTTATTGAATAAAGAACCTATAGGAAGAAGCTTATTTTCTTGAAACTTTGCTTAATTTCTGGAAGAACTTTTAAATTATACAATGTGCTTATATTAAAAAAAAGAAACATTGACCTAAAGGTCTACAGTTAGCATAGCTCTGATTGACTGAAATTTAACTATATTTGAGTGTATTTTCTGTTATAGGAACTAAGTCTTCTAAGTTATTAGCTATATTGAACTTTTTACCATGCTTCATCCTAGTTATATGGTTTAATAATTTAATTTCTAACTATTGTGATTCTTAGTTTCTGTTTTCTCGTCTGTAAAATCATATTAGTTCCCAAAATAAATTATGAAAATTAAATGTGTCATTAGATGTAAAGTGCTTGAGATGCTGGGCATACACAGCAAATGGCCTATATAAGCGTGTTAGTTTGCAGCATTATAGGTTGAAACATAGTTTTAGGATTGTGTGAGTGGCCAGATGTCAGTGGTTCATGCCTGTAATTTTAGCTACTCAGGAGGCTGAAATCTGAGAATCATGATTCAAAGCCAGTCTGGGAAAGGAAGTCCTTAAGACTTGTAAATCCAATTAACCATAAGAAAACTGGAAGTGGTGCTGTTGCTCAAAGTGATAGCGTGCTAATCTTGAACAAAAAGAACTTAGGGACAGTGCCCAGGTCCTGAGTTCAAGTACCACAACCGACCAAATATAAAGATGGTGAGAGTGGATAAAGGATCATTTTATCTATTCTTTTTCTAACTACAGCCAGAAAATTTTTGAACTGTACTAGATACTATCTCCTGAACTTGCTGATGAATAGAACAAAAAAAGTCTTTTATTTTTAATTTCTTCTTTGAAATAAGTTCCAGGTAAACTAAATGGTAATCTTTTAAGGATAGAATACACATATGTGCCAATAAATTTACCATTGGGCTTGGGAAAATTCATTATTTCCAGTGAACTAGTACAGAAAGTATCTCCATTAAGTGGTAATGAAGTTCAGGTTATACTAATGGTATAAGATGAGGATATAGGGCAAGAAACAAGACGAGGTATTGGTGTTTTGTCCCTATAATCCAAGCTACTCAAAAGTCAGGGAGCAGGATGATTGTGGTTTGAGATAAAATTAGCCAACAAAAACAATGCTGTGGATGTGGCTGAAGTGATAGAGTACCAGCCTACTAAAAGCTCATACCTCACTGCTATGAAAAATATTTTCTAAGAAGCAAGAATTTGAGCATGAGATATGTGCATGAATTTCATGAAAAGAAACTAACTTTGTTTGGTTCTGATTGATCCCAGGGGGATGATGAAGAAGAATATGGTCAACGTACTTTTTAAGACATATATGAAAATAGAGCAATGAAATCATTTGAATTGTCCTATGAAAAGGGAAAACCTTAATCAAGGAGGTGAGTTTTGTTGGAGTACATTGTATGCATTTATAAGAATGTCACAAATTCTTTGATAACATACATATTAATATATTTTGTCTGTTACTTATTAAATTGCTTATTTTTATTATTGAAATCGAGAATTCTTCATTCATTCTAGATTCAAAATGATTATCTCTCTTATTAGAGTTGAAAATGGTTCCCCAATTTCGGTGGCTTCATTTTTTTCTCTTGCTTGGGAAAATAAGTTCTTAATTTTAGTGAAGATACCTTTGATGTTATATCTAAGGTACCAATTCCCAACTAACATTCATTAAGATTTCTTCTTTTCTTTTCTTTTACCATCCAATGTTTTTACTTGCAGATTTATAGGCACATTCTAGTTATCACAAATGAGGGAAACCATGCAAACTATGTATATTTGCATCAGTCTTACTTAATATAATTTTTGTCAAGTCTTTTCATTTCCTTATGAATAGTACAGTATCATTCTTTCTGATGGAGCATAGAATTCCATTTGTGTGTGTGTGTGTGTGTGTGTGTGTGTGTCACATTTTCTTGATCCATTCATCCATTGAGGGACCCCTGTGTTGCTTCAATATTTTGGCTATGGCAAACAATGCTGCTATTAACATAGTTATGCTCTATGTTCATTGCAGCATTATTTACCATAGCCAAGATATGGAACCAGCCCAGATGACCCTCAGTAGATGAATGGATCAAGAAAATGTGCTATATATATATATATATATATATATATATATATATATATATATATATATATATATATATATATATATATATAATATATATATATATGGAATTCTATGCTTCCATCTTAAAGAATGATACCACCCCATGCATAAGGAATGGAAAGACTTGGAAAAAATCATATTAAGTGAAGTAAGCCAGACCCAAAGGAACATAGGCTCCATGGTTTCCCTCATTTGTAATAGTTAGTATATGTCTAGGATAGTCCTAGCAGAGGATAGCTCAATAGGAATATTCATTTGACCATATTAAATGATGCTAATGAAAATGTACTCCAAGATATGGAACAAGAGGCTTCTTTTTTTTTTGGTTGTTGTTGATCGTGATGTTGTTTTTAGTGTACTTTATGAAATTCCTTCTTTTTTTCTTTTGCCCTTTAGTTTATCCCCTATAGTCACTGTGTTAGATTCTGGTATCCTCTGCCTTGTATATACATTTAGCTGATTTGGGTAAAGGAAGAGGAATAACTAAATGGAGAAACAAAGGGTGAACCAATGCAACACTGATACCCACAGACACTAGGTTGGACATAACTCTATAACTAGTGGGGGGGAGCGAGTCAGGGGGGAGGGAAATTGGAAAAAATGAGAAGGGGGTAACAATGTTCCACAAGAAATGTACTCATCACCTTACATAACTGTAAATGCTCTGTAATCACCTTTATAACAAAATAAAAGTAAAATAAATTTAAAAACAAACATAGTTATGCTGATAGCTTGAGTATGGCCTTATTTGTGGCCTAATGGATAAATGCTAGGAGTGGAATTGCTGTGTCATAGAGAAGTTCTATGTTTAGTTTTTTGAGGAACCTCCACATTTCTTTCCAGAGTGACTGAACAAGTTTACATTACCACCAACATTGTAATAGCATTCCCATTGGACCACATCGCTACCAGCATGTTATTTTTAGTTTGCTTGATAGTGGTCATTCTAACTGGGGTGAGGCAGAATCTCAATGTTGTTTTGATTTGCATTTCTCTTATGGCCAGAGATGTCGAACAATTCTTCATGTGTTTATTGGCTATTCAGGGACATGATAAATTATACAGGTCTCTAGGCATTCACACAGAGTGAGACCAAAGGAGGATATTCTTAGGAGAGGATCACAAAGGCACAATAGCTATGTGCATCTTATCATATAAAATAATATTTATAGAAATGTACTCCAGGAAATGGAAAGAAGAGATTTATTTTTGTTGCTTTTTTGTTTTCATTTCCTTTTGTCTTATTTGTTCATTTATCTGTTTGGGGGAGGGTAAGAGGGGGTACAGAAATGGTGGAACAAATGGTAAACAAATATAGCAGTGATGCTCACTAGACACTATTTTGAAAATGACCTATACACTTGTGGTTGAGTATGAGAGGGGAAAACTGGGAGAGACTAAGGGAAGCAATAACACTGTTAAATAAGAAATGTACTCTTTAATTTATATAGCCATAATCCCTCTATAAAACACCTTTACAATAAAAATAATTTTTTTTGTCAGTTGTGGGGTTTGAACTCTGGGCCTGAGTGCTTTCCCTCAGCTCTTCAGCTCAAGTCTATCGCTCTACTACTTGAGCCACAGAACCACTTCCAGTTTTCTGGTGTCTTGTTGGAGATAAAAGTTTCACAACTTTTCTTGCTTGGGCTGGTTTTGAACTGTGATCCTCAGACCTTAGCTTCTTGAGTAGCCAAGATTACAGGCATGAGCCACAAGTGCCCAGCTAATTTTTTTTCCCCTTTGGTCAGTTGTGGAGCCTGAACTCTGGCCCTGGTCGCTATCCTTCAGCTCTTCAGCTCAAGGCTAGTGCTCTACCACTTGAGCCACAGTACTACTTCTGGCTTTTTCTGCTTATGTGGTGCTGAGGAATAGAACCCAGGGCCTCATGCATGCAAGGTAAGCACTCTACCTCTGAGCCACCTTCCCAGCCCAAAATAAAAAATTTTAATGATTTCCTTCCATATTCTTTATGAAGCTTATAATTTTAGCACTCATTTTTAATCTTATGGTTATTTTGAGTTATTTTTTGTTTGCACACATAGTATTGAGATTTCACTTTGCTGTACATTCTAGGTCTTTATATATGGATATAATGTTTCAGTTCAATTTTATGATACTATGGTTTGTACTTAGGGTATCATGCTTGCTAGGCAGGTATTATAAAACTGAGTTATGCCCCCAGACCAATTTTCATAGTGCTTCTTGTTGATATAGAGTTTCACTTCTTGCTGATGGATGATCTTGGACTGTGCTCTTCCAGTTTTAAGCATAATATTGTAGGTAGGATGATTGTCATGCACCCATCTTCTGCATTGGGATGTCCTGGAACTGTTATCCTTCCAAGGAGGTAGATATACAACCATAACTCACCAGTTCCCAGCTTCCAAAACAATATTTTTCTCTTTTTGTACGTTTTTTTATTGTAAAAATGCTGTACAGAGAGCAATGTAATGAGTACATTTCCTATTGAGCATTGTTGCCTCCTCCTTTGTTTTCACTCTACCATCCCTTCCCTCCCACCTCCACAACTACCCCCCGTGAAGTTGTAAAGTTCGTTTGCAACATAGTGTTTTGCACATCTCATTGTTACAATGGGTCAACCTGTGTCCTTATTTAAGCATTTTGTTTTTACCCTTTCCCTCCCTGAATTAGAGAAGTATATATAAAAGATGCAGGGCACCAATATCATATACAATAAAAACAGGGGTTATACCGTGGGGGAGGAACATACAAAGAAACAAAAAAATCACATGGTACAATATAAATACCAAAACAATATTTTTTAAACTACCTTTTCTTCATGGATCAGATTTTGGATCTTTGTGAAAAAAATCTATTTACTGTACATATACAGGCATATTTCTGTACTTTAGTCCCTATTGTGTCCCTATCATACAATTTTTAATGATTTTTGTATCCTGAAAATTCAGTGTAGTCACTAATTCTAGAAGGAATTTTAATAGCATATATAATCTTTTAAATATCTTAATTATACCATCATATGAGAATAAGAAGAATTTTACTTTCTCCTTCCAATCTCAATATCTTTGATTTCTTTTATTTATCTCAATGCACAGGCTAGAATATTATGTACAATGTTGAATAGAAATGGTATATTGAGCACACAATTCACTGCTAAATTTAGGAGAAAAACATTCAGTCTTTTACCAATAAGTATAACAGATATTAGGTGTAAGGTTCTCTTTTTTGTTGTTTGGTTTTGTTGATAATGTAGTTTGAATCCAGGATTTTGCTAGTCTGAACCACAGTTCAGTGAAGTGAACCACAGCTCCAGCACTCTTTTTCTTTACATATTTTTCAGATAGGTTATCACATTTTTGCCTAGTGCTGGCCTCCACCCACAGTCCTACTTATGCCTCTTACATAGCTGCAATTATAAATATGTAGCACAATGCCTGGATTGTTAAATTTTTTCCTATACTGGCTTCAATTGTAATCCTCCTATTCTCCGCCTCCCCAGTAAAAAGGTGTGTCACTATGTCTGATCCGGTCTAAGTTTTCATCACATTAAACATTTTCCTTCTTGGTCTTTCTTAGAATTATGTTAAGTGAAGCCAGCCCCAGAGATACAGAGAACTCACGTGTTTTTTTTGTTGTTCTGTTGTGTTTTTTTTGCATGAAGCTAGATTTAGCTTATAAACTTAACAGTAAATATGCAAAGGTATAAAAATGTATTAACTGAAAAAGGTAGATTCAAGGGAGAACTCAAATAGTATAATTCTTAAAAAGATTAAAGTCAATTTTCAGGAAAATAAAATACCAATAATTGGGCCTTGGAAAGGGTACAGTGGGGTCAAGGGGAAAGACTAGAGGAATGAAGAGGAAGAGAGAAGGAAATGCAGACAAGAATCCAATGCATACCTTATAAAATTAAGATAATTGAGGAAAGAAGTGTAGGAAAGGGATAGGTAAGAGTGATATAAAGGGTGACATTGATCAAGATGCATTGTATGCATAAACTGCGTTGTTAAATGACAACTCCTTTGTACAACTACTTAAAGATAAAAAAAATTAAAAAATTCTTCTATTCTTACTTTTGTTGGTTGCTTTAAAAAATAACCTTTGCTTTCCATATATACAGATGGCAAATTTTATCAATATGTTTGTTCACATGGGGTAATAAATTAATATAAAATACTACTTTTTAGTCAATTTGAAGCATAACATTAATTTATAAGAGGTGCTAGTGCCTCACACTTGTAATCCTCACTATTCAAGAGGCTGAAAACCTCAATTTTATTAATTTCACTAAGATAATATTAAAATAATAATAAACTGGCATATGATAATGTTGCATGAAATTTTTTCAAGACTTCTGATCAAATGAACCTTGATTTCAATTTTCATACTGGTTGAAAGCCACCGTATTATAATTCATCTGTACTTTTCAGAGGTTCAATTCCAGCCTCCTTTGCTATTGGAAATGCTTTAGCAGAAAATTGTGGTTAACAGCATATTGGATGTATGCAGAGAGAGCAGTAGAGAAAGAATGCATGGGTGAAACAACTTCCTGTAGGCTTTACAGGATGCTGTTATGCTATGTGGACTGGAGAGTAAAACTAAGAAAAGTTCATACTTTGAGGGGAAAACAAAAGCTTAGGGAAAGAAGTCATACTAAGTTCAAGCTACATGACCAGCAAAAAATATTGGACAAAGAAACAAAAGAGAATAGACAACAGTAATATTCAGTAATCTATCAGACTGTTCCAAGGAAAAATTAGTTTTATGAGCTGAGTATCAGTGACTCACGCCTGTAATCCTAGCTACACAGGAGGCTGAGGTCTGAGAATCTCAGCTCAAAGCCAGCCCAGTAGGAAAGCCCGTGAGACTCTTATCTACAAAAAACCTGTAAAACTGGAAGTGGATCTGTGGCTCAAGTGGTAGAGTGTTACCCTTCAGCTGAAGAGTGAGGGATAGCACCCAGGCCCAGAGTTCAAACCCCATAACTGACAAAAAATAGTTTGATGGAAAATAGAAGATATTCTGTCCTCTTCTAACTAAAGCTTTAATGGCAAATTTACACATTGTGTTGATCATTGTGTGAGAGAAAGTGTTCTAATGGATAATGGTGTATATGGTTTTAAAAGTTGTAACATCAACATACATTGAAAAGGTAGTGAAACTTTTCTTCTTTTTCTGTCTTAACAACTGAATATTCAAGTGACTTTAGGGTTGGCCATAGTGCCTCAGTCCATCCTTTAGTAACATTAGTTATTGCTTTGTCAGAATAGCTTTGTGTTTTCATTACAAGGTCTCAGTTAGAACATGTATTCAAACCAGTTCTATGCATTGCATTTCTTACAACATCAAGAAATGACAATATTGTGATTCCTACTCTATTATATTCACTGTTTAATTTAGTGTGGCAGGATACTGTGTGTGAAAGATATATTTTGAAAGGTAAAGGCTATGACTCAGTGACAAATTTCTATTGTCTCCAGAACGACATCCAACCTGCTTAAGTAACAACATGGGTTCTGCTTTCTTGTCAGATCCTGAGGTCTGGGAGAAAAAGTCTCTACTCTCAGTAGATGAACATTAATGAAAAAATTAAAACAGATATAAGCAATTAAATGGACAATTTTTGTGATTAGTAGATAGTTATCAATAATAGCATATAAAGAGGACTTTTCAGATTTAATGGAATATTGTCCAACTGAGTTTGACATTCTATTTTCTGTTGTTTAGGGTTCTGGAGAAGTGGGAGGATACTACATGGTGATCAGTGATTTGCCTGGAGAGTTCAAGTCTTAGCTGAAGAGCTTTTATAAATAAATTATTGCTTGAATTCACTTTCAAAAATAACTGAATTTATTTCACTGTTTATATGTATTGGCTTACTGTAGCTTCTGCTTTGTTACTGTGAAGGAAAAATATCCTGTGGAGGTGCCATTCCTTTCACTGTACTATATTATGAAGTTTGGAGAAGGGTTTATTGCTTTTTCTAGAGGACAATAAAGTTCTACTATCTTGCTTCTACCTGAAAAACAACAGAAAAAGATCACTACACATACATGTCCAGGCTCTAAGAGTCAGCCAAACCTTAGCAATAGTATATGTCCATCAGGGAAACTCACCGGTTTTTCAAAAAAAAAAAAAGGAGATATACTCCATTGCAACCTGTTTTGTTTTGTCTTGTTTTTAAAAAGAGAAAAGGAGAAAAGTCTCTGCCAACCCAATCTCTATATCATGGGAAATGACTCTGGTATTCCAGGGATGACATTTGTCAAATTTAGTCTGAGTCCCTGAGATCATTTCGTTGAAATGCATAGGACAAAAGGAGCTGAGTAAAACAGAAATTATAAACAATTTGAGAACATATGTGAATGATCATATAGAATGATCTGTTGCAAACACAGGGCAGAATATATAATGGTTTTTGTGGGTGCAAGTTAGGCATAGATGCATTATTTAATAAAATGGATACATGGTAACCGTTTTCATGACCCACTAATGATTGTGATTTAAAAAGCAAGCTTATTTGTATTTGAATTAAAATGAGCACAATAAACTTTATAGCAAGTATTGAAAGGCATCCATCTTATGAATATTAGTTAACTACCTTTTTTTCTGCCAAGTCAATTCAAGAAAAGAAAAATAAGTTCTATCAGGCAATGAGAAATCATTGTAATAGTTTCTTGGAAATCATTTTAAAGCTTTCTTAGAAATAGCTTTGGATTAGAGCAATGCTGAGAAATTGACAAACAAAAGTATGAAGATCTAACTTCTAAATTCCCTTTTGTCACTAAACTAGCTAATTTTTGCTGTCATAACTTTATAGACCATGATTTCTCCTTTTACTTTTTCCCTTTTAATATATTTGCCATGTTTCATTAATGTATATTAATTATAAAAAAGGGACTCATTGTGATATTTCTATGCATATGTAGAAATTAATTTGACCAAATTCACAATTTTATTCTTCATTATCTCCTAACTTTTGAAACAGTTTTTACTGTGTTTCATAGTTTTATTTTCATACATACATACAAAGTACTTGAGCATATCATACTTTTACTCTCCCTTCTTCCACTGGTTTCTCCCATTTTGTACTCATGTAATTCCGTTTTTAAGTTCTAGATTCCACATATGGGAGACAATGTATAATATGGCTTATTTTATGCTTTTCCCACCACAACATTTATTGACTACCTAATAATCTTGGAGCCAATATAGCTGAATTTGTATCTCAATGGAAACTTATCAGCTATGTGACCTTGAGTCAAGGTTTCTGTGTTTTGTTTTCCTCATATATAATATGAGTAATTATATGGTACAATTATTGCAATGATCAAAATTTTCTGGTAATACTATACTAAAATTCCATTCATCAACTGGTGTGTCAAACATTGTATTAAATGTTAACAAATATAAATAGATGAGACATCAATTTTGCCTTCAAAGAATTCAGAGTCCAGGGGAAGAAATCATAAAGGCAAAGGAGGATGATGCCAAACATAACTGGAGATTCAGAGAATGTTTTAGGAAGGCAGTTTTTTTAATAACCTTTTCAGGTTTGGGATTTTAACAATGTGGAAGAAGACTGAAACAGCTTCAAGTTGAGAATTCAGGTTGAGAAAAATCTATGGACTGGTAGGTCTCTCTGTGATAAATTACTCATAGTCAAGCTACACAAGAGATAGGGTTTGATTATTTGACTGGCTCATAAGTGCTCAATATAAAGCACTTCTATTGAGCAGTTCTTGTAGCCAATAAAGTCTGGTGACATGTTTTTCCAGGGACTTATTGATTTCTGATCTGTTATAAATTGTTGGGTTTGTGCGATTAAGTTCAGAAGAGAAAATTCCTAGTGACTTCTAAATAAAGTTGCACTATATTTTGTACTCCTATAATTGTTAACATTGATTGTCAGCTATCTTGGAATGAGTAATGCTTAGGAAATTAGAAAAGACAACTTTGGGTATGTTTGGGAGGGTAAAGAGGATAAACTAGATGGGGAAAATCCCACTGAAGTTAGGTACTTCCAGTCAATATGTTGGAGGCCTGGTGTGAATCAAAGGTGAAAAAGGAGAAAGCTAGCATAGATATTTTGTCCTTTGGCTTCCTGGCTGATATTATGTGACTCACTCTACTCTGCCACACCTTCCCTCATGTGATGGATTAAAATATTTAAACTATGAGGCATAAATTTAATAAGTTGTATGAAATACAGATAGATAGGTAGATAGACCTTTGATGTAGCATAGAAGTGTACAACTTCTTTGACACCAATGAACTATTACAAAAGAAAAGATAAAGGGAAAATATTGACATCTGTAACTCTATGTCACTGAATAAGAAAATATTCATTTGACCTTGTTCTATGTAGTTAATTTTTACTTAAAAATACAATGTTCCTTCCTATCCTTTCTTTCCATTTTAAATCATGTGCATTTCTAACTCTCATTTTGTATTTTTGCTGTACTATTTCCACCTTGAGGTGTATGCTCCTGTCTGGCTTGTTTTCTGTCAGATCCTTGGTAACATTATGCTTACTTGTGCCTCAGGGTCTTAGCTCCCCATGGAGTCCCTAAAAACTGGGTTAGAACAATCATAGCCTCTGTATTCCTATTTGTAAAATTTTCACATCTATTTTATTTATTTAATATCTGTATTCTCCACTATTTAAAAGTGTACAAGTTTAGAACTTACATAAACTTGTTCAACTCTGTGCCCTCCATGCCCTCAGTGCTTAAGACAATAGTTTCAATATTCCTGGTATGACCTCCAAGAAACTTTTCCAGGTTATTCTCCAGACATTTAATAGTTGTAGTAATTCTTTTTATAAAATTTATTTATGGTAGCCATAATGTAAATTTCTGGGCCTTTTTTTGGTAACTGTTCTACCAGATAGCCATCTTTTGCCACAGGATTAATACTTAGATTTGCATTGATAATTAATATAAAGTCTTTTTTGTGAAAATACTGTACAGAGGGGTTACAATTACACGGGCAAGAAAATGAGTACATTTCTTTTTTTTTAATTTAATTTTATTTTATTTGTGAACATAATGTACAGAGGGGTTACAATTGCATGGGCAGGATAATGCGTACATTTCTTACCAAGCATTGCAGCCTCCTCCTTTGTTTACCCTTCCCATCCCTTCCCA
>NW_012267254.1:12232673-12268534 GCF_000151885.1 Dipodomys ordii
AATGGGAAAACTTGGAAAAAATTATATTAAGTGAAGTAAGCCAGGCCCAAAGAAACATAGGTCCCATGGTTTCCCTTATTTGCAATATCTAGTATATGAATGAGTACATTTCTTATCAAGCATTGTAGCCTCCTCTTTATTTCCCCTTCCCATCCCTTCCCATCCTCTCCACAGCCCCCACACAATCCTCCTCCACACCCACCACCAAAGTTGTAAAGTTCATTTTCGACATAACAACTTATACATCTCATTGTTGCAATGGGTCCACCTGTATCCCTAATTAAACCATTTGTTTTTTACCTTCCCCTCTGCAAATTATAACAACATCAAATGCAGTGAAATCAAGGGTTATACCACGGGGGAGGGACATAAAAAACAACAAAGAAATCATCTTATGAATGTGTTAGAAATACTCGTATGAAAGAAAAAAGCATGTGAATACAGATCTTAAGGTTAATTTCCCTAACATCAACTTATCTGACCTTTTCTGCTCGACTCAGACATATACTACTTATTGCAATAAGGAAAACCATGGGACCTATGTTTCTTTGGGCCTGGCTTACTTCAATTAATATGTTTTTTTTCCCAAACCTTTCCATTTCTTAACAAATTGGGCAATGTCATTCTTTCTGATGGAGGCATAGAATTCCATTGTGTATATATACCATGTTTTCTTGATCCATTCATCTACCAAAAGGCATCTGGCTTGGTTCCATATCTTAGATATGGTAAATAATGCTGCAATAAACATAGTCATGCTGGTAGCTTTAGTGTGGTCTTGTTTATGAATATTTGGGTAAATGCCCAAAATGGGGATTGCTGGGTCATAGGGGAGCTCTATGTGGAGTTTTTGAGGAACCTCCATATTACTTTCCAAAGTGGTTGAACAAGTTTACACTCCCACCAACAATGCAGTAAGGTTCCCTTTGTGCACATCCCCTCCAGCATCTGTTGTTATTAGAGTTCTTGATTATAGCCATTCTAACTGGGGTAAGGTTGTATCTCAATGTTGTTTTGATTTGCATTTCTGTTATGGCTAGGGAGGTTGAGCATTTCTTCATGTGTCTATTGGCCATCCTTCTTCCCTTTTCAAGAAGTTTCTCTTTAAGTATTTATCCCACTTATTTATTGGACAGTTGTTTCTTTGAGGATTTGTTGTTGGGAGATTTAATTTTTTTGTGTTCCAAGTATATTTTAGATATGAGACCCTTGTCCGTTGTATGGCTAGTGAAGATATCCCAATCCATGGGCTTTCTATTAATTTTGCTAGCTAGGTCCTTTGCCATGCAGAAGCTCTGCAATTTCATGCAATCCCATTTGTCCAACCTTTCTTTGAATTATTGTGTTTCTGGGTCTGTATTAAGAAAATTTCAGCCTGTGCCAAGGAGAACTAGGATTTCTCCTATTCCATCCTGCAATGTTTTCAGAGTGTCTGCTTTGACTCTGAGGTCTTTGATTCATTTGGAGTTGATTCTGGTGCAGGGTGATATATAAGGATCTAGCTTTAGTTTTCTACAAGTAGTTAACCAATTTTGCCAGCACCATTTCCTGAAGAGGCTGTCTTTTTTCCATTTTATTTTTTTAGCTCCCTTATCAAAGATTATAGGTCTGTAGGTTCATGTCTGGGTTTTCAATTCTATTCCATTGGTCCTGAGGTCTGTTCTTGTGCCAGTACCAAGCTGTTTTGATTACTATGGCTTCTAGTAGAGTTTGAAATTTTGTATTGATATTCCTCCAGCACTGTTCTTTCTCTTGAGGATCGCTTTTGCTATTTGCGATGTTTTATTGTTCCACATGAATTTTTGGATTGCCTCTTCTATTTCCTTGAAGAATGAGGTTGGAATTTTGATAGGTTTCACATTGAATTTGTAGATAGCCTTGGGAAGTATTGCCATTTTCACGATGTTGATCTTTCCCATTTAGGAGCATGGGAGTTTTTTTTGCCACTTTCTAAGTTCTGTTTTGATTTCCTTTTTCAAGTTTTTAATGTTTTAATCATAGAGGTCTTTCACTTCTTTGGTTAAGTTAATTCCTAGGTATTTTATTTTTTGTGGGGCTATTACGAATGAAGTTGCTCTCCTAATTTCAGCCACAATTTTCTCATTGTTGCATACAGAAAAGCCATTGATTTTTGAGGGTTAATTTTACACCCTGCTACTTTGCCAACATTTTGAATCACCTTGAGTAATTTGGGAGTGGAGTCTGTGGGATTCTTTAAATACAAGATCATGTCATCTGCAAACAGGGAGAGTTTTACTTCTTTTTTCCCCATTTAAATCTGCTTTATGTTTGCATCTTGTCTTATTGCTGTAGCTAGGCATTCTAATGCTAGATTGAAGAGAAGTGGAGAGATTGGACATGCTTTTCTCATTCCTGAGGTTAGAGGAAATGGCTTTAGTTTTTCACCATTAAGTATAATGCTGGTTGGAGGTTTGTCATATACAGCCTTTATTGTATTGAGGAATGTTCCATGGATTCCTAACTTTTCCAGAACCTTCATCATACAGGGGTGTGGGATCTTGTCAAATGCTTTTTCTGCATCTATTGAGATAACCATGTGGTTCTTATCCTTGCTCCTGTCGATGTGATGAATTATATTAATTGATTTGTGTATATTGAACCAGCTTTGCATCCCTGAAATGAATCCTGTTTGATCGTGGTGTATGATTTTTTGGATGAATTGTTGAAATCGAGTGGCCAAAATTTTGTTGAGAAGTTTTGCATCAATGTTCATCAAAGATATGGGTCTATTGTTCTCTTTCTTTGATGAGTCTCTTCCTGGTTTTGGAATGAGGGTTGTGATGGCTTCATAGAAAGTGTTCGGTAGTGAACCTTCTCTTTCAATTTCATTGAAGATTTAGAGGAGTATTGGTGTGAGCTCTGCTTTGAAGACCTTGTAGAATTCTGCTGTGAAACCATCTGGTCCCGGGCTTTTCTTGCATGGGAGGTTTCTTATTGCTGTTTCTATTTCAATGCTTGATATGGGCCTGTTAGGATGGTTTAATTCATCTTGATTCAGTTTCTGCATGTCAATATTTGATAGGAAAAAGTCCATTTCTGCCAAGTTCTCTAACTTCTTAGCATAAAGTTTTGAGAAGTATTCCTCTACAATGTTCTGAGTCTTGATTGTTTCTGTGTAGATGTTTCCATTCTCATCTCTGAGTTTATATATTTGGGTGTGTTCTCTTCTTTTTCTGGTAAGATTTGCTAAGGTTTTGTCAATTTTGTTAGTTGTTTCGAAGAACCAATTGTTTGTTTTATTGATTCTTTCTATGTTTTTTTTGGATTCTAATTCATTTAATTCGGATTTTATTTTAATTATGATTTTCTGTCTATTGGATTGAGGTTTATCTTACTGCTCTTTGTCAAGGAGGCTCACCTGTCTCATTAAATTGTTGGTTTTGGATCTCTGCAAATTGTTGATTTAGGAACTCAGAACTATAAACTTGCCTCTGAGTACTGCCTTTGCTGTGTCCAGGAGGAGCTGGTAATTTGTGGGTTCATTTTTGTTGAATAGCATGAACATTTGAGTTTCCTTTCTAATCTCTTCCATGACCCACTCGTGATTCATCAGTGTGCGGTTGAGCCTGCATGTGTTACAGGACTTTCTTTGGTAGCTTTTGGTGTTGAGTTCTAATTTTATTCCCTTGTGGTTTGAGAGAATGCAACATATAACTTCAATGTTTCTGAATTTGGAGAAGTTTGTTTTGTGACCTAAAATGTAGTCTATTTTGGAAAATGTCCCAATTGCTTCTGAGAAAACCTGTATTCTGATACTGCTGGGTGTTATATTTGGTAGATGTCTGTTAAATCTTGTTGATCTATGCCGTTGTTTAGATCTGTAGTTTCTCTGTTTAGTTTTTGCTGAGTTGATCTATCTAGTGGGGAAAGTGGTATGTTAAAGTCCCCAACAATTAATGTCTTTGGATCTATGTGGAATTTGAGAGACAGTAGTGTTTCTTGGATAAATTTGGGTGCTCCGTTATTTGGCAAATAGATATTTAGAATTGTAATATCCTACTGAAGGAGAGATCCCTTAATTAGTATGTTGACCTTCTTTATCTCTTCTCATTAATTTTAATTTGAAGTCTATTTTATCTTATATTAGGATTGCAACTCCCGACTGTTTATGGGGGCAGTTTGCTTGGTAGATTTTGTTCCAGCTTTTCATTTTCAAAATGTGTTTGTTTTTATGGGCAAGGTGTGACTCCTGAAGGCAGCAGATAGGAGGATCTTGCTTTTTAATCTAACTAGGGAGTCTATGTCGCTTAATTGGAGAGTTAAGTCCGTTAATGTTGAGAGATAGGACTGAAAGGTATTTGGGAATTCCTGCATGTTATCCACATTCTTGGGGGCTGCTGCAACTGAGTTCTTCCTATGGTTCTTGGATTCTCAGTTTGAGTGCAGTTTCTTGGACTTTATTGTGGTCTTGTTGGTTTTCTTTGTGTAGGACATCTTTAAGGCTCTTCTGGAGGGCTGGTTTGGTGGAGATATATTGTTTCAATTTTTCTTTGCTGTAGAAGGTTTTTATTTGACCTTCGGTTATAAAGGATAGTTTAGCTGGGTACAGTATTCTTGGTTGATAGTTGTTTGTCTTTAGGGCATGGCATACATCATTCCAGGCTCTTCTTGCTTTGATTGTTGCTGCTGAGATATCTGAGGTGATTCTAATTGGTTTCCATTTATAGGTGATTGATCTTTTCTCCTTGACAGCCTTAAGGATCTTTTCCTTGTTCTGAGTTGATCCTGTGTGGATTATAATGTTATTTTGGGATGTCCTGTTCCGTCTGGTCTATTTGGGCTTCCAAAAGCTTCCTGTATCTGAATAGGCCTATCTTTTTGCATGTTTGGGAAGTTTTCTGCTAGGATCCTGTTAAACAAATTTCCTAGACCATTCACTTCTATCTCTAAGTGCTCCTCTACACCCACTATCCTCATATTAGGCCTGCTGATGGTGTCTTCCAAGTATTGAATTGATCTATCATATTTCTTGGATTTGTCTTGGATGGTTGTATGTTCTTTCTCTATAATATGTAGGCTGTCTTCAATCCCCAAGATTCGATCTTCTGCATGGTCTAACCTACTATCAAGACTTTCTACTTTGTTTTTTATTTCTTTTCCTTCTAGTTGGTCAGCTTTGATGACTTCAAGTTCTTTGTTGGAGCTTTGTTTTAGATCTTGTATGAACTTCTTTACTTCCTTAATTTGGTGTTCAGTGTTTATTCTCAAATCACTTAGTTGATTGGTTATGGTTTCCTTGGACTCCCTTTGCTTCTGTTGGGTTCCATTCAGCATTCCCTTTGTGGTCTCCCTGACTTCTTTCAGCTCTCTGTTTATGGATTCCATGAATGCCTTTAGTGGTCTTTGTCTATTCTCATCCTGTTCTCTCAATTCCTGTATTACTCTTTGATTGACTTCCTCACGTTCACTCAATTCTGTAGTTCTCTTTGAGTGTTCTCAGCCTGCTCTTGCCATTCCTGACTTTGTCTGTTCTAGGCCAGCTTCCCCAATCCTCTCTATCTCTTTGACTGATCTCAGCCTCCTCAAGCCATTCCTTTATTTCTCTTTGAGTGTTCTCAAGCTGATCACAAAATTCCTCTATCAATCTTTGAGTATCTTCCTTACTCTCCTGATATTCATGTATTGATCTTTGGTTCTTTCCTCTCTCTCCCTATCATGCTTACAGAGTCCTTGGCAGGTTTTCAATCTTTTCATTTACCATGTTTACCACTAGTGTTTGTAGAACTTTTTTGGAACTCTCCTCTGGATTATTCATTATCTATTCTGTCCCCTGATTATCATGAGTGGGAGTTGAGATACCTGGACTTGCCATTTTTCTTGTGTTTTTCCGGCTTGCTCTACCCATTTGGGAAGAAAGTAACACCAGTTTTGTGCTAGAACAGTATCTTAAGGCAAGCATCAACCAAATTCTGTAGTTGCAAAAAGCCTGAAGATACAATCTAGTTCAACAGATATATCTATTCATCATCAAACAACTATGTATTAAAGGGCTGTGAACTGTAAAGAAGAATTTGGCAAACCAGAAATTATTAGGTTTAGGGAGAGATGTAGGCAAAAATAGGAGTAGAAGTTTGTGGAAAGACAGAGGGAGAGATAACTAAGTCCTAATCTCAAAGCGGGACATAGGTTGGATAGAATGATAGTAGAGCGAGAGAAAAAAAGAAGAAAGAAAAAATAGAGATAAGAAATAATAGAAAAACATAAATTAAAAATTAAAAGTGAAACACTTAAAAATTATGCAAATTTTAAAATGTAATAATCAGAGAAGAATGGGGATCGGATAAGAGAAGGGGAGGGATAGAAAGGATATATGCAAAAAAATAAAAATGATTAAAATATGATATAGCTATAAATAAAGAGGTAGCACTGCTATTACGGAATTTAAGTCTAAGAGGTCTTGAATTGAGTAATAAATTTCTGTATTAAGTGGGTACACAATGGGAGATAAGGTCTAATACTTGACTACGGATATATCTGAGGATGAGCAGAACAGCAATTAAGTCAAGCAAAGAAGAACGAAAGAGAAGAAAAAGTGAAAAACATGAGAAACTAAGAATAAAAGATCAAAAGGTCAGTAGAGCTAAGCAAAGAAAAATTTTTAAAAAGAAAAATAAGCACACACACATATACCCTAAAATAATAATTATAAGAGGAAGAAAAAAAGTTAATAGAAAACAATTTTTTAAGTTAAAAATTAAAAATTAAAAAAAAGTTTAAAACAATTTTTATAAAAGGTACAAAAAAAGAGTTCCTTGATTTTTGGGGGGCTTGGGGGGAATGGGAAGATCCTGAATCTCCCTTGTGTCCGTAACCAGTCTCTTCTAGGAGTCTCTGGTCTGTTTGTGGTGATTGATTTTCCTGTGGCCTGGTTGGTTTCTTAAGTCACTTTGTTTGAGCAGACAGAAAAATGCTCTGCTTTACCCAGGATTTTGTGATCCTTCCCCAGCCTAGTTCAATGGGAGGGAGATCTGTTTTGAGTATCACAAAAGAGGGAGATCGCTGTTTCCTCTAGTTTGAAGATGCTGTGATGAGGCTAGGTTCTGGGTAGGGTTGAGGCCTTTCAGCAAACAGTAGCTTTCACTGAGGGGATAGCTTGTGAGACACTCACAGAGTCCAGCCTGGAGCCATTCTCAGGGTTTATGTGTACTGAATTCCAATTGATTGTCAAGGCTGCTGGAGGGAGGGGCAGCTTCTGGCTCTGTTTACCCAGTGAAGAAAGCCACTCCTGAGGTTGTCAGAGCTTGCATGGCCCAGGCTTACTTTTCCCTGGGTGGAGCTGATCCTGGCAGGTCAGGTTAGGTTCCTGTGACCTGCTAAATGACTCTTTTGTTTTCTTCCAAGGCCTGAGTTGGATCTAGCTGCTCAGCCAGGCCTTTGTCAGTATCAAAGATGGAGATCTGTGGTAGTGGAGGGGTGAGGGCGGCCTTCCTTCCTCTGCTCCTTGAGAAGGAGTGAGGATGTCAGGCTTCTACTCATGTGGGAGTCTTGGTTTTGAGTTGTCCCTGGTCTGCCATCTGAAGGATGATGATGTCTGCTCCTTGTCAGATCTTGCTAGTGTTGAGTAGAGTCTGCTCACCCGCTGTGTCTGGCACCTTTGTCCCAGACTCTCTGTTTTGCAGGTATGGCGGCTATAGCCACTGCCGCTGCAGCTGCTGACAAGTGCTCAGATCTGTCTCCTTGCCTGGATTATCCTCTCTGGCCTAACTCTCTGTACTGTGATGGCACACTTGGTGTGATTCTCTGTCTTAGGACTGTTCACTGGAGCACTAAAACTGCTTTCTATGCGAGAGTTTGTTCAGCCTCCAGCTTCTCCTCCGCCATCTTCCTGGAACTCTCCTAAAGTCTTAATTAATTGAAATCTCTCAGTCTGGTTATTATGTTATGACTTAGTTGAGAATATCCTGCTGCTGTATAAAGATATCAGAAATAGAAATACTTCAAAATATAGATATAGTCCTCTTGCTTTGTCTAAGCTATGTTGCATCTTATTTTGGAATGAGATAGATTTGATTGTTTTCCACATCAGTGTACATCAAATATTTGCATTACAAAACAGAGTAAATATTCTTTTAGTGCAAGAAAACAACTACAATTTCATTCATAACAGATATAGATAGTCACAAGTTAACCTCTTTCAGAATTATTCTTCCTTATAAACACTTAAACTGAGAGATATATTAGTTTTACATCTGTTGCTTCACAATCATATATGATACTGTAATCACTGGGTTTATTTACTCCTAAGGATCAGAAATAGGACTTGAGTAAACCCCATAGGAGGGATATTTTAAAATGCACCTGGCAATTTTTTAAGATTTGAGACTCTGTTATTTTACTTTCCTAGACACATACATACAAACAAATACACATGCATCTTATCTGTCCAGTTTTTTCCCTGTTATAATAATAGTTTTAGAAAAATAGAAGCATGCACAAGTGTTTGGGTTGCTAATGTCCTACTTTCAAGTAAATATTAACAAAAAATATGAGCCCATCCTCACCAATAACTGTTTAAAATGTAACTACTCAGCCTAGGTCTATAATGCCAGATTTGGTATTTTTTGCATTGTGGCTATGTGGTAATGCCCTTTTCATTTGTGAAGTTAGTAATATTGTGCTGGCTATGAATAAGAACTTCTAATGGAATATAGTGTACTGAGTCTGGGATTTTATTACTCATTTATGCAGCAAGAAGTCAGATGAACAATATAGAGCTGTTATATGCTTTTATAAGCTAAAATTTTTATTTGAATTTTGCCACTATTTCTCTCACTTTTTTATGGTTGCTTGATTATTGCTGCAAATGAATTTAAGTTTGAAAGTAAAACATGGTTTGAGTCAGAGTCCAGTAACTATAGCTTTTTAAGTATTTAAGAAATTATACTTTCCTGTTGGCTCTTTCATCTGCTCTAAACCTACAATATTTATCAGCCCTGTAATGCATGGTTGGATCCCAACCCTCAGTGCAGATGAGTAGTAGTCAAAAATCTGAATTTTATGAATTATTTCCTTCAGGTGATTCTGATAGTGATATCCGCTAGGACCACATGTTAAGAAGTGTTCCAGTAAAATATGTTCACTAGCAGATAAAAGAGTAAGCCAATTTGACTTTGTTAATATCCTCCCCAGGCGAAAAATTCTAGGATTTGGGTAAAGAACAAATTAAAATATAGTAGGAATTACATGAAAAATCTTCTCAGTGAGGATAAATTAAACTAGATAGAAAAAGTAATGTTTTCAGATTAGACATTTCCTCCTTAATAATACAATACAACACAACAAAACTGATACTTGAGCAATGGTGTAGTAAAACAATGTGTGAATCCTTGAAGAAATTCCATAGTCCTTTCATTCCATAGAAAAACATTATGACATAAATCAAGACCCATTAAAGTCTTTCTCTCTAGATTTTTCCATATGGGATGGATTTGTTTGTTCCAGACCACTAAACCAAGTTTATAGACTAGAGAAAATGTCTAAGAGTTGCATCTGGAAACTTTAATTTGGCTTTTAAAAGATAGTAATCATGAAAGGATGAAAGAATTTGGGTAACACTAATTCTATATGTGCATAATAAACTAGGTTCTAAGATATACTTTGATGTTGGACAGTAGTAGAAATATGTATTTATGTCATTTGAATATATCTGAAAAGCCACTTGTTTAAGAATTTAGTCATCTTTTACACTTAAAAATATGATAATGGTACTTTTTGGTCCTAATTTTTGAGATATTTATCATTTGTGTAATTTTTAGATTAGAAAAATTATTTTATTAAAATATTTTATTAAACTTTGTATATATGTTAACTTGTTTACCACAAAAAAAGAACTTAGTCAATGATTTAACCAGTGTTATGTCAGATTTGTGCTGTCTTGGGTGACATTTTTATCCAGTTTTTAATATTGGGAAATGATTGGAAAAACAAATATCTATCAAACATTACAAAATAGCACCAGAAAACATTTAAAGGTGACATTAAAAATGTGTTAATAGGCAAAGCAGTGTGATAATTGAGTAGTGATTCTGTAGTGTTCTAGTCAGTAACTTATAATTTTCATTTTAACTCTTATTTTGTTAGAAACTTGTAGCACTTTATACCTAGCCTTAGGTAAAAAGTATCTGAACACATAAATATCTCTATTACAATCTGTATAATTATTAGTTTAATATTCTCTGATGAAGAATTCAGAGGAGCTATTTTCTCACCCATGCTGTAACATTTATAAGACCAGTGCGGTCTGGGATTTCTTTTGGAGGCTCAGTTTCCACATCTATCAAATGTGTATAAATTCTTCTTTTATTTCTTTGTAAATATAACTTATTCTAATTAATTATTTTGTTGATGTTCATAACACTTCTGTATGTTAAGTCACATAGAGACTGTACCATAGATTTCTATTTGAAACAAAGCTAGTGCATGATTTTTGATGAAACATTTTTATTAATACATGTTAGTTGTATCTATGGAGTCTTTTTGTGATAATCTATGTATATATACAATGTACTCTGATCAAATTCATGCTTTCTTTCTTTCCTTTTCCTTTTTCTTTTTGTTAGTCATGAGGCTTGAACTCTGGGCCTTGGCGCTGTCCCTCAGCTCTTCAGCTCAAGGTGAGTGCTCTAACACTTGAGCCACAGTGCTACTTCTGGTTTTCTGATGGTTAATTGGAGATAAAAATAAAATCTCATGAACTTTCCTATCCGGCTGGCATTGAATCACAAATCTCAGATCTCAGTCTCCTGTGTAGCTAGGATTACAGGCATGGGCCACCAGTGTCTGGCCCATTAGGTCTTCTTTAACTCATCCTATTCCCACTTCTTTAAGCAATTTCAACGTTTCATATGTGTATATAAATGACTTTGATCATATTGAAGTTTATTCACCTTCTCTATTCACCCTCTAACCTTTCAGTGATAACATTCCCAACAAAATGTTGTTTGCATACCTGTCATCCAGTTTTAGTGTATACTAATTACAAATAGGCATTACACCATAGTATTTCAAACTTACATTCTATTCAGCCATGAACCTCTATTCCTGGTGTGTTTTATTTCTTTAAATCCCCTTTTATATCATGAATATTAATCTTTTAAGAAGTAAAGCTGGCAAAACTTTTCTTCCTTAACATAAGCTGTCTCGATACTAAATACTATTTCCTTTGCAATGTGTCAGCTATCAATTCTTCCTCTTATTTAATGACATATTAAAGTTATATTCAGGAAATTATTACATATGCCTACATCTTGCAGTGTTTACATTTTTATGGAATAGTTTCAATGTTTCAGATCTTATATTGAGGATTTTGTTCTACTATGAATTGATTTTACTATGGGGCAAGAGACAGGGATTTAGTTTGTCTTGTATATGGATGTTCAGCTTTTCCAGCACTATTTGTTGAAAAGGCTATCTTTTCAACACAGGTTTTTTGTTATGTTTTTTTCCTTAGAAAAATTAAGTGACAAACTCATTCCTAGGTATTATATTTTTGAGGCTATTGTGAATGAAATTATTTTCCTAAATTTATTTATGAGACCATTCATTGTTGCTATATAGAAGAGCTACTTATATATATATTTTAAATTTATAAAAGGCAGTACATGCTTCATCTAGTACTTACTCTCACAAACAAACATCATAATTACCATGGAAACTAAACTAAAATTAAGACTATTGGCCTGGAAATACATGAACTACTGTAAGTGGAACATATTTTATTTAAGATATTATTGTAAACTTGAGGTGGAATTTTGAATTTTTGTAACAATACAGTGTGTGACAAAAATATATTTTTCTTCTGAGGAGTTATTCATGTACATAAAGCAGAGATGACAATCTAGTTTCTATGAAAATTATTCTTGTAGCCCTGTAACTGTCCTCTCCAGCATGGTTACTACCAGTAACATATTGATAATTAAATTAATTAAATTTAAATAAAATAAATGTTCAACTCCTCTATCATGCTAGTTATAGTTCATGTGCTTGTTAGCCACACATGTATTACATTGAATTTGAATGTCAGTTTGGGTCATATAAACACTAAAACATATTTTTTCCATTCATTTTTCATTCAATTTTCTTTCTGTTTTCTTCAATTGCTTTCATATGTGATTTCTAATTTTTGTTACATATGCCTTTTAGTTCCTTGGTTATGTTTATCTTCACATATTATTTTGTAGATTTTTGGAATAGTATTGTTTCCAATATGTTTTTCTTGGAAAATTCATTCTTGGTGTATAGAAAATAAATTCAAACAAAAATTCCAAATCATTTTCCACATAACTATGAAAAGTGATCATAAAATTTATATGAAAAAACAGAATACTTAAACACTCGAAGTAACAAAAGCAGCAAGCAAACACTGTTGAACAAAAGAAGCAAGTTGGAGGCATTATAATGCCTGATTTCAACATGTATTACAAAGTCTTAAGAGCCAATATATCATGGTATTTGTATTTTTAAAAGTTACATAAATGATTGTAACAGAATATAGAGCTCAGAAATATATCTATTCATCTAGAGTTGATGAATTTTCAATGGAGAGGATAAAAATATATAATATATGCTGTGGCTAAATCTTGCTATCCATACGTATAGAAGTCTGAAACCTGATTCTTACATATCACTTTGGACAAAAATTAACTGAAGATGGATCAAAGACTCAAACAAAGACCTGAAACTAGTAGAAGAAAAGGTAGAGGAACACTTCAAGTCATTGTTATGGGCAATGATTTTCTGTGTGGGGCCTCCAAAGTAGATGAAAACTGAAATTTTCAAGTGGAATTACAACAAGCACATGACATTATGATGAAAAGCCAACTGAATAAGAGAAAATAACTGCCAAATCTTCACATAACAGAGGGTTAATATTCAGAATATGCAATATAAGAGTAAACTTAACAATAAAAACAAGAAATCCAATTCAAAGACAGGAACCATTATTATTGTTAAATGCTATGAAAAATTCTTACAAATATGTGCTTACTTGTCCAAATGCCCTGCTGACAAAGTCAATTTGAACTTTCATGTATCTGATTGAAAAGATTATGTTTTTTAAATACCACACTAAAGCTAAATCTTTGCAACCCCTGAAGGGTTTTGATAACATAATTTCTACTTTTTGAATGTTTTCTTACACAAAGCAGTGTGCTGGATGGTTTACATGAATTAAATTAATTTACTTGCCCTATGAAACTAGGTCTATTATTTTACTTGTATGGATGAGAGGATAGGATAGAGGCATCACATCTGGCAATCTGACTGAGGTCACACAGATAGAGATTTATAGTTAATGCAAACCCTGATTTGTCTGCCTGCACACAATATCCTTTTCTACTGCTTTCAGTTTCTAAATTCTTATATTTGACTGTAAAAATTGATAGAAATGAATCTCAAAAAAACAGACACACAGACAGAAAGACACACCCCACCCTAACATATGCCTCAATTACTCATGCAGCTATTTGGAGGATTGCAAGATGCTTGAAATTCTAAAACATCTGGCATTGAAGCCAACAGGAAATAAGAATGGATGAAAAATCCACATTTTGGATCACTGAGTGGATTTATGTTGCCCCCACAGCTCTGTGTACTCTTTAATTTGGCCGAATGCTTTTCTATTTCCAAACCCATAGAACAGTTGGTGGGTATTTGCCTAAGTTTGGCTTCTCATGAAGAAATAATAATTTCTGCCAGGTTTGTCGGTTGAAATCAAGTTTGGTTCCTACTTAGTGTGGGAACCTAACACATCAAACACTTAAGGAACTTAGGCAATAATGTACATAGAAATATTAAACACTTTTGTATTATATTAGGAAAAATAAACCCTTGGTAAGAAATGAAGCACGGAAGACATCAACAATTCTTCCTTAAATAAATAAAAAATTCTGTTGAACTTCCAAGAATTTTCTTTTATTCTGACATAAACTTACTTATATAGGAAAGAATAAAATCCTTCAGGTGATGAGGCTGTATTAAGTACTAAATTAATTGAATCATAGTTTTTCATAGATATCTATATAAAACTAATCATTTGTTTATCTGAAGCCAACAGGAAAATTTTTGTTTATAGATGTACTCACATATGCATATGCCTTCTCAAGAAATAATAGCACATTTTATTTGAGGAAATAAGTTCCATAGAAAAATATATGATTAACCTAAAAACTCACTGGCTTTACCCTCCCCCAAAATATTACATGTTTATTTTATGTAGTTTCAAATGTAGTTTGTAAAGACTTTCTTCATTTAAAGTGCAATTACCACATTCAGTTTTAGAAGTGGATGCTTTCTAACTCTTTTGTTACAGTTACTTTGCTGTGAATTCCACCATTATATATAAAAACCACCTGCAGTATCGAGACTAAATGGAAAAGATAACTCCTCTGTTATAGAATTCCTCATACTTCATTGTTGGTGGGAGTATAAACTTGTTCACTTTGGAAAGTAGTATGGAGGTTCCTCAAAAGACTCCACATAGAACTCCCCTATGACCCAGCAATCCCACTTTTGGGCATTTACCCAAATGTTTACAAACAAGACCACACTAAAGCTACCAGCACAACTTTGTTTATTGCAGCATTATTTACCATAGCTAAGATATGGAACCAATCCAGATGCCCCTCAGTAGATGAATGGATCAAGAAAATGTGGTATATATACACAATGGAATTCTATGCCTCCATCAGAAAGAATGACATTGCCCCATTTGTTAGGAAATGGAAAGGCTTGGAAAAAATTATATTAAGTGAAGTAAGCCAAGCCCAAAGAAACATAGGTCCCATGGTTTCCCTTATTTGCAATATCTGGTATATGTATGAGCCAAGCAGAAAAGGTAAGATAATGTGATGTTAGAAAAATGAACCCTTAGATATGTATTTAAATGTTTTTTTTTCTTTCATGCATTTGTTTCTAACACATTTATAAGATTATTTCTTTGTTGCTTTGTATGTCGCTCCCCCACAGTATAATCCCTGCCTTCACAATATTTGATGTCGGTATAATTTGTGGAGGAGAAGGGGAAAAACAAGTCGTTTAAGGATACAGGTGGACCTGTTGCAACAATGAGAAGTACAAGTTGTCATGTCGAAAACGAACTTTACAACTTTGGTGGGGGGGGCGGGGTCGGGGGAAGCTGGGAAGGGATGTGAAGGGTAAAGAAAGGAGGAGGCTGCAATGCTTGATAAGAAATGTACTCATTATCTTTCCCATGCAATTGTAATCCCTCTATACTGTATGTTCACAAAAAATAAAATAAAAATAAAAAGAATTCCTCATACTTTCTAACATAAGAGGTTGCATAAAAAAACAAATTTGTCTTATGATAGAGAAGTGCACATATGAAGTGACTTTGGAGGCTTGTTTCTTTGTAGAGGGCCTTTGTATTAAGCAAGAACTCATTGCCTTATGAAGGCAGATATCTACTCCTAGATTGTATTAAATTTCCCTCACCTTACAGATCCATACCTAATTCTTAAAAAAAAATTGTTTGATTATTGGATACTAGAGGGAGGAGGTCAAGACATTTAAATCTGGAACTTAGTACCACCTGGTGAATTTGAAAAATATATTTTATTACCACATATTTGTTGTGCAAGGTGATTTTATTGTGATATTTCCATACATGCATACAATACATCCTAATCAAAATTACCCTCTCTTCTTCTATGTCTTTTAAAAACAATTCAGAAGGTTTCATTGTTCTATGTTCACACATGAATATAAAGTACTTAGAATGTATTTGCCTTCATTCACCCTTTCTGTTCTCTGTCCCCCTCCAATAGGCTGGTACTTACTTCAATAGTTTCTTGAAGCTAAAAGGAGCCTCTCTGAAATGAGTTTCTTTTTTAAAGAAGTTATAGGGGAAGACAATAAAATTTCTAAATAAGAAATGATTTGACCAAAGTCCACAACTAATCAGTGGTTGAACTATTGCTTAAATTAAATGTATTTTTCTTTCATACTAGAAAATCCACAGTTGAAATATCAAGTATACTTGATATTTGACTGAGATGTTCCAACCACAGAAACTTCACATTGTTGGTTTTAGATTAAGAAAAATTCCATGGGCTAGAGGGTACTGTGAAGTATTCTGTATTGTGCTCAGGGAGAACGAATTAGGTTGCAGTAGAAGTTATTTAAGTGGTAGGTTTTCATTTCACAGTTGATCACAGCAAAGACAGAGACCATTTGGTGCCTTTTTCAATGTCTGCCAAAAGTTACTTCATGTCTCAAATACTGATTCTTTCATTGATGTGCAGACAGGACTTAGCCCTAAGGAGGCCTGTGGAATTGGTTGAATGCCAGGGCTGGTTTTTTTGTGCGTGTGGTGAAATTGAACTGTTATATTTTTAAATAGCATTTGATTTCATTTTTTTCTGAAATCAGAATTTTCCTACTGGATAAATTGATAATGCTTAGGCTTTATTTAATTTTATTTTAATTCTCTTTGTAACTGTGTTTTATGCTTTTCTGTTTATATACTTAATCTCTACTTTCTGATTTAGAAAATAGATTTAAAATCAACTAGAATTAGTGAGCTGAGAAGGTTTCTAGATGGGAATGAATATAAGAAATTCAGTGTTATAAAAAGGGTTGCCCTCTTTTCTAATCTCAAGCATGAAAACATCAGTAAAAAGTCATTCTGAACAAAATCTCCATTAAAACCTTAGACTTCAGCTTGCTTTCTCTTTTTCTCCCTATCACTGTCTGTCTGTCTGTCCATCTCTCTCTCTGTCTTTCTCTCTGGACCTCTCTAAAACACTGTAAATAGGTTCTATTGAAACTATACTAGGGCACAAAAGAAGAACTGCAGAGACACATCAACTAGGAATATAAAATTCATTCATTCTGAGAATATTACCAATCAAGTGCATTTTAGACACTGATTTTTGTGACACTTTTTGGTAAATACCTTTTGGGGACCAAACAGTTTTTCTAAATTCTCTTGAAATTATCCCACAATTAAAATCTTGATTGAAGTGACATAACATGACAGCTCAGTTCCTGTTAGAACAAAATCCTCTATATAATTGTTGTTCTCCAAACCTAAATATCCTAGATTATCAAAAGATTTTCTAAAGTGAGCGGTATCAGGTTTAACTGAGGCAATTTACCATAATATCTAAACATGAAACCAAAGCCATCTGCCTGGGATTACAGAAAATTATTTATATAGTTTATTTTGGATTAGGCTTTGAATTTAGTTCAAATTCTGATAATTTTATTATAACTCAACAATTTAAATAAAAAACATTCCCAAAGTAGAACAATGCTCAGAGATATAAAGTACACTTGTAAATTCCAGTATCCCTATGCAAAGACTTACTGGCTTGTCCTCATTCACAGAAAGACAATGAGAGAAGTCTAGAATTGATAAGGTATACCCAAGAACTGTTGGCTCATGCCTCCAATCCTAGCTACTCATCAGGCTGAGATCTGAGGATCATAATTCAAATCCAGCCCCAGCAGAAAAGTCATGAGACTTGTATCTCCAATTAGCCACCAGAAAACTGGGAAGTTGAGACCTAGGTCCTGAGTTCAAACTCTACAACTGACAGAAAGAGAAAAAAATGACAAAGTATGCCTACTAGCAAATTTTGGAAGTGGCTCATGCAAATACACGGAGACCAGCTCCACATCAAAGAATACATAAAACTAAGAATTCATACAAGGTAGAAAGTAGACTAAACAAAACTGAATGATACTGTGTTGGTTTTAAAGATATAAAAACAATGCCATCCAGTGCTAAAATGCTTGTCAATCCTCCTTGGCATCATACTACAGAGTTGGGTATAAACACACACACACACATACCCACACATATATGTATATATTATATATGTAAGTATATATATTTATATACATTATATGTTTCTTAATATAGACATTAAAATCATTTGCTTTGTCCAAGTTTGGAGGTTAATAAGACAAACTCAGACAATATACTACTTTAGTTATTACATAAAGTAGAACTTTTCACTTCATCAACATAATCAAGGTCAATGTCATTCCATTAATTTTTCTGAAGAAGTTACTGGTATAGGAAAAATCTTGCAGTCGTTCTTAGCCACTAGATTTTGAAATCTATTCAAAGTAACCTTAAAGAAAACCTTTCCTGTGAAAACACCTGCAATATATTTTGGGGATTTTTAATGTCTCGTAGTAGAGTTTTCAGGAAACCCCAGCTGCAGTATGAAGTGACTCAATATGTTTCAGCAAAATTGAAAATCTAGGTGATTTTAAAAGAAGTATTGATACACGGATGACTACATTTAATGCAAAAGTGCAGTTGTAGCACTCATTTATTTGAGAATATTTTTGTTTAAATGCTTCCTTGGAAGCTATCTGTCTCTTTTTCTCTCTTTTACATTTGAACTTGAAACTCAGATCAGTTTTCTTATTTTCTAACACGTGATAAATACTCAAAGAACATCTATTGACCTGCTGTATAGTTTAAGGAAATTTTCAAATAATTTTGGTTGTGAAATGAATCTGTGAGTTGAATATGTTGATGAATCTGTATATGTATGGTAATGGCAAACAACCACTCAATTCAAGTCAACTAGCTAGGAAATGTTTTTGAACTACAAGAATGTAGACATCAGTAATATTTTTTTATTTCTCTGCCATTACTACACACTTTTAAACCATTCCAATTGAAATTTGAAGAAAAGCAACTCAGAACATTCACATTTATCATAGAAATGTATCCCCTGACTTCAAATGAGGAGGAACAAAGAGCCTTTCATACTTACTGAACAGCTATATGAAAATATACTAAAAATTACTTATTACCATAAAGATATAATTCCTTGTGTTCAGAAAAGGGATCTGACAACAAATATACACAAGGAACTCAATGTTTATAAAAAGAACTAGTATCAAGAGAGAAATATTACATTAACCTATTTTATTAATAGATATGGACTCTAGTTCCAATTAACATAGAACTAACAGAATAATTTAAATATGACATGATAGGTAATGCTCTCTAATGTCAAAGAAGTAAACTTCTAACAGCTAGTATAAAACAGTATGGTCATCAGAGAGACGGATCTGTCCAGATTTTTGAAATTTGATTCCTTCAATGCATGACCTTCTTCTTAGAGTTCAGGATAACTCCTGGTGCAAAAGTCATCATTTTTAATCTTAAGCAGAAGGATGAAGAAAAAAAAGAAAGTTATGTGCCTCTTCTTTTAGTCTCCCTCAGAATTTCCCACTACCTTCTCATTGATTAAAACTTCATTATATGTCTTGCAAGAAGGAAGAGAAAATAGTCTTTAACTGTGTCTCTTAAAAGAAATTAAGGCTTTATTCATGTCACTACAAGAGGAAAGTACATATTTGGTAGTTAACTAGCAATATGTAAGATGACTACGTTAGGGACAATGAGCAAGTTGAAGAGAATTTTGCTCAAGTAGGAACCAATTAAATTTGCTTCCTTTTACCCCTCAAATTATGAATGCCATGCACAATTTGGCATCTTTTATTGATAGTAAGCACTATATATGTATGTATGTATGCATGTATGCATGCATGTATGTATATATGTTTCCAGCCTATTATTAATGATTTTCATATTTCCCACAATGAAAAGTCATATGGTTTGAGGAGAGTTGAATATATTTCACTGTTTTTGAATACTTCTTTGTGATGAATCTATTCAATTCTGTTTCATTTAGGACAAAGCTTTGAATAAATTGGGTTGGTGTTGTTATTCAAATATCACCATCTTTCTTTCGGTCGTGGGGCTTAAACTCTGGGCTTGGGCACTATCCCTGTGCTCTTCTGCTCAAGGCAAGCACTCTACCACTTGAGCCACAGCGCAACTTCCGGTTTTCTAGTGGTTAATTGGAGATAAGAGTCTCATAGACTTTTCTGCCTGGGCTGGTTTTGGACCGTGATCCTCAGATCTCAGCATCCTGAGTAGCTAGGATTACAGGCGTGAGCCATGGGCATCTGGCTTCCCCATCTTTCTTAATGATGATATTTTATTTTTGACCGTGCAAAAATATACCTCCTGAGGATAATATAGCTTATTTCTAGATAATTCTAACTGGAATTTTGAATATATAAATTATTGAGAAAAATCATCTGTAAATGAAATAAGTGATCATCCAACACAAGGAACAGAATGTTAAAAAATATGGAATGTAAGTGCTTGCTTTTTCAGATAGCTACCCTCTACTTCTTTTCAATTTTTTTTCTGTCCCTGTTTTCTTTGTCATAGCCACTGTCTCCAGGCTTCTGCAGGTTTTGGCCTTTTCTATTTATTGCTAAAAGAAACAAGAGCAGTGAAGTGTGATACATGACATATTTGGAAAGGCAGTAAATATTTAATAGATGATATGGTAAATAATGTATATAATTTAGCAAGAAACAATGTAAATATTTCATGGACTGCAGTGCAGCTGTTAGGTTGGAATTAAACCTTTGAGTAAGGAGAAAAGCTGTAGTTCAATTCTTTTTGGTTAAGAACAGCTCCTGCTGTAGTGTCTGTCATTCGCAATGCCAGAGAAGTGGTTGACACTTAAGGTATATAAAACATTAACATGGTTCCAAAATATGAAAATCATTTAGAAAGAAATCTTATCTCCTATTATCTCCTTAATCAGATTATTCACTATCTATTCTATTACATTCCTATTAACCCTCTGGAAACAACCAGTCCTTTAGTTTCAGATTTCTCCTCGCTATGTGACATTTTTGCAAAAAAAGAGAGAATATGTTCATATGCTACATTCCAGTCTTTAAAGCATAAAATTTGCATAGCAAGATACTTTTTATATTTCATTCATTAATGTATCTCACAAGTCACAGATATATAAATTCAAAATTTGAATTCTATTTTGAAGTTGCATAATGCCCCATTGTGTTAGTGAACCATAATATATTCAACTATTCTCTTAAATAGGAATATTCTAGATATTTCCAGTTTAATGTATTAGGAAAAAACACTGAAGCAAATAATACTATTTGTTTATTTATTTATTATTGTAAAGGTGATGTACAGAGGGGTTACAATTACTTAAGTCAGGTAATGAGTATTTCTTTTTGAGCAGTATCACCTCGTTCCTCATTTTCTCCTGTTCTTTTCCTCCTGACCCTTGCCTCACAAGTTGTGTAGTTCACTTTCAACATAGTGTCTAGTGAGTAACATTGCTTTATTTGTTCACTCTTTGTCCCACCATTTCTGTGCTCCCCATTAGCCTCCAACAGATAAAAATTAAACACATGAAATTAAACATAGATGAAATTACATACATGATAAAAGGTACAGAAATCAAGCACAGTAATAAAGAAGGGGAAAAAACAAATATCAAAAAGGCTTTTTTTGTGAAATGCAAATCAAAACAACATTGAGATTCCACCTCATCCCAGTTGGAATGACTACAATCAGAAAATCTGATAACAAAAGATGCTGGGGGTGATATGGCCCAGGGGAAGCCCTCCTGCATTGTTGGTGAGAGTGTAAACTTGTTTGGCTACTTGGGATAGCAGTGTGAAAGTTCCTCAGAGGACTGCACATAGACCTCCTCTATGGCCCAACAATCCCACTTTGGAGCATTTACCCAAACGATCACAAACAAGGCCATACTAAACATACCAGCACAACAATGTTTATCACAGCATTATTCACCATAACTAATATATGGAACACCCACCCCCTCAGTAGGGGTTGTACCCTCAGTAGATGAATGGATCAAGAAAATGTGATGTATATACACACACACACACACATATTCTATGCCTCCATCAGAAAGAATGACACCGCCCTGTTTGTTAGGAGATAGAAAGACTTGGAAAAAATATTAAGTGAAGTAAGCCAGACACAAAGAAACATAAGTCCCATGGTTTCCCATAGGACAAGCAGAAAAGACCAAAAGCTATGTACATATGGCCACATAAGATGATGCTAAGCAAAATGAACCCCAAAATAGGGACACAAGAGGTTTTATCTTTCTCTCTGTTGTTTTTAATGTACTTATAATGTACTAGGTGATTTTTTTGTTTCTTTTGTATGTACTTGCCCAATGGTATAACACCTTTTTTCACTGTATTTGATTCAGTGCCCTACATCTTGTATATGCATTTTTCTAATTTGGGAAAGGGAAGGGAAATAACAAATATTGATATAGGTTTACCCATTGTAACAATGAGATGTACAAGACACTATGTTGAAAACGAGCTTAACAACTTGGTGGAGAAAGGGAGGAATTGGGGGGGTGGGAAAGGAAGGGATGGTAGGGGAAAAACAAAGGAGGGGGTAACAATACTCAACAGGAAATATACTCATTACCTTATGTAACTATAACCCCTCTGTACAATATCTTTACAATAAAAATATATATTTATTTAAAAAAAAGAATTCAGGTTAAATGACTCTCAAAAGGAAAGGATGAATACTTAAAATTTTAAATACTTACTGTTAGCCAGTTTTCCATCACCATAACAAATACCTGAGATCATCAGCTTATAAAAAGAAAGGATTTAAGTGCAGCAGTAGTACTCACTAGACAGGATGTTGTAAATGAACTGTCAACTCATGGGTAGGGTCGGAAGGGAAAATCTGGGAAAGAGCAAGGGGTGACATTGTCCAAAAAGAAATGTATTCTTTCTTTCTTTCTTTCTTTCTTTTTTTTGTTGGTCATGGGGCTTGAACTCTGGGCCTAGGTGCTGTCCCTGCATTCTTCAGCTCAAGGCGAGCACTCTACCACTTGAGCCACCGCACCACTTCCCGTACTCTTTCTTTTTACCTGACTTATGTAACTGTAACCCTTGTGTATATAACCTTTAAAATAACAAGTTTAAAAATTAAAAAAAGTTTTATTTTGGCTTACAAAAAAGACTTTTGTTTCCATTTCTTGGAGTTCATTTATATCAACATTATCATATACATATAGCTAGTGAGCCTTTATGATCTTCTCGTAAGAATACCCTTCTTTGATCTCACTATGTGAATGTTAATCCTGTTTAATTGATGATGTTCAAGTCTATATCTGTCTTTTACCATCCAGTGTGTTTACTTGTAGATTTATAGGCACATTCTAATTACCTCAAATGAGAGAAATTATGCAACCTATATTTCTTTGGATCTGGCTTATTTCACTTAATATAATGTTTCTCAAGTCTTACATTTGCTTATGAATGCAGCAATTTCATTCTTTCTGATGGAAGCATAGAATTCCATTGCATATATATACCACATTTTCTTGATCCATTTGTCCACTGAAAGGCATCAAAAATTAGAATTTTGTGGGTTTTTGTATTATTGAAAGTATAGTTTCTGGGTGCTTTTAAAGAAATTGGATTAATAGTATGATTGATAAAAACATGGTTTTTCTTAGCTCTTGTCCAGTGGGCCTTCACTGGGATTTTTATTCTTGGTAGAATGTGGTTCTTTATCTATGCATGCTTATTTCCCTATTACTTCACTAATGGAATGAGCTGTCATATATCTTTAAACTATTTTATAGAAATTTTAGATTTCCATAAAATTTGTGAATGCAGTAAATTCTGATGATTTCCACACACCATTTCCCCTACTATTAATTTCCTATGTTATGATCCATTTCTTGTAACTAATGAAGCCATACTGGTACATTATTATTAAATGACTATTCATATTTTATTTAATAATCATTGGTGTCCAACTAATGTCATCTCTTCCAGGTTTCACTCATGATGACACATTCCATTTAAATAATACTTCACTAAACTTTATTGCTTTTTCATAAACCTTATGTGTGATGTATAGGACCAGTTAAGTTTATTGTATAATGGCCTTCAATTTGTGTCTATCTGTTTTAATTCTCATGAATACTTTTGGGGCAAGCCTCCACATTATCTTATTTCTGATATTCCAGATGTAACATGCCATGTACATATCACCTGTACAACACTATTTATGGATGAATATATTGACCTCAATCAAGTTGTTGAAGTCCTGTTATACAAATTTCTATATCCTCTCCATTTTCCATAGTTATTTTTTGTGTGCTCCAGTCCTGTGGGATAAACTTAGGACCTGGGCATTGTTTCTCAGCTTTCTTACTCAAGGATAGCACTCTACCTCTTAAGCCACAGCTCCACTTCTGTCTCTTTGGTGGTTGATTGCTGTTGAGTCTCAGAGAGTTTCCTACTCGGGCTGCTTTTGAACTGTGATAATCAGATCTCAACCTCTAGAGTAGCTAGGCATGAGCCACCTGTGCCATGCTATAGTCTTATTTGTTCTAGGAAGTATTCATTGTTGTTGAATTTTTGGAGGATAAAGATGAGGCGACAATGAAGATTGGGTAAAATATCATAAAGATGTGAAAAATGAACTTTTAAATGTTTCTAGTCTTTTAGTATATAGTTTTATTTCCTTTTCCTGTGTAACTATGATGGGTAAAATTAAGAAGACATTCTTGCTATGATCCTGATCTTAGGATGAAAACACCGGTTTTCTTACCACTAAGCAATAAATTAAGTATAGATTTCTTATGAATGTATTTTTGTTACTTTGAAAAAATATACTAGAATTTTTTATTAATATATTTTTACTGTAAAGATACTGTACAGAGGGGTAATAGTTACATGAATAAAATAATGAGTATATTTCCTATCGAGCATTATTACCCCTCCTTTGTTTTTCCCCTACCATCCCTTCCTTCCCCATCTCCCCAATTCTGCCCCACCAAGTTACAAAGTTCATTTACACAGTGTCTTGTACATCTCAGTGTTACAGTGTTACTTATTTCAGCATTTTGTTATTTCCCTTCCCCTCCCCAAATTAGAAAAATGTATATACAAGATGCAGGGCACTGGAATCGAATACAGTGAAAACAGAGGTTATATCATGGAGGTAGAGCATATAAAAGAAACAAAAAAAATCACATAGTACATTACAAGTACATTAAAAGCAACAGCAAGAAAATTAAAACCTCTTGTGTCACTATCTTGGAGTTCATTTTGCTTAGCACCATCTTATATGGCAATATGTACAGAGCTTTTGAACTTTTCTGCTTGTCCTAGACATATACTAGTTATTGCAAATAAAGGAAACCATGGTACTTACGTTTTGGGAGGCCTGGTTTACTTCACGTAACAATTTTTTCCATCTTTACATTTCCTAGCAAATGGGGCAATGTCATTCTTTTTTGATAGCGGCATAGTATTCTATATATATATATATATATATATATATATATATATATCACATTTTCTTGATTCACTCATCTATTGAGGGGCATCTGGGTTGGTTCCATATCTTAGCTATGGTGAATAATGCTTCAATAAACATAGTTGTGCTGGTATGTTTAGAATTGTGATCATTTGGGTAAATGCCCCAATGTGAGTTGCTGGGCCATAGGGGAGCTCTATGTGGAGTCTTTTGAGGAACCTCCATACTTGTTTCCAGAGTGGTTGAACAAGATTACACTCCCACCAACAATGAAGTAGGGGTCCCTTTTGGACACATCCCCTTCAGCAACTGTAGTTATTATATTTCTTGATTATAGCCATTCTAACTGGGGTGAGGTGGAATCTCATTGTCGTCTTAATTTGCATTTTTTATGGCTAGAGAGGTTGAGCAACAAATGTTCATGTGTCTATTGGCTATTCTTATTTCCTCTTCAGAGAAGTCTCTCTTTAAGTCTTTAGCCCACTTATTGATTGGGAATTCTTTGAGGAATTGTTTTTGGAGGATTTCATTTTTTGAGTTTTAAGTATTTTTTAGATATGAGACCTTTGTCTGTTGTATGACTAGTGAAGATCTTCTCCCAATCCGTGGGCTTTCTATTGATCTTGCTAGCTATGTCCTCTGCCATGCAGAGGCTCTGCAATTTCATGCAATCCCATTTATCCAACCTCTCTTTGCATTATGTTTCTGTGTCTTTTTAAAGAAAATTTCCAGCCTGTGCCAAGGAGCCCTAAGGTTTCTCCTATTCATTCCTGTAATGTTTTCAGGGTGTCTGCTTTCTTTGATCCATTTAGAGTTGATTCTGGTGCAGAGTGATTAATAAAGATTTCACTTTAGTTTTCTACAGGTGAATAACCAATTTTGCCAGCACCATTTACTGAAGAGACTGTTTTCCTTCCATTCTATTGTGTTAGCTCCCTTATTGAAGATTTGGTGGCTATAGGTCTGTGGGTTCATTTGTGGGTCTTCAGTCCTACTCCATTGGTCCTGAGGTCTCTTCTTGTACCAGTACCAATCTGTTTTGATTACTATGGCTTTGTAGTAGAGTTTGAAATTTGGAATTGATATTCCCCCAGCACTGTTCTTTCTGCTAAGTATTGTTTTTGCTACTCAGGGTTTTTTTTATTGCTCCATATGAATTTTGAGGTTGCTTCTTCTATTTCGTTGAAGAAAGAGGTTGGGATTTTGTTGAATACTGCATTGAATTTGTAGATAGCCTTTGGAAATATTGCCATTTGCATGATGTTAATCTCCCAATCCAGGAGCATGGGAGGTTTTTACACTTACTTAGTTCTGCTTTAATTTCGTTTTTCAGATTTTCAAAGTTTTCATCATAGAGGTCTTCCACTTCTTTAACTAATTCCTAGGTATTTTTTTTGTGTGGCTATTACAAAAGGAGTTGCTTTAATGATTTCAGCCACACTCTTCTTGTTATTTACATACAGAAAGATCACTGATTTTTGAGGGTTAATTTTTTCCATTTTTTAATTTTTTTATTGTGAAATTACCGTACAGAGGGGTTACAATTACATAACCAAGGTAATGAGTACATTTTTATCAAGCATTGTTGCTTCCTCCTTTGTTTCCCCTTCCCATCCCTTCCCATCTCCCCCACTCCCTCTTGTCCCCCTCCCCCCGCCAAAGTTGTAGAGTTTGTTTTTCGACATAACATCTTGCATATCTCATTGTTGCAATGAGTCCACCTGTATCCCTATTTAAACAATTTGTTTTTTCCCTTACCCTCCCCAAACTATACCAACATCAAATACAGTGAAAACAGGGGTTATACCATGGGGGAGGGACATACAAAGCAACAAAGAAATCAACTTACAAATATGTTAGAAACAATAGCAAGAAAGAAAAACCATTTGAGTTCTGATCTTGTTGTTCATTTCACCTAAAATCAACTTATCTGACCATTTCTGCTTGTCTCAGACACCTTAGCCATAAAAGAAATGCAAATCAAAACAACATTGAGATACCACCTCACCCCAGTTAGAATGGCTTTGATCAAGAACTCTAATAACAACGGACACTGAAGTGGATGTGGACAGAAGGGAACTCTACTGCATTGTTGGTGGGAGTGTAAACTTGTTCAACCACTTTGGAAAGTAGTATAGAGGTTCCTCAAAAGACTCCACATAGAGCTCCCCTATGACCCAGCAATCCCACTTTTGGGCATTTACTGGAATGATCACAACCAATACTGTTCTAAAGCTACCAGGACGACTATATTTATTGCAGCATTATTCACCATAGCTAAGATATGGAACCAACTTAGATGCCCCTCAGTAGAAGAACTGAGGGTTAATTTTATGCCCTGCTACTTTGCCAAAGTTTCAAATCAGCTTGAGTAACTGGAGAATGGAGTCCATATGGTCCTTTAATTATAAAATCATGTCATCTGCAAAGAGGGAGAGTTTTACTTCATCTTTCCCTATTTGGATCCTCTTTATGTTTGCATATTGTTTTATTATTCTAGCTAGGCGCTAGGCATTGTAATATCAAATTGAAGAGAAATACAGAGAGTGGACATCCTTGTCACATTTCTGAGTTTAGAGGAAATAGCTTTAGCTTTTCTCTATTAAGTATAATGCTGGCTGTAGGTTTGTCATACACAGTCTTTATTATATTGAGAAATGCCCCACTAGAATATTTTATGTAGCAAGTTTCTCGGATGTTTAGATATGAATATGTATAGAATTTTGTCACAATAATATTCCATCATCAATTGATATAATTATATGATTTTTCTGCTTGGCATGTTGATTTGGGGGACTTATAAACTCTAATTTTGAAATGTTAAGTCAGCATTACAGACATGAAGTACATCACATTTGATAATTACCTGTATTTATATACATTGTTATATTACATTTACTATTTTACTGAATGATTTTTATTCCTAATGAGAAAAATAGACTTTCATTTACCTTCTAAACTAAACCTTGAATTCAGTTTTGTCATTATAGTACTTCTTGATTGCTAGAATGAGGTAGGAAGTATTCTCTCTGTTTTTATCTTCTATGAGATTAGAGAATTGATGTCATTTCTTCCTTTAAGTGTTTGGTAGTATACATGGGTGAAATAATACTGGTCCTTTTCTCTTTCTGTAAATCATTAATTACTGATTTCAATTTTTGAATAGTTACAGTTTTGACAATAATAATTTTCTACTCTATTATTATTGGTAGCTTGTATCTTTTAAGAAAGTACTCCAGTTTCATCTAAATGATTAAATTTGTGGCCATAGAACTATTCCCAATATTCCTTTATTATTCTTTCTATGCTCATGAGACTGGTTTTGATCATTCCTCAATCATTTAAATTTGTAGTTGTATTTTCTCTCTTCTATTCTTGGTTAGTTTGGCTAAAATTTTCAAATTAATTTCATTGGTATTTTTAAACAACCAGATTTTGTTTCATTATATTTTTATTATTTGTGCAAAACATTTGGTTGAAATCTGCTTTAATTTTTATAATTTCACTCTTTCCTACATTACGTTTTCTCTTTAGTTTATTAGATGGAACCTTAGTTAATTTTATTTGAATTGTCTTCTTTTCTTAATATATTTCATGCAGTGTGATTAATTATCTTCTAAAAATATTAACAAATCTCAGTGTTTTAGTGAGCTACTGTCTCTTTACCGGTGTTTTTCAATAGTATATGCTTCCTTCACACTGCCAATTTGTAAGGAAAGCAGTATATACTAGGCTGGAATGAGGGTAATTTCTTTCTGCCAGTTAGAATAATATTACAATAAAGTCATTCCCCTGGAAAGAATACATTTGTTCTGCTGAGTATGCTGAGAGTGTTCCATGTCACCTACTTTCCCCCTTGTTGAATGTGTACTACAAAGGGAAATTCCTAGTTCCTCATTGTAAAAATCTAGCAAAATGCATTAATTTGTAGGTGTTAAAGCTGGATGGTCAGGAGATAGTCTATGCTACTCAAATCCTTATAGAATCTCTAGCAGTCAGGTTAAAATTATTGTTTGTGGGTCCAGCACCCATATCTCACACCTATAACATAGCTACTCAGGAGGCTGAGATCTGAAGCTCGAAGTTCAAAACCAACCTGGACTGGAAAGTCTCTAAGACTGTCTTCTCTCCAATTTACCATCAAATAGTTGGAAGTGGAGTTGTATCTCAAGTGGTGGAGTTCTAGCCTTTAGCACAAAGGCTCAGAGACAGTGTCTAGGCCCTGAGTTCAAGCACAAGACTGTCACACACAAAAAACACCATTTATGTGATCCTAAAATTTTATGATTCTGTTTACTCCTATTTTAGGTAAGCAGATCTTTGCTGTGACTCTCAAATTTCCGTTTATGTCCAGATCAGCAGACACTAGCTAGCATTTGCTACTACAATTCTCTAATAGATCTAAAAATAGTAATTGATTAGATATTATTGGTTTTATTCTCTTTTTTTGGTCGGTCATGGGGCTTGAACAGTGGGCTTAGGTACTGTCCCTCAGCTCTTCAACTCAAAGCGAGCACTCTACCGCACCACTTCTGGTTTTTGAGTGGTTTATTGGAGATAAGAGTCTCACGGACTTTCCGGCTGGCTTTGAACCACAATCCTCAGATCTCAGCCTCTTGAGTAGCTAGGATTACAGGCGTGAGCAAGTTTTATTCTTGTAAGGAAAGATGGGAGTAACAACTTCTACAAGGCTAAAATGTGAAGCCTTGTCATATTTTTTATTTGTAATAATTTGATAGCTAGGATTAATGTCCCAGTACAGATTTTATTTACATTTGATCACTACAATGTTTTCATATATTTCAGGGCCATTTTTATATATCTTTCAAATTTTTTGCTTTTACTTTCCATTTTTAGTTTATAACATTATTCTTTCAGTGATCATTCATTCATCCCATTTTTCCCATGAACAATAAGTCACTAAATGATGTTTTTTTTAAAAATAACTTTTGATCACTTTTTAATCTAATATTGTCACTACTGCCACTTTAAATCAAAATCTTTGATATTATTAAAGTTTGAAAAGATCCCTTATGGTTGATTTTTGTCTACGTTAGTCTTGGGATGTGAGAAGCATGCATAATCTTCTAAAAGTTTAGGGGGATTATAGAAGGCAATAGAAAGTCCAGGTTTGGAGTGAAGCAGTCCTAACTTGCACTAGGGTTTTGCTCTTCACAGCTTACTTTTCTTGTTGTTGTTGTTGTTGTTGTTTTGGGTCCGGTTGTGGGGCCTGAACTCTGGGCCTGGGCGCTGTCCCTCAGCTCTTCAGCTCAAAGCTAGAGCTCTACCACTTGAGCCACAGCGCCACTTCCGGCTTTTTAAATTTTGCTTATGTGGTGCTGAGGAATCGAACCCAGGGCCTCAGGCATGCAAGGCAAGCACTCTACCACTGAGCCATCTTCCCAGCCCATAAATATTGTTTTAATTTTTTTTTTGTCAGTCGTGGGGCTTGAACTCTGGGCCTGGGCGCTGTCCCTCAGTTCTTCAGCTCAAGGCGAGCACTCTACCACTTGAGCTACAGTGCCACTTCACAGCTTACTTTTCTTTATATTATAAAGGAGAATAATAATATTTACATAATAATATTTACATTAATTGTTTTTTTTTGCCCATCCTGGAGCTAGAATTCAAGACCTGGGAACTGTCCCTGAGCTTCTTTTGCTCAAGGTTAGTACTCTACCACTTGAGCCATGGTGCTACTTCTGGCTTTTTCTGTTTATGTGGTACTGAGGAATGGAACCCAGGGTACATGCATGCAATGTACCATTAAGCCACATTCCCAGCCCATGCTGGTGTTTTAATGATTAATAAATGTTAGTAATAAACACTAAAATTTAAATTATCATTAAATCATGTGGCTGACAATATTCAGTCTTCCTGATATTCCTCCCCTGATAAATCTCTCCCACTAGTCTCCACTCTCCCCGAGTCTCTCCTCTCCATCCTCCTATTGATCATAAACTTTTGTTGAGTTTCTATATGCTGCTCTCACATATACTTGCCATGAATTATAGTTATTCATTCTCTTCATTTTTTTCATATTCCCCTCTACTTCTCCTGACTATTCTCTTATTTTGATCCATGTTCTATGTTTAACTATTTCAGAATTTTGTATATGGGTATTACTTGCATGTCCATGAGTGTGGGACCTTATTTCTTAGAGCAAAGAATATAGGGTGATAAAGGGGATAACATTGATTGTAATACTACATTAGCACATATGAAGATCTAACAATAAAACCCTACAGACACACACACACACACACACACACACAACTTTGTAACAGATATAAGACAATAAAAGTCATATATTACCTTTCCAGAAATTGTGAATATCTTCCTTCTGTTCATAAATGCTTTGGAAGAATTCTTTCCTTCAGTTTGTTAGGGAGGCTTTGTCACATCCGGTTTTCAGTTATGCATCTTAATTAAATCTTAGTTGCTCCCATCCAAAAGCATAGGACAAATAAAAGCTTGTGATCAAAGGAAAGAATGGCTGAAAAATGTATATAATTTACATATGTTCATTCCTTCAATTGGAAAACTCACATTAGCAGCATGACTATTAGGTATACAGAAACTATTAAGTATCTTGTTCTGAGCAGCATGATAAGAGTATAGGCATTTAAGAAGAACATTGTGCCCAAATTAAAAGCAATTTGAAAGCATATTATCATTCATATTTTGTCCTTATAGAAGACACTACTTTAGAAGAAACCAACCTGATTTAAATTAGATTCGATGCTAAATTCAGAAGCAGTTACATATCATATGTTCTCAAGAGATCACAGTACTAAGTTGATTACAAACAGCTGCACCATCCAATTGCCATTGAAATGTTATTCAAAGGGCAATTAAAGGCAAAGTGTCCATATGTAGATTTCTGTTCTATCTTCCTTGTACAATTCAGAGGCTGATATTGATTGACCTTCTAACCATGTATGCCAGGAATTTAAGCATAATAATCAAATTTTGGACAATAATTGTCTAGGCTAAGTGCCATTAAGGATTTGCAAGTACTTACTGGATGGAAAAGAAAAATCTGAATTTAGTTCTTAGAGATGTTGTCAAGTGTGTTTATAATAATAGTAGTTATACAAGCATAGTGTTTGGAGTCCAAAGGGAACTTTTTACAAACAAAACTTAGTAGATAATGTCTAATCCACTCATGCATGTTACACGTGTTAATGCAGACACTAATGTTCAATCATTTGAATTTTTAAATTAAGAATAGTCATTTCCCTAGAAGATAGTACTTGAAAATAAAAGTATTAAAGCAGATATTCTCTTTTGTCTGTATCAAGCCTCATGGGAAAGTAGGAATATTTCCTGAGAATATGAACGGATGCTTAGAGAGGCATAAGAATTTTGCCCATTGGCTTCTATTTTTGCCTCTCTATTTGCTGTCAAATTACAGCATATATCAGTTCTTTTAATGCTAGAGACCAGTCTGTACCAAATAATGTTTGAAATAAATTATATAGGAATATTACCTAAAGAACTAAATACCTAAGTCCACTAATAACAACATTTGATAAATGCCAGAAATGAAACAAACAAAATTTATGATAGAGAATGATGTAGAGTCATTATTTAAAATAAACATGAAGGGGTTCTGAGTAGTAGCTACAAATAAGATAGGACCTGAATGACAAGAAGAAGCTGTTATGCAAATACATTGGTACTAAACTCTTGAATGAAGATTGTAGAGCCCTGGGGTTATATGTAGGATATAATGAATGAGATAATGAGTAATATTAAATTAAATTAGAGAATTGTGACTAGGGTTTTCAGAGTTTTCAAGTCATAATAAAAAATTTTAGTTTTCTGCTTGTCTCAGACATGTACTAAACCGTTTAAATAAAGATACAGGTGAACCCACTGCAACAATGAGATGTACAGGTCATAATGTTGAAAAATGAACTTCACAAGTTTGGCTAGGCGGGGTGGGGGGAGGGCGGGAAGAGGAGATGCGAAGGAATGGGAAAGGGAAACAAAGTAGGAGGCAACAATGCTTGATAAGAAATGTACTCATTACCTTGTCCATGTAATTGTAACCCCTCTAAATGGCATTTTCACAATAGCATTTTAAAAAAATTTAGTTTTATTCTAAATACATTTAAAAACGTTTGAGGCTGGGAAGGGATGGGAAGAGTAAACAAAGGAGGAGGCTGCAATGCTTGGTAAGAAATGTACGCATTATCCTGCCCATGCAATTGTAACCCCTCTGTACAGTTTGTTCACAAATAAAATAAAATAAAATTTAAAAAAATTAAAAAAAAATTAAAAAATAAAAACGTTTGTGGGATGTAGGCATGGGTGGCAGAGTGATTTTTCTAGCATTCTTGGGGCTCTAGATTCAATCTCCAGTTCTAAGATAAAATATTGACAGTTTTAAGCAGAAAGGCAAAATTATTATATTTAAATTTCTATATTAAAAATAACTATGGTTACAAAGGTACAATGAATGGTAGGGTGATAGAAATACGGATATAATAATGAAAGACCAGTTTGAATTCTATCATGATCACCTAGATTAGAGATATAAAGGGCCCTGGGAAAGTGGGACAGAGATTATAAAGAAAAGTAGATGATTTCAAGAGTATTTTGGAGATAAGAATACCAGAATATTTTGATGGATCAGATGCATACATATTTGTGTGTCCATATACATGTGAATTGTAAGGCAAAAGAAAAATTCAGACGGCTCCCTATTTTCTGTTCTGATCAAGTAATTGAATGGTGAAACTGTCTTTCGAGATGGTTAATCTAATTAGAGTATAATATATGCATTTATAAAATAGCATGATGAAACACATTTGTACAAAAATATATTTAAAATTAAATGAATAGCAGGAATTCAAAAGATTTTCTATTTAAGGGTTAGTGACACACAAGGGTGGATATGGTGTTAGTACTAAAACACTGAAATTTGTTGGAATTGTTTTCACAATCAGGAAGAATGATGAGAAAAGGAATGAATTTGATTAGGGTACATTTTGTGAACGTGTGGAAGCGTCACAATAAACTTGCTCTCTTTTATAACTAATGGAGCCTAACAAAGATAAAAGAAAAGTCTTTTTTTTTATTGTGAAAATACCATACAGAAAAGTAACAATTACATGGGCAAGGTAATGAGTATATATCTTATTAATCATTGTTGCCTCCTCCTTTGTTTCCCCTTCCCAACCTTTCCCATCTCCCCCCCAAGCACCCCCACACACATGCCCACCAAAGATATAAAGTTCGTTTTTTCAGCATAACGTCATTGTTGCAATGAGTCCACATTTATCCCTATTTATTTATTTATTTATTTTGGTTGGTCATGGGGCTTGAATTCTGGGCTTGGGCCCTGTCTCTGGGCTCTTCAGCTCAAGGCAAGAACTCTACGACGTGAGCCACAGAGCCACTTCCAGTTTTCTAGTTGTTTATTGGAGATAAGAGTCTCACCGACTTTCCTGCCCCGGCTGGCTTTGAACTACAATCCTCAGATCTCAGCCTTCTGAGTAGCTAGGATAACAGGATTGATCCACCGGTGCCCAGCCTCTTTATCTCTATTTAAACAATTTGTTTTTTTTCCTTAACCTGTTGGGTCTTCCTCAGTCCCACGAAAGATGGACGGGGTCTGAGGAAAGGTAAGTTCAGTGCTTGCCTGTTCTCCAGCCTCCCTCAGCCTGGGAGACAATCAGACACAGCAGGGAGCCAAATCCAGCAGGTAGAATTTATTAACAGAGAGCAGCCCTTTTTAAAGCCAAAAAGGACAAGTGGCATGGCAAGGGAGGAAGAGGAACCAATCACTGTCAAGGTCACACCCTATCATGAACCTAAGCTTTCAGGGGCTGGTTACCCACTGATCATAAGACAAATTGGGCTCTGCCCACTCTACTCTCTCTCAGCGCCATCTTTGCTGCCCATGGGCTCTGCATTAACCTCCACAAATTATACCAACATCAAATACAGTGAAAACAGGGGTTGTACCGTGGGGGGAGGGACAAACAAAGCAACAAATAAATCATATTATAAATAAGTTAGACAAAATCGCAAGAAAGAAGAAAACATTTGAATCTTTATCTTGGGGTTCATTTCACCTGACATTAACTTATCTGACCGGTTCTGCTTGACTCAGACATGTACTAGTAATTGGAAATAAGGGAAAGCATGGGACCTCTGTTTCTTTGGGCCTGGCTTACTTCACTTAATATAATTTTTTCAAAGTCTTTCCATTTCCTAACAAATGGGGCAATGTCATTCTTTCTGATGGAGGCATAGAATTCCATTGAGTATGTATACCACCTTTTCTTGATCCATTCCTCTACTGAGGGGCATCTGGGTTTGTTCCATATCTTAGCTATGGTAAATAATGCTGCAATAAACATAGTCATGCTGGTAGCTTTAGTATGGTCTTGGTTGTGATCATTTGGGTAAATGCCCAAAAGTGGGATTGCTGGGTCATAGGGGAGCTCTATGGGAGTCATGTGAGGAACCTCCATACTACTTTCCAAAGTGGTTGAACAAGTTTACACTCCCACCAACAATGCAGTAGGCTTTCCTTTTGGCCCCATGCCCTCCAGCATCTGTTGTTATTAGAGTTCTTGATCATAGGCATTCTAACTGGAGTGAGGCGGTATCTCAATATTGTTTTGATTTGCATTTCTTTTATGGCTAGGGAGGTTGA
>NW_012267254.1:12272508-12300009 GCF_000151885.1 Dipodomys ordii
GCTCTACCACTTGAGCCACAGCACCACTTCCGGCTTTTTTCTTATGTGGTGCTGAGGAATCAAACCCAGGGCCTCAGGCATGCAAGGCAAGCACTCTACCACTGAGCCAACTTCCCAGCCCCCTGGATTCCACGAATGCCTCTATTGATCTTTGTCTAGTCTCATCCCTCTCTCGCAATTCCTTTATTACTTTTTGATTAGATAACTTCATGTTCATGCAATTCCTGTAATTCTCTTTGTTCTCAGCCTGCTCATGCATTTCTTTTCTTTCTCTTTAACTGTTCTCAACCTGCTCATGTAATATCTTTATTTCTCTTTCAGTGTTCTCAACCTGCTCATGCATTTCCTGTATCAATCTTTGAGTAGTTTCCTCAAGCTCACGAGATTACTGTATCAATCTTTGGTTTGCTTTCTCTCTATATATATCATGTTCACACTGAGTCCTTTGCAGGTTTTCAATCTTTGCATTCATCATGTTTACCATTAGTGTTTGCAGAGCTTTTTGGGAACTCTCATCTCGATTATTCATTATCTGTTCTGTCACATGATTATCATGAGTAGGAGTTGAGATACTTGGACTTGCCATTTTTCTTGTGTTTCTCTGGCTTTTTTTGCCTGTTTGGTATGAAAGTAACACCAATTTTGTGCTAGAACACTATTTTAAGGCAAGCATCAACCAATGTCCTGTAGTTGCACAGTCAAAGTAGCTGCAGATACAATCTAGTTCAACAGATACAATCTATTCAACATCAAACACTATGGATTAATGAGCTAAGAACAGCAAAGAAGAATTTGACAAACCAGAAATTATTAGGTTTAAGGAGAAATGTGGGGAAAAGTAGGATGAGAGGGACATGGAGAGGTAAAAGAAGAGTGAATTTAACCAAGTTCTAATCTCAGATAGGAAAATGGATTGGACAGAATGATAGGAGAGAGATTAAAAACAAAACAAAACAAAAATTAAACAAGAAAAATAGGAAAACAAAAATTTAAATTTAAAAAAATGTAAGACTTAAAAATTATGTAAGATTACACAAGTGATATTGAGAGAAGAAACCGATAGGATGAAAGGAGGGGAGGCAACGAAAGGAGACATGAAAAAAATAAAAAATACAAATTCTTGGACTGGGAAGGAGGCTCAGTGGTAGAGCACTTGCCTTGCATGCCTGAGGCCCTGGGTTCGATTCCTCAACACCACATAAGCAAAAAGAAAAAAGCCAAAAGTGGCACTGTGGCTCAAGTTGTAGAGCGCTAGCATTGAGCTGAAGAGCTGAGAGACAGTGCCTAAGCCCAGAGTTCAGGCCTCACGAATGGACCCCCCCAAAAAAATTCTTAAAATTACTAGTGGGGATGAGGACAGAAGGGAACCCTACTCTATTGTTGGTGGGAGTGTAAACTTGTCCAACCACTTTGGAAAGCAGTATGGATGTTCCTCAAAAGACTCCACATAGAGCTCCCTTATGAACCAGCAATCCCACTTTTGAGCATTGACCCATATGATCACAACCAAGACCATACTAAAGCTACCAGCGCAACTATGTTTTTTGCGGAATTATGAAAGAACCCAGCTGTGCTCAACAGATGAATGGATCAAGAAAATGTGGTATATGTACACAATGAAATTCTATGCCTCCATCAGAAAGAATGACATTGCCCCATTTGTTAGGAAATGGAAAGACTTGGAAAAAAATTATATTAAGTGAAGTAAGCCAGGCCTAAAGAAACATAGGTCCCATGGTTTCCCTTATTTGCAATAACTAGTATATGTCTGAGTCAAGCAGAAAAGGTCAGATAAGTTCATGTTAAGGGAATTGAACCCCGTTAATGACTTAAATGTTTTTTTCTTTCTTGCTATTGTGTTTCACATATTCATAAGATGGTTTTTTTGTTGCTTTGTGAGTCTCTCCCCGACAGTATAATCCTTGTTTTCACTGTATTTTATGTAGGTATAATTTGTGGAGGGGAAGGGAAAAAACAAATTGTTTAAATAGTGATACAGTTGGACCCATTGCACCAATGAGATTCACAAGATATTATGTCGAAAATGAATTATACATCTTTTGTGCGGGGAGGAGGGCGGGGTATGAGGGTGGTATGGGGGGGAGATTGGAAGGGGAAACAAAGGAGGAGGCAACAATGCTCGATAGGAAATGTACTCATTACCTTACTCATGTAACTTTAACCCATCTGTACAGCATTCTTACAATAAAAAAACATACAAATAATTAGTTACTTGAAAGTTATATTGGGCTGGAAAGGTGGCTCAATGGTAGAGTCCTTGTCTCCCATGCATGAGGCCCTGGGTTCGATTCCTTAACACCACAAAAACAGAAAAAGCCGGAAATGGGTGGCTGTGTCTCAAGTGGTAGAGTGCTAGCCTTGTGCTGAAGAGCTAAGGGACAGCACCCGAGCCCAGAGTTCAAGCCGCCCGTTGGGAAAAAATGAAAGTTATATAGGTATAAAGATATAATACTGTTATTAAAGAAGTTAAGCCTAAGAAGTTGTATATTGAGTAATAAATTTCTGGATTAAGTATGTACACAATGGGTATTAAAGTCTAATAATTGATGATGGGTGTATATCTGGGGATGAGCATTGCAGCAATTAAGTCACACAAAAAAGAAAGAAAGAAAAAATTGAAAGAATAAAAAAATTAAAAAATTTTAAAAAAGGACCAAAGGTCAAAAGAGATTTTAAAAAGAAAAGCACACACACACACATACATAAAATAAAAATTATGAGAGAAAAATAAAAAAATAATAGAAAAATTAAAAAAACTAAATTAAAAAAGGTACAAAAAAGATTTCTTTGATTTTTCTTTTTTTTTGGGGGGGGTGGGAATGGGAAGATCCTATATCTCCCCTGTGTTCCTAACCAGTATCTTGGTGGAGTCTCTGGCCTGCTTGTGGTGTTTGGTTTGCCTGTGGCTTGTAGTTTCTTAATTCAATTTGTTTGAGCAGGCAGAAAAATTCTCCATGTTACCCAGGATTTTGTGATCCTCCTCCCAAGCTAGTTCAGTGGGAGGGAGATCTGCTTTGAGTAACACAAAAGAGGAAGATGGCTGTTACCTCTAGTGTGGAGATGCTGTGATGAGGCTAGGTTCTAGGTAGGGTTGGATCCTTTCAGCAAACAGTCGCTTTTCCCTGAGGGACTAGCTTGAGAGACACTCACAGAGCCCAGCCTGGAGCCATTCTCAGGATTTATGTTTCAATTGATTTTCAATTGAATTTTCAATTGAGTTTCAATTGATTGTCTAGGCTACTGTAGGGAGTAGCAGCCTCTGGCTGTGTTTACCCAGTAAAGAAAGTCACTCCTTGGGGGCGGAGCTTTCACTGCCTGGTCTGGATGACTTTTCCCTGGGTGGAGCTGAGCCTGGCAGGTCAGGGCAGGTTCCTGTGACCTGCTAAATGACTCTTTTTTGTTTGTTTGTTTTTCTTCCAAGGTCTGAGGTGAAGCTAGTTGCTTAGCCTGGTCTTTGTCAGTATCAAAGATGAGATCTCTGGTAGTGGGGGAGGGGCAGCCTTCCCTCCTCTGCTCCCTGAGAAGGAGTGAGGATGTCAGGGTTCTACTCACACTGGAGTCTTGGTTCCTGGGCCACCTCCGGTCTGTGATCTGCAGGATGAAGATCTCTGTTAATTGTCAGTTTTTGCTTGTGTTGAGTAGAATCCGATCTCCTGCCAGGTCTGGCACCTTTGTCCTGGACTCTCTCTGTTGAAGGTATGGCAGCTGTGGCCTCAGATATTGCCACCACAGCTGCTGCAGTCGTGGTTACTGACAACTGTTCAGATCTGTCTCCTTGCCGGGATTTTCCCTCTCTGGCCAAACTCTCTGTACTATGATGGCACACTTGGTGTGATTCTCTAGGCTAGAACTGTTCACTGGAACACTAAAATAGGTTTCTATGCAAGAACTTGTGTAGCCTCCAGGTTCTCCTCCGCCACTTTCCACTGACTCTGTTAAGAAAAGTATTTTAAAAAATTCATAATAAAGATCATCATCACTTCAGTAAAAAAAAAAAAAAAGACAGAGAATAACAATTTTAGAAAAATTCTTGAGTCCACATTTTTCATGTCAATACCATGGCTTGACCTCCAGGTTTCATGTTTTCACTTGATTTGTTTGCTCTAACTTGTGCTTTAACACTTGCACCGCACCTCTAGTCTGACATTTTACTGCTCATTTTGAGCATGAATTCTCACAAGCCTTTCTGCCTGGGCTGGCTTTGAACCATAGTTCTCCAATTCTCAGACATACCTAAGATAATAGGAATGAGTCACCAACAATTGAGATATTTCTGAGACACACACAAAAATTTGAGTAAGCAAAGCTCAGTGGTAGACACCTATAATCCTAACACTCAGCAAGCAGAGATACATATGCCTGCACAACCTGAGTTCCAGGTCATATATCTAGAGAGAAAAATCCTGTTTCAAAGAAAATCGATAGTAAAAGGAGGTATTGAATGTAAGTGTCTTAAACCTAGGAAAAATGTCCAGGTCAGATATATATATATATTTAATAACTAATCACTCTAGAGTTAGTAGTTGGTAATGTGGGAAATGAATTGAATGCATAATTCTTAAAAAAAAAGCACAAATAGCCAATAAATAGATGTAGAAATGGTCAACATTCATAGCTATAAAGGGAATAAAAATCAAAACTAAGGTTTTATCTGATCTTAGTTAGGATGAAAATCATCAAGACAACCTAAAAATATTTCTAAAGGAATACCAGTATGAAGGTATTTGAAGAAGAAGCTAAAAAAAATTAAAGCCATAGAAGTGGCAAGTCTAAAATTAGAAAATTAATCATAAATGGAGTAGAAATTGAGATTAAAAACACTATAAAAAAGAAAAACATCTTGGACTATTGGCTTATACTTACAATGCCAGATCCATGAAGAGGAAAGATCAGGAAGACCTTGTGCAAAGCCATCCCAGGCAAAAATTTAGCAAGATCTAATTTTAATAGAAATGGAAACAAGAGTTTGTTTTTATTGCACTGTTTGTACTTATTTACTTCCATTTTCCGTTGAGTTTATTCCCATCTGTCACTGTTTATTTCTGTTCCCTTTGTCTTGTATGTAAGTTTATTAAATTTGGGGAGGGGGAGAGGAAACTCAGAAATGGTGGGACAAAGAGTGAACCAATTCAACAATGAAACCCACTAGACAGTATCGGAAAGGAAATGTACAAATTTTTGGGGGGAGGGATGTCAGGAAGGGAAAAACTGGGAGAGAATCAGGGTGGGGTAACACTGTTCAAAAAGAAATGCAGTCATTACCTGGCTTAGGTAGCTGTAACCTCTCAGTATTTTACAATTACAATAAAAGCCAATTTTTTAAGCCAAATATAATGGTATATTCCTGTAATCCTGTCTATGTGTGAGAATTTAGGTAGAAGATATGATCTGAGAAATAATTGAAGTACAAAAGGGATAGAGGTATGCCTTAAGTGATAGATATTCTGCCTAGCAATTGAAAGAACCTGAATTCAAATCACAGTCCTCCTTAAAGGATTTTGTTTGCTTAAAATAGTCTGTGTTTATATACAGGTGTTTAATGGTATTGAGATTTGAACATAGACCATCACACCTTCTATGGATATGCTGTGCCACTTTATCCACACTTTAAGCTTTTTATAATTTAGGTCATGTTTTGGAGAAGGGCTCACTTTAAAATTATTTATTGCTATTATAAATGTGATGTACAGAGGGGTTACAGTTACATAAGTCAGGTAATGAGTACATTTCTTTTTGAACAGTGTCACCTGTTCTCTCACTCTCTCCCAGTATTTCCCTCCCAGACACCCTCAGTTTTATAGTTTATTTTCAACATAATATCTATTGAGGACCAATGCTGCATTTGTTTACTCTTTATCTGTCCATTTCTGTGCTCTCCTTTACCTTTCTAAAGACATATAAACAAACAAGACAAAAGGAAAATAAAACAAAAATGGCAACAAAGAAAAAAAAACTCTTGGCTCATTTTTGTCCAGACTCAGACATCCTACCTATGATTTCGAAGTAGCTAGAATAAGTCATTCACCACCATGCTCAACTTGTTTTGTTGATGGCCTGGGCGAACAAACGCTGCCTCTTTAGTACCTGGAATGAGTGTGAGCCACCACAGCAAGCCTTAATATAGGTTTTTATTAACATATATTAATTCATACATATATTTAATGTACTTTAATCAAATTTATACCCTTTATTACTCTTTTCATCTTTCATTCTAGACTTTCTGAAACAATTTTAATAGGTTTAATTATTCTATTTTCACGGATGTGTATGAAGTATTTCTCTCAAGTTTCTACCTATCCCATCACACTCTCCTTTCACCTTCCTCTTTCCTACTGATTTTCACCTTTAAGCAGTCCTACATTAGTGTTCTGTCATTGATCTTTTAAGGTGTAGGTTCTTCATATGAGAGAGAATATATTTTATTTATTTATTTGTCAAAATACCATACAGAGGGGTTACAATTACATGGGCAAGATAATGAGTACATTTCTTATCAAGCATTGTAGCCTCCTCCTTTGTTTCCCCTTCTTATCCCATCCTCCCTTTGCACCCCCACCCAACCCTCCTCCCCCCCACCCTCCTCCCCACCCACCAAAGTCGTAAAGTTCGTTTTCGACATAATGACTTGTACGTCTCATTATTGCAATGGGTCCACCTGTATCCCTAGTTAAACGATTTGTTTTTTACCTTCCACTCCACAAATTATACCTACAACAAATACAGTGAAAGCATGGTTATACCGTGGGGGAGGGACATACAAAGCAACAAAGAAAATATCTTATAAATATGTTAAAAACAATTGCATGAAAGAAAATAAAACATTTGAATATTTATCTTGGGTTTCATTTCCCTAACATCAACTTATCTGACCTTTTCTGCTTGACTCAGACATACACTAGTTATTGCAAATAAGGGAAAACATAGGACCTATGTTTCTTTGGCCTGGCTTATTTCACTTAATATAATTTTTTCCAAGTCTTTCCATTTCCTAACAAATGGGGCAATGTCATTCTTTCTAATGGAGGCATAGAATTCCATTGTGTATATATACCACATTTTCTTGATCCATTCATCTACTGAAGGGCATGGAAATTGCTTCCATATCTTAGCTATGGTAAATAATGCTGCAATAAATATAGTTGTGCTGAGAGCTTCAGTGTGGCCTTTTTTTTTTAGATCATTTGGGTAAACGCCCAAAAGTGAGATTGCTGGGTCATAAGGGAGATCTATGTGGAGTCTTTTGAGGAACATCCATACTACTTTCCAAAGTGGTTGAACAAGTTTACACTCCCACCAACAATGTAGTAAGGTTTCCTTCTGTCCACATCCCCTCCAGCATCTGTTGTTATTAGAGTTCTTGATTTTTGCCATTCTAATTGGGGTGAGGTGGTACCTCAATGTTGTTTCGATTTGCATTTCTTTTATGGATAGGGAGGTTGAGCATTTCTTCATGTGTGTGGTCATTATTATTTCCTCTTCAGAGAAGTTTCTCTTTAAGTCTTTAGCCCACTTATTTATTGGACAGTTGTTTCTTTGAAGACTTGTTGGGTGATTTAATTTTTTTGAGTTCCAGGTATATTTTAGATATGAGACCCTTGTCCGTTGTGTAGCTAGAGAAGATCTTCTCCCAATACGTGGGCTTTCTATTGATCTTGCTAGCTATGTCCTTTGCCATGCAGAAGCTCTGCATTTTCATGCAATCCCATTTGTCCAACCTTTCTTTGATTTGTTGTGTTTCTGGGTCTCTATTAAGAAAATTTTTGCCTGTGCCAAGGAGACCTAGGGTTTCTCTTATTCGATCCCATATTTTATTTTTTATCTGGCTTATTTCACTTAATATAATGGTGTAACATCTGGTTCAATCCATTTTACTGAAAATGGCATAGTTTATGAATAATCATGCTCTATTATGTGTATCTATATTTCTATATATCTCACTTTTCTTTAGCTACATAAAGTTTGATGAGAACCTGGGTTATTCCATTCTGTCTCTCTCTCTCTTTCTTTCTCTGTCTCTGTCTCTTTCTCTCTCTGTGCTTTTCCCTTTCTCTCGCTCACTTCTTTCACACACTTCTTTTGCTCTCAGAAATTACAGGATAGTTGTTATTAATATTCTACCTTGAGGTTATGCCCTTTTTACTTTGGAGTCATGGGACTTGAACTCAGGGTCTGGATACTATCTCTGAGCTTTTTTTGCTCAAGGCTAGTGCACTACCATTTTGAACCACAGTACTACATCTCGTTTTCTGGTGGTGAATTGGAGATAAGAGTCTGCCCAGCTTGGCTTCGAACCACAATCCTTAGATCTCAGCCTCCTGAGTAACTAGGACTATAGATGTGAGCTACTGGAGTCTGATATCTAATATAATTTTATTTACTTAATAGTTTATACATAGAAAATTCACTAGTCATACTAATGCTTATGTAAATGTCAAGGTCCATTAAGAACTCTATGCATAAAGTAAAAATGCTGATTTATCAAATTGTACTCAGTTGCCTGAGAACAGCATAGTAACAATATGTAGAATATTGAGAAATAAGATTGAAGTTACAGTATTGTATTATCTTTTTCTAAAGTTTCATTCTTCAAAATTTCATACATTTCACCTCTAATTTCTTTAATATTCACACGATAAAATTGTAATCTGGAGAGAATTTGCTTTTGGATAATCCATAGCTAATTAATATTGGACCTTTACAATTCATAGAAATCTAAATTCTAGGTTATTTGGAGAATGAACCAAGGAGCAAATTGTTCATAAATTGTTTCATAAATTTCTCTTTATCAGATTTAGATAGAGGAAGTATTTTGCTCAATTATATATGGCATCACTAGAAGAATACAAATTAGAATCCAGGCTACTTAACTCTCTTAACTTGAACTCTATTTCATTTTATTTTTGTACCATGATACATAATTTCAGAGTTTTAAGATGAAGCTAGGTATCATGACTTTATGCTTAAATAGTTTGGCTTATATTTCAATATGAAAGCTTTAGATTACTCTAAAATAGCAAATTCTTCAAAACGAGTAAGTTCATGGGGGGGGTCTAGACAACAAAAATAAAACTTTTGGGCATCTATTTGAGATGTTTACAACAAAATTATAAAAATGGTTAAACACTGATATAAAAAGGAATGAGAGTTCAAAGATAAACAATAGTACACAAATTTTATAATTGCATCAGCCTATAATTGCTTAATATTGATAGCTGTGTTCTACTCATGTATTATCTCACATGTGCAGGAAGAGCAAGGAGTGCTTCTTTGTTTTTACAGTCCCAATATTTCAATTATTATGTAAATCATTCACAAAAAAGATTGTGGAGATTGTATATAGTGAAACATGGTGATACTTGTTTGGAAAATTCAAATTCAGATGAAGAATTTAAGCTCACACAATTAAGACAAGGGATATTAGAACTCAGATGCAGTCTTTTAATAAAAGGCATACATTGAAGAAATAAGAAAAAATCTTACTTCATAAAAATGTAAGCTTATGGAAGTTATTTTAAAAGCAAGATAAAATTTAAAATAAATGTGAGATAACAGATCTCCTTACCCCCTAAGATGTGATTTCATGCTTTTGCTAATATGGGATTAAATAATAAGGTTCTGAAAATGTAAAAGGAAGAAGATATATGTTGCATTCTTTCTTTCCAGGACGGATATCATTTCCTGGAGGAGTGTTCTGGCTTTATGGTGCTTCACATCTGGGTATTTTTGCACCACTATCATGTGAGTAAAATCATTCCATTGTTAATTCATTCTAGTCACAAACTGACTTTAATTTTTTATCTTAGTGCAATACCTCAAATATGAATATAATTCTCAAATTATTTATTCAATAAAATCATTCCGGATCAATAATGAATCTAAAATCAATTTCTTCCTTTTCTTTATTTTCTCTTCCATCATTCTGTAGATGTATTTTTCCTTCTTTGTAGAAAAACATGTCGAATGACAGTGAAGTTGCACAATTTCCTGCTCCCACATCCATAAATTTATTTATGACTCCATCTGCTATCAAATTACTATTCCTTTCTCAGCCAAAGTGGAGATCCTCCTGTTTATTTCCTGAGTTTGTTTTGCTTTTATTCTAACTTTTTCATACTAATATCTCCAATCTTCATTTATTTCTTCTATCTTGTGTGTTGATAATTTCTACTCTGTGCTTACTTGCTCTTCTTTAAAAGTTTATAACTTTGGTCAAATTCTCCTATTAGCAGACACATTAAGATGGAAGCATTTCTCAAAATTTCTGTCTAGTTATTAATATTTATAATTCATAAGCCAAATCTTCATAAGACTATCCTGAACTGATCTCTACTAAATTAGAGTTGGTAACTGAGCTTGAAGACATATCTAAGCCCCTTGAAAATTCTTCAGACATGAAGGTCTCTAGACTTTATCAGATTATCAGAGTACTTATATTTATTCTTCATCCTAGTACAACTCTGTTTGTACCAGGGAAAGCATGATGATGATAGGCATATGTGGTGGTAGAGTTACTCCTAGGTGAAGAGGAAGTAGGAAGAGTGAGAGAGGAAAGAAATAGGGAGTAGATACACTGAAAGTCCTACCCTGACTGACCTACTTCCTTCAGCTATATTCCACATTTAAAAATTCCCAAAACCTCTCAAATAGCACAGTAGCTGGGATTAAGTATTCAAAACCTGAGTTGGTTAGGGACAATTAATATTTAAATCATAAAATACTATTTTATTCCACTTATATAAAGTTTGTAGTCACCCTCATAAGAGCCAATAGGGAAATGGGAAATTGTTGTTCAATAAATATAAAATTTCAGTAATGAAAGATAAAGAATGGATTTTTAAAAGACATATAAGCTTCCCATAACAACTCATATAAAATTAAATGTTTTTATATTGACAAATAATCTCCTTTGTAATCCCTTAGCTGTTTTGTTTTAACATAAAAATAACTATAACGATATGTAAAAGTTAATGTCATTGGATTCCAATAAAATGTATTTATAAAGTCAGGCAGCAATGTATACTTGTACAAAATCCACAGGCCATAAATTACTAATATATTTTAAACCTTGTATTTGATGACTTCAATATGATATCCAAATTTACCTATTATGTTTTCATTTTGATTTTCTCATACTGAAATTTGTTATTTCTTTTCGATCTTATGTTTTTTTATTAACAATATAATGTTGTATTTAAAAAGCTATAAATATTGGGAGGAGGTAGAGATGAATAGAGAGGAAGAGTAGATAGTCATAATATTCAATGTACATATGTGAAAATGGAACCATGTAACTTGAGGGTATGGAAGCAGGATATATGTGGAAGGTGGAAAATGATGGAAAGGTGACACTGATCATGGTGAATTAAACTCACAAGTTGTTCAACTATCTAAAATATTCCAAGTATATTCAAAAACTAAAAGAATGAAGAACTATAGAGTTTTTTCTTTTACTGGATACAATTTTCCACAAAAGATTATATACTATTGCTGTGAAATGCCAATGTGAGCAGATACTTTAGTCTATTCAGAGATTGAGCTGATTAAAAGTTAGATTCTAGTTTTTATAACCATTGATCTTCATTGCATATGCTCCCTGCTTTTGTGTAAGGCATAGTTTATCAAGGTTCCTTTTGAAAGCTTGTAGTGTTGGTTGTGGTTTTCTCCTTCATGAGAACAAGACTCCAAATGTCGTGCAATCTCAAGAAACTTGTGAAATATCTTGTTAGTTTCTCAGTTGCTTATCAGCCACTTGAAAATAAACAAGTAGAACAGCATTTGCAAGTAGGCTATGCTCTTTGGACTTTCTTCTTTTCTTATATCTTAGCACTGTTAGATCTTACTGCCTTGATACCCTCTAATCCATTTAAGCAAATAACTTTATATAAATTAACATATATGAGTGCTTGTTTGTATCTTTACTAACGTCTGGTTTCTGTCAAGCCATTTTATGATTTTATTACACTTGTGTGTTCATATTTAAACAGGGTTTCTGGCATTGACTTGAAAAGAGATAATGATATGTCCTATATGTGGGATTGAACAGAGATAGCAATATGTCTTATATGTGGAATTAAATATATTTCTCCTTTATATGTATTTATTGAACTGTGTGAACCTTCTCTGGATATTTATATATTGATGGAAATAGAAAGTTGAACTATAAATGAGTTTATATATATAATATATATATAAATAAATTTATATATATATAAATAAGTTTATATATATAAAATTTGTGTATTGTTATATATATACTTATATATATATATATATATATATATATATATATATATATATATATATATAAAACAATACACAAATTTTAAAAGAAAATGCCCCTTATTTATGGAATATCTTATTTCCAAAGGCCAGTTGCAGTTTTGGACATACCATACTTTTTACCTAATCCTATAAAAATTATGACTTGGTCTCTGGTTTATAATGTGTATAAGCCTTTGAAAAAATGGGTATTTAAAATCAAGAGAGCTAAACATGTTGATCCTAAAAAATTATAATGCCCACTGAGTAGAGCATACTCTGAATGGAAGTAGATTGAAGTTAACTTTCTACTTATTTTTGATGCAAAAATAGTAAATAGACATTTGTAAGATAAAGCCATTACTTTGAAAGACATGAGAAGGATATTGGGATTCAGGGATTTATACCTTACAATAGAATGGTAGCACTAGCAAAAGCTGAACTATCTTATTGGCCGGGGCTTACTTGGTTACATATATTGTTGTACCCCAATTTTTTTCAGAATAGATATTAGAAAGAATTTATGAATGGAAAATGAAGTTTTATAATTAAACAGAAGTGAGATAATAAGAAGCCACAATGCACTGATTTAGTTGTCCTTACTTGATACTCATGATACTCTGATAAAATCCTGGAAATTGAAGATTAAAAATGTACCTTGCCTCTTGTAGTCATTTTATTAAGAATATGGTGCATGTCTTTCTCAATTTTAGATTATCCATGCCTAACATGTTCCTGATATATAGAAAATGGACCATGGTGAATGAATGTTGACTGTTTCCAAATATGCATGAAACATAGAACTGCTAGAAGAGGTACATTTATTATGTACAGGAGTTTACGTTGATCATATCGTTACACCAGAACTGTCACAAGACACCACAAGAACATGACAGGTTAGAACTCAATTCCAGAGTGAAGAATACATTTTTAGTGAGAACCACCTAGGACATCCCATCCCACAGACTTCTGCATAGCAGAAAAGGAGAGAAAACACAACACATGGATTGTCTACATGCTCAGTCACCAGCTACTGTCAAAGAGACAACTTGAGCAGTTTGCTAATTAAAACCTACAGTTATTGATGACAGTTGTTTACCTTTGTTAGTTAAAAATACCATTTCAAGCCCTAAAATGTCTTCATTTTGCCTGAGGGTGTCATGTTGTTGATGTCTATGACTTTCTCATCTTTCTTCACAAATCATATCTCATTTTATGATTTAAAAATCAAAGGAAAACAGACTTCAATCAAATATATCAACTTATATGACACTACCTTAATGATATAGTAGTTATATCAAATAGCACAGCTTAGAATTATTGTGTTTTGTTTCTACCAGAAAACATATTATGTGTCCCAAAAGAAGGTTAGAATACAATAATTATTTCTTTCACCATATTGACCTTCCTGCTTTAATATTCCCAGGGAGGATTAAAGATCATATATTTTACACTAGAATGCAGGCATTTTAGTTATCAGCGTGGGTCACTAATAAAGTCCATTCACACTGAATCTTTCAGCTTTGTCTCTCAACCTTCAACAGACACACAGAAGTTTGTTTTTTTTTTTGGGGGGGTGGTCTGGTCGTGGGGCCTGAACTCTGGGCCTGGGCGCTGTCCCTCAGCTCTTCAGCTCAAGGCTAGCACTCTACCACTTGAGCCTTTTTCTTTTTACTTATGTGGTGCTGAGGAATCGAACCCAGGGCCTCATGCATGCAAGGCAAGCGCTCTACTACTGAGCCACCTTCCCAGCAGAGACACACAGAAGTTTTAACTAAGATACACTGCATAATAAACCTCCTTGTTAAATGGCAAAAAATCCAATACATATCCAAAACTTAAGAAGAGTGAGGGAAGGTGGGGGTTGAGAGGGGTGGGTGAGAATGATGAAAGTGGTAATATTGATCAAGATGCACTGTATTCATAAATTCTTATGTTGAATAGTAACTCCATTATATGTCTACCTAAAGACAATCAAAATATTCCAAAAACGTTTTAATTTTCACAGTCATTTCTGAGCACTGGGTTATGAGCAAAGTAAGAGCATGAATAACCTTTTTTGGAATATTGAGCACAATGCTTCTAAACACAGTGTCTACTATAATGTGAGTTCTAAGAGACTTTTCAATCAATAACCAAGCAAGTAAAGTGTCTGTATACCAAAAAAAAAATCAGATTGGAAACAAGGGAAGCTGAAGGCATTATTCTACAATCTCAACTGAACTATATAAATATACAATGAATTCTGACCAATTGAAACTAAATAAATAGTGGATAGCAAAAAGTCTTGAATAAGGGATTGGACAAAATCATATGTAAAAGGAAATGCAACATATAATAGATTGTGGAAACAGCATCAAGTTCAAGGAAGAATCAAAATCAAATAATGAAGAAAATGAGCTTTAGTCAATTATAAATCAAAATTTGCAACAAACAAATGACTAATAAAAAAGCAATCAAAAATTGAAGTGCCTTATTATGATGTGCATAAACTTCTCTAAGTAGTTTTAAAGAACTCCTTGGACTTAATTGTTCTCCATGTCAAATATTTCTTCTTCTAATTTTTAACTATAACTCTGGAAATATTATTTTTTAAACCTTTTCCTCATTTCTTTTCTATTTCATACTCAGAAATCTGGCAATAATTCTTCAAGTCATTTTTATCCTATTGTCTCTAACCTTAAAGTCTCCCTTGAGCTTTCAAGCCCTCCTTTCGAATTGCTTGCTGACAATTTCCATATAATATCCCACTGGTGGCTAAACAAATATGTAAAATAAGACGTAAGAATTTTCTCTCTTAAACAAAATTTCACCTCCTTACCCATCTGCATTGATTGCATTGTTTTCTCATATTAGACTTACAGAAACATCTAAATTATTGTTTTTGCTCATGTACTTTATTTTTAAAATCATATACATATTTGTTAATGATTTAGAGAAAATTAGAATCAGAAAATTTTGATATTAACATAGCTTAATTTGAAAATACACAGAATGATGTCAGAAAATGGGAAAAGTAGGAAGTTCCTAATTACCTGTTGTTTCATAGAAACATCAAGAAAAATTAGAAATAAACAGAAATCTGGAAAGCAGTCAACAGCTTATAGGAATCAAATACTGAATCCAGAAAAAGGAAACCAAAACGTGATAATGTAGCTTTTTCTTATTTTTCCTTGACTCTACCCTATATTTTCCTCAGCTCAATGGTCTAGAAGAAGACACTCTTATCTAGGTTTCCAGGAGGATTCTGGTATCTAGTTCAAGAGGAAAAGATCAGACTTTTTGCAGATTATTTTCTTTGTCTGTTTTAACATGAGTTGGAACTGTCTGAAGCTCTGATGCAGGATGTTCATCTCTGTTTCACCTAACTTGGCACCACTCACTCAGGCTGGAGAAGTGCTGAGTGTTGCTAAAAACATTTTAAGGCAGGTGAAAATTTTCTAGTGTCTTCAAGTAAAACATAACATTTGAGACTTAAAATAAACCGGCTAAAGCCAAACAAGGTTGGTAGAGGGATGTGATAATAATTTCATAAAGAAATTCCAGCAAGCAAAAGTGCCAATGTGTACTGGAGAATTTCCACAAACATGCCCAGGGAAGAAACCACAGTGATAAAAGAACTGAGACTTTTAAATTTTGAGTTAATGTAAACAAGAAGTTAAAGCTAAGGCACAGTTTTAAATTGCTTAACTGTATTTGATGAATATTCATATGATCATATAACAATTTAGAAAGGCAAAAACTCTGTCTAATCACTACCTCAACTTAGCTAAAAAAATAGGAACTTTAATGATAGCATATGGTAAGGATTACAGAATTTGTAAAAGCAACATAGTTTATAGAACTCAATAAACACATGACTGAATGTAGCTTTCAACTTAATCTATTTAGAAGTTTAGGCAGAAAAATTTCTAGAGTTACCATATTATAGAAATTCAGTTTATATCCAAACCTACCTATAGGTTGAAAAAGGAAAGAATAGTGCATCTGACTAGGTGTTTCTATACTCTCCTAATTCTAAATTAGCAATCTAATAATTAATTTGAAGATTTTTGGAGGTAAAATGTTTGGTATTACAATGGGACCCTCATAGGTGTCATTTTATACAAGAAAATGAAGAGGATTTCCTGTTCCTTCTCTCATGTGACGTTACAGGGAGAAGGCACTCTTCATGAATCATGAAGCAGGCCCTCACTAGACATTTTTCTGTTTCTGTCTTGATCATGGACATCTCAGCCCTGAGAAATTTGAAAAATAAACTTCTATAATGTATGCACCACACCATCTATAGTACTTTGTTATGTTTGTCTAAATGAAGTAAGATAGAAAAATTTATTCTCTGTAGATTTTCTTTTTTAAAAAAGTTTTTTATTGTAAAAATACTGTACAGAGGGGTTACAGTTACATGAGCAGGGTAATGAGTACATTTCTTGTCAAGTATTGTTGCCTTTTCCTTTGTTTTTCCCTACCTTCCTTTCTCTCCCACTTCCACAACTACACTTCTCCCACTACTGCCCACCCCCACAAATGTTAAAGTTCAGTGTTTAACAGTGTCATGTACATTTCATTGTTACAATGGGTCAACCTGTATCTCTATTTAAAAATTTTGTTTTTCCCCTTCCCCTCTCCAAATTATACTGACATCAAATAGAGTGAAAACAGGGGTTATACCATGGGGGAGGAAGATACAGAACTACCAAAAATCACATAATACCTTATAAATACGTTAGAAACAATAGCAAGAAAGAAAAAAACCACTTGTGTGCTATTATAAAAAGCAACAAAAAATCACATAGTACATTATAAATACATTAGAAACAATAGCAAGAAAGAAAAACATTTCTGTTCCTATCTTGGGGTTCATTTCACTTAACATCATCTTATCTGGTCATATGTACATAGCTTTTGACTTTTTTCTGCTTGTCCCAGACATATTCTAGTTATTGCAAATAAGGGAAACCATAGGACCTATGTTTTTTGGGCCTGGCTTCCTTCACTTAATATATTTTTTTCCAAGTCTTTTCATTTCCTAACATATGGGGCGATGTCATTCTTTCTGATGGAGGCATAGATTTATGTTTTATACATATGTATATATATGTATATAAGATGTATATATATATATATATACACACACATACCACATTTTCTTGATCCATTCATCTACTGAGGGGCATGTGGGTTGGTTCCATATCTTAGCAATGATAAATAATGCTGCAATAAACATAGTTGTGCTGGTAGCTTTAGTATGGTCTTGATTGTGATCATTTGGGTAAATGCCCCAAAATAGCATTGCTGGGTCATAGGAGAACTCTATGTGGAGTTATTTGAGGAACCTCCATACTACTTTCCAAAGTGGTTGGACAAGTTTACACTCCCACCAAAAATGCACTAGGGTTCTCTTCTGGCCACATCCAGTCCAGCATCTGTTGTCATTAGACTTCTTTATTATGGCCATTGAAAATGGGGTGAGGTGGAATCTCAATGTGGTTTTGTTTTGCATTTCTTTTATGGCTAGAGAAGTTGAACATTTCTTCATGTGTCTATTAGCCATTCTTATTTCCCCTTCAGAGAAGTTTCTCTGAAAACCTTTAGCCAACTTATTTATTGGGCAGTTGATTCTTTCAGGATTTGTTGTTGGGGGATTTAATTTTTTGAGTTCCAAATATATTTAAGATTTGAGACCCTTGTCTGTTGTATGGCTAGTGAAGATCTTCTCCCAATCCGTGGGCTTTCTACTGATCTTGCTCACTATGCCTTTGCCATGCAGAAGCTCTGCAGGTTCATGCAATCGCATTTGTCCAACCATTCTTTGATTTGTTGTTTTTCCGGGTCTCTATTAAGAAAATTTCGGCCTGTGCCAGGGAAACCTAGGGTTTCTCCTATTCATTCCTGTAATGTTTTCAGGGTGTTTACTTTGACTCCGAGGTCTTTGATCCATTTGGAGTTGATTCTGGTGCAGGATGAAACATAAGGATCCGGCTTTAGTTTTCTACAGGTGATTAACCAATTTTGCCAGCACAATTTACTGAAGAGGCTGTCTTTCTTCCATTCTATTTTTTTTTAGCTCCCTTATTGATGATTAGATGGCTATAGGTCTGTAGGTTCATTTCTGGGTTTTCAATTCTATTCCATTGGTCCTGAGGTCTGTTCTTGTGCCAGTACCAAGCTGTTTTGATTACCATGGCTTTTAGTAGAGTTTGAAATTTGGTATTGATATTCTTCCAGCACTGTTCTTTCTGCTAAGAGTTGCATTTGCTATTCGGGGTCTTTTATTGTTCCATATGAAATTTTGGATTACCTCTTCTATTTCATTGAAGAACGAGGTTGGAATATTGATAGGTATTCCATTGAGTTTGTAGATAGCCTTTGGAAGTATTCCCATTTTCACGATGTTGAGGGAAATTTTTCCACTTTCTATGTTCTGCTTTAATTTCCTTTTTCAGGCTTTAAAAGTTTTTATTGTAGAGGTCCTTCACTTCTTCAGTTAACTCCTAGGTATTTTATTTCTTGTGAGGCTACTACAAAAGGAGTTGCTTTCCTGATTTCAGCCGCGCTTTTCTCGTTGTTGGCATTCTGAAAAGCCATTGGTTTTTGAGGGTTAATTTTATAACCTGCTGCTTTACCAAAGATTCTAATCAGCTTGAGTAAATTGAGAGTTGAGTCCATGGGATTCTTTAAATACAAGATCATGTCATCTGCAAAGAAGAGAGTTTACTTCATCTTTCCTTATTTGAATCCCTTCTATGTTCGCATCTTATCTTATTGCTGTAGCTAGGCATTCGAATACTAAATTGAAGAGAAGTGGAGAGAGTGCACATCCTTGTCTGGTTTCCGAGTTTAGAGAAAATGGCTTTAGTTTTTCACCATTAAGTATAATGCTCGCTGCAGATTTGTCATATACAGCTTTTATTGTAATGAAGAATGTTCCATGGATTCCTAGTTCTTCTAGAGCCTTCATCATAAAGGGGTGTTGGATCTTGTCAACTTCTTTTCTGCATCTATTGAGATAACCATGTGGTTCTTATCCTTGCTCTTGTTGATGTGATGAATTACATTAATTGATTTGTGTATATTGAAACAGCTTTGCATCCCTGAAATGAATCCTGTTTCATAGTGGTGTATGATTATTTGGATGAATTGTTGAAGTTGATTGGCCAAAATTTTGTTGAGAAGTTTTACATCAATGTTCATCAAATGGATCTGTAGTTCTCTTTCTTTGATGAATCCCTGCCTGGTTTTGGGATCAGGATTTTGATAGATTCACAGAAAGTGTTTGGTAGTAAACTTTCTCTTTCAATTTCATTGAAGAGTTGGAGGAGTATTGGTGTGATTTCTGCATTGAACACCGTGTAGAATTCTGCTGTAAATCCATCCTGTCCTGGGTTTTTCTTAGATTGGGGGGAGTCTCTTATTGCTGTTTCTATTTTGATGCTTGATATGGACCTGTTAAGTAGATTTAACTCATCATGGTTTAGTTTTGGCATGTCGATATTTGCTAGAAAATCGTCCATTTCTTCCAGATTCTCAAACTTATTAGCATAAAGTTTTGAGAAGTATTCCCTTACCATATTCAGAACCTTGGTTGTTTCTGTGGTGTATTTCCATTCTCATCTCTGAGTTTGTTTATTTGGGTGTGTTCTCTTCTTTTTCTGATAAGATTTGCTAAGGGTCTGTCTTTTTGTTAATTTTTTCAAAGAACCAACTCTTTGTTCGTTGATTCTTTGTCTAGTTTTTTTGGATTCTAATTCGCTTAATTTGGATTTAATTTTAATTATTTCTTTCTGTCTATTGGATTGGAGTTTAGCTTGTTGATCTTGTTCAAAGAGCTTCAGATGTCTCATTAAATTGTAGGTTTAAGATCTCTTCAACTTGTTGATGTAGGAACTGAGAGCTATAAACTTTCCTCTGAGTACTGCCTTTGCTAAGTCTCAGAGGAGCTGGTAATTTGTGTGCTCATTTTTTTGAATTTCATGAACATTTGATTTTCTAATCTCATCCATGTCCCACTGATGATTCAACAGCGTGTTGTTCAGCCTCCAGGTATTACAGGACTTTCTTTGGTGGCTTTTGGGTTTGAGTTCTAATTTTATTCTCTTGTGGTCTGAGAAAATGCAGGGCATAACTTCAATGTTTCTGAATTTGGGCATGTTTTCTTTGTTACCTAAAATGTGGTCTATTTTGGAAAATGTTCTTTGTGCTGCTGAGACAATCATGTATTCTGATGCTGCTGGGTGAAATATTCAGTAGATGTCTGTTAAATCTAGTTGATCTATCTAAATTTGCAATTTCTCTGTTGAGTTTTTGCTGAGTTGATCTATCTAGTAGGGATAGTGGTGTGTTAAAGTCCCGAACAATTAATGTCTTTGGATCTATGTGAGATTTAAGGAAAAGTAGTGTTTCTTGGATAAATTTGGGTGCTCTTTTGTTTGGTGACTACATACTTAAAATTGTAATATCCTCCTGAAGGAGAGATCCCTTAATTAATATGTAGAGACCTTCTTTATCTCTTCCTACTAATTTTAATTTGAAGCCTATTTTTATCTGATATTAGCATTGCAAGTCTTGCCTGTGTATGATGGCTTTTTGCATGGTATATTTTATTCCAGCATTTCACTTTCCAATTATGTTTGTTTTTATGGGCAAACTATGACTCTTGAAGGCAGCAGATAGAAGGATCTTGCTTTTTAATTCAACTAGACATTCTATGTCACTTCATTGGATAGTTTAGTCCATTAATATTGAGAGATAGGACTGAGAGGTATTTGGGAGTTCCTGCCATGTTATCCTCTTTCTGTATTGTTCCAATGTTCCTTGGATTCTCATTTGGGTTTCGGTTTCTTGGCCTTTGACCTTCCGTTTTAAAGAGAGTTTAGCTGGGTACAATATTCTTGGTTGTTAGTTGTTTGTCTTTAGGGAGTGGCATACATCATTCCAGGCTCTTCTTGCTTTAATTGTCTCTGTTGAGAAATCTGAAGTTTTTCTAATTAGTTTCCCTTAATAGGTGATTGATCTTTTCTCCTTGACAGCTTTGAGGATCCTTTCCTTGATCTGAATTGATCCTGTGAGGATTATAATGTGATGGTGGGATATCCTATTCTGGTCTGGTCTATTGGGGGTTCTTAAAGCTTCTTGTATCTGAATAGGCCTATCTTTGTGAATGTTTGCAAGCTCTATGCTAGGATCTTGTTAAACATATTGCCTAGACCATTAACTTCTGTCTCTAGGTGCTCCTCTACATCCATTATCCTCAGATTAGGCCTTCTGATGGTGTCTTCCAGATGTTAAGTTGATCTATCATATTTTTTGGATTTGTCTTAGATAGCTGTGTGTTCTTTCTCTATAATATCTAGGCTGTCTTCAATCCCCAAGATTTGATCTTGTGCATGGTCTAACCTACTATCAAGACTTTCTACTTTTTTAATTTCCTTTCCTTCTAATTGGTCAGCTTTGATGGCTTCAACTTCTTTTTTGGAGCTTTGTTTTAGATCTTGTATGAAGTTCTTTATTTCCTTAATTTGGTGTTGTGTTTTTGCTCAAACCATTTAGTTGATTGGTTATGGTTTCCTTGGACTCCTTTTCCTACTGATGGGCTCCATTCAATATTCCCTTTGTGGTCTCCCTGGATTCCTTCAGCTCTCTATTTATGGATTCCATTAATGCCTCTGTGGATCTTTGTCTATTCTTTTCCTGCTCACGCAATTCCTGTGTTTCTCTTTGAATGTTCTCAGCCTGCTCATGTGTAGATTTTCTACATAGTGGTGAAGTGGTCATTCTAATACCTGACAAAATAGACCCAAAATCAAAAGTTGTCATGGTACAAAGAAGATCAATCTGTAATCCCACTTTATTCCCATATTTTTTACATGTCATTCTGATAAAGCAAAAGTTTGGAACTCCATATAGCCATTAAGTAGTTGAGTCGATGAAGAGAATCTTTCAGTCAGTCCCATGTTATTATCAGTTGCGTTTAAATCATTGTATGATCTGCTGAACATTTCCTTGCTCTTATTTTCATGAATATATGCCTTGCAAAAAAGCAAATGGGAAGTGAAAACAAAGTGAGGATGTTAAACTTTTATATTTCTTGAAAATGACATCTTTTGCAGAATTTTGGCAGTATTGTGGGGAAAAAAAGTGAATCAAGCATTTCCAAGTAGTACTGAGCTCTGTGACCTGAACATTCATGGTCTTTTTTTAATGGTAATCTTCTTGAAAGATAGTCCTTGGTATAACAAGGTTCTACTGTATATCAATAAAATATCCAAGTCACAATGAGAATAAAACAATGAAAACAAGTGCACAGAAAACAAGAATCTCAAATATATACATACTGAAATACTCCAAATAGTTCTAAAATAATAGTTGGAGGCCCCATTTCATAACATTATGTAGCAAAGGGTATACCAATATTAATACATTTTATGTGGTACTTGAAAAACAGTGTAAAGCAACAAAATTTAACTGACATATCTAGTGCACTCTTCTAGACAATAATGGAGTATGTTTGTTTAAAGTACACTTTCCAAAATTTATGAAAAGCCTTCAGCTAAAATATTCAATAGTGAAATATTTGAAGATTCAATAACATGAGGATGCCTGCGTAGAACACAGCTTTTCACCATTGAACTGGAAATTCAAACCAGAGTAATTAAGCAAGAAAATGAATTCATTCAAGTTTATTTTCATGCAGATGACATTGTCCTGCACGTAGGAATTCTCAAACAATATACCAAATAGCTACAAAAGCTAATATGTGAATTTGGCAAAATGACATAGTTCAAGGTCAATGTTCAACTTAAAGATATTGATTTGGGGAAGTGAGGGGCAAGGAAGGAGATTGGCAAATGGATAATTATGATCAAGAAGCATTGTATTCATAAGTGAATTTGTTAAAATAAAACCATCTTGGGGCTGGGAAGGTATCTCAGTGGCAGAGTGTTTGCGTTGCATGCATGTTTGATTCCTCAGCACCACATAAGCAGCAAAAGCTGGAAGTGGCACTGTGGCTCAAGTGCTAGAGTGCTAGCCTTGAGCTGAAGAGCTGAAGGACAGCACCCAGGCCAAGAGTTCAGGCACCATGACCAACAACAACAAAAAGAAACCATCTTGTACAAGTAATTGATGTAAATAAAAATTATATATCCAGGTATCAGTGGCTCATGCCTGTAATCCTAAATACAAAGGAGGTTGAGATCTGAGGATCATGGTTTGAAGTCATCCTGGGCAGAAAAATCCATGGAACTCTTATCTCTAATTAATCACCTAAAATCCAGAAGTGGAGCAATAGCCTTAGGCACAAAAGCTCAGGAACTGCACCTAGGCTCTGTGTTCAAACCCCAGGACTGGCACAAAAATGTATATAAAAAAGAAAATACTATAACATCTATTTTAGAGATCCATTTTTGTCTAGTTGCTAATTTCCTGCTTTACTTACAGTATTTATGTATGTACAATTAAAAGTTTTCTACAGACCATAAATTCTAGTTGGAATACTACAATTTGAAAAGAAAAATTTAAAAAATTCCACTTGGGGATTCCAGGAAGTTGGTGACACTTTCACAGGTAGTCCTACATGTCTCTGACCAAACATAAATCTAGGGTCCCAGCCACACTTTGCCTCAAGAGACTCACTCCAATCAAACTCTAAGTATCTAGACTTTTCCTACTACAAAAGGAATATCTGACCAGGGAAACAAGGAAGGTGAACAGGTGCCATGCTGGGACTTTCTGCAGATTTTATGCAGAGAAGCATCTCAAAACTGAAGAAATCACTCAACACCAGACTCTCAGAAAGTTAGGAGGAAATCTGGTAAAGACCTCAGAGTCAGAGAACAGCTCCCATTCTACCTCCGACCCCCTGCCCCGGGTCAGGTACAGAGAAGGAGCAAATCCAGCAAACATGATCATTACAACAGTCAGAAATTGACAACACTGGGTTAGTTCCCAAAGTCATCCCATGCCTGCAGCGTTGACAGGATCCTTATGGACCCGCCACCTCTGCACACAGCCCCCAGGAAACCATAACCCCAGCCAATCCCTCTCCATGGGCCAACTGTCCTGCCAACTGGGCACTCTGCTGGGACCTGCTCCCTACCTGCCACCACGAGGATTGAACTTGTGCTCCAACCCCAGGCTCCCACAGCCACTGAGACATCAGCTGCTGCTACTGCTACAGGCACCACTGCTGATACAGCCCATAGCTGCTGGCAGCTCCATCACAAGGCTGTCTGTCACTTCCCACCTCTGCTGCAGACTAGCATGACCTCTGCCACCTACTGCAGCCTCCCAAACCAAGCTCCACCTGGTCATCCCAGCACCTGGAAACTTCACACCCCAGAGCGAGATCCTTCAGCTGCTGCAGATGCCATGACCCCACATGGTCCTGCCAACACCCAGACCCTCCAACAGAGAACCCACCAACAACTTCCTGGCCCTCAAAACACAGGATCTGTGGTCCAGCGCAGCACCACCTACAGATATTGTTAGTAACCCAATTGGGTCCACTCCCTGGGGGTGGAAACTCTGTGAGATCCCAAAGCCCTCTGACCCAAGTCCCTTCCAAAAGGGAGGGATCACATCAGAAATGAACATAGACTTAAGTTCTGTTCCTAAAGCCCCTGTGGCTACCTGGGAAAGCCTGGCAACACAGCACCAGGCCTGTGATAGCAGTCTACAAACCTGAAACCCCAAACTCCCCACCATCAGGCCTGAGAGTGTGCTTCTAGTTAGCAGTCACTTTCCCTTGCCAAAAGGCTGTCTGGACCCAAGCAAGACACAAGGAATGTGGACTATTGCAAGGCATACAAGGTTTTATCAGAAATTGACTTAGAGGACTCTATAGAGATGCAAACTCCCCAAAACAACCCCAAAAACCCACTCTTTAGATATTTTTAGTTTATATTTATGTTTGATTTTTATTGTTTGTGTTTCTGTTTGTTACTTTTGTGTATTTTTTAAGGATTTGCTATTTCACTTAAATCTTCTATTTTTACTATTTAGTTTTTTCTTCCACTTTTCAATTTCCTAATTTTAATTTTTTGTTTCATCTCACTCTTCCCTTTATGTTTCTCTCCACATTAGACTACTATTCCATCAGAGTTACCCTGTCTAGTTCTATACACAAAGTAAGGCCTCCTTCTATGTGTGTAAATAATAATTACAGAAGTTATCTTACACTAAGGAACTTTCCAATACTCCTTGAATAAAATTTTTCTAATCTCAGAAATTCTCCCAAATATACTCATATATAACTTCTTATCTTCATCTAGATCTCTAAGGTATTCCTTGGAGACCTTTCTTTGAATTATTTTCTACCTTTCACACTCTGAAACTAGGTCTCTATTCTCTTCATAGTACATATACTTCTCCTCTAAGCTGTTCTTACCCCTCTACTATCATTATACCCAATTTTTCTTCTGAACTTAAATTTATATTTCTCCAATCTTAACCCTTCTCTTCTCCATCTTCTCCAGTCCATTGATTCCCTAATGGTTTATATCTGAAGCACCTTACAATTGGTTCCATTTTCACTGAGTACAACGGGCCCATCTTGTTAGTTCTAAGGTGCGAAATACTTACCAGCAAACCCAAATCATATCACAAGTTACAACTATATGTACTCTCTACCCCAGAGCCACAAAATCCCTCTCCAAGCAAAGAAAAAGAGAGCTAAATAGGGAAACACCGACCCATAATTCTGAAACCCTAAGATCTATACATCCATATAACAATAGGTTGGCTCAGGCTCTAAAAGACTGTTGTATTGTGGTACCAGTGTGGCGCTTGTCTTCAAATGGGTAGAACTAACCACAGAAACACAAGAAACATGGCCAATCAACTAACACCAACACCATCTCCACTTAAACAAGCTACAGAGCAGTCCCAGAATGATGTAGTGGATAATTTTCAAGATATTTTAAAAGCATGGCTGGTAAATCTGCTGAATGAGAAATTGGACATCCTGCATAGGGCTATAAGAGAACTTGATGAGAACAACCAGAAGGTAATAGATGACTTCATGGCCTCCACAAATAAAAGGATAAAGGAACTCCAACAGGAGAAAGAGTCCAATGAAAAGATAGAAACCCGGATAAAGGAGTGGAAAGAAAATCTGAAAACCAACTCCAGGATGTAAGGCAATCTATTCAAGACTTAAAAGAAAACCTTACGGGGGGTAGATGGGAAGGGATGGGAAGGGGAAACAAAGAAGGAGGCAATAATGCTTGATAAGAAATATACGCAGAGAGAATCACACCAAGTGTGCCATCACAGTTCAGAGAGTTAGACAAGAGAGGGAAGCCAAGGCAAAAAGATACATCTGAGCGCTCACCAGCAGCCGCCGTGGCAGCGGCTGCGGCAGGGTCGCAAGCGGCAGAGACCTCAGCTGGGGCCATACCTGAGCGCTTACACAGAGAGTCCGGGACAAAGGAGCCAGACGCAGCGGGTGAGCGGATTCTACTCAACACCAGCAAGAACCAACAAAGAGCGGACATCTTCATCCTGCAGCTTGCAGACCAGAGACGACCCAGGATGCAAGACTCGGCGTGAGTAGAAGCCCAACATCCTCACTCCTTCTCAGGGAACAGAGGAGGGAAGGCCACCCCTCCCCCCCCAGCACCGGTGATCTCCATCTTGGATACCGACAAAGCTCGGAGGAGCTGCCAGCTCCAACCCAGGCCTTGGAATAAAACGAGTCATTTAGCAGGTCACAAGAACCTAACGGCGAAGTGACCTGCCAGACTCGGCTCCATCCAGGGAAAAGTCACCCAGCTCAGGCGCCAGCCATTGGAGTGGCTTTCCTCACTGGGTAACCAGAGCCAGAGGCTGCCCCTCCCGCTAGCAGCCTCAACAATCAACTGAAAAACAAAAACCCTGAGAATGGCTCCAGGCTGGGCTCTGTGAGATTTTTTTTGCACAAAACGGCCCCAGGAAAAAGCTACTGATTGTTAAATGGCCTCAACTCTACCCAGAAACTAGCCTCACCACTGCATCCCCCTCTTTTGTGATTCTCAAAGCAAATCACCCTCCCAGTAAACTAATCTGGGAGGGGGATCTCAAAATCTTGGGTAAATCAGAGCATTTTTCTGCCTGTTCGAACAAACTGACTTAAGAAAGCAATCACGCCACAGGACCTCAAGCTGACCAGAGACTCCAACAAGAGGCTGGCTACAGACAAAAGGGAGATACAGGATTCTTCCCACCCCTCCCAAAAAAATCAAA